>NC_090054.1:16776458-17115156 GCF_038355195.1 Osmerus mordax | reverse complement strand
AACCTCCTGTTCTGTGGTCCAATGAACACCTCAAATATCAAGGCCTCAGACAAGGTAGTTCACTGAGAGAGCTCATTATCTGGAGTTTCTACTTTTACTATTTAGGAATGAAGACAGCGAGGGAGAAAGAAAGACAGAGAGAGAGAGAGGAGGAGAGAGAGAGAGAGAGAGAGATGGTGTGGAAATCAAACCACACTTTTGATATAAGCATTTGAAAAGGTGAATCAAAATGCTGAACCTTACGCCAGCCAGAAACAATTCTGCTTAGCTTTACGTTTTTGACCCACTTTTGTTGACAAAACATGTTGTTTCACACACACATACACCCACACAAACACACCCACACACCACACATTCACAGGTTTATGTGGAGGCATACAGTAGCATGCGGTATAAGGCCTCTCAAGACCAGAGAAAGATATCCTGTCGACCTCACCATCTTCCAGTGTGAATGTAGTTCCACAGGTAACACGGCTGAACTCAATATAATATGATTTAGGGTGTGTCAGATACAGACCTGAGGGGACTAAATGGTGAGAGCACACACACACACACACATCCGCACATTAAGGTAAGCCCCGTGCTGTGTGTGCTATTGGTCCTACAGGTTCTCCATGAGCCTCTGATCGATGAAGACCCTGTCTTCATCACCACCTGTACAGAGAGGGAACTGAGGAAGAGGAAGAAAAGGAAGTTCAGTCTCTGGGTCAGGCAGTGCACCTCCACCGGCTTCATCTGCCAGGTACATGCTGTGTGTGTGCGTGTGTGGGTGTGTGGGTGTGTGTGTGTGTGCGTGTGGGGGTGTGTGTGTGTGTGTGTGTGGGGGGGGGTCCCGTGTCCCCTGCCGGCATCTCCTGTGTGTGTATGTGAGTGTGTGTGAGAGAAAGAGAGAGAGAGAAAGAGTGAAAAGATGATTCTTATGCAGTGCCCTTGCTGTACCTTGCCAACACAGTGCAGCCACCTTCAAGTACCCTCTGTTTTCTCTCAGGCTTACATAAGACAGCTGTTCATCTGGGGCATAGCATTGCACCATGGCAGGGAACGAGACATCTAACTGACATATGTGCACACAGCCACACACCTACACCCCCCCCCCCCCCCCCCCCCCCCACACACACACACACACACATACCCACTCACACACACACCCACACACACACTGTCTGGTGTTTCCAGTCAGTTCAACTCTCTTCCTTTGCTGCTACATTGCTTTCACTTAGTGAAATGTTCCACTGGGAACAAATTAAGAAATAAATAAAGGAAAATGAGGGTAATGGGGATGGCATTAGTAGAGCAGGGGTCAGGAGCTGAAGCAGACAGAGAAGGGCAAACACACCACTTAACAGGATTGCTCCGCCAGAGTGGGGGTTTAATATGCCAGATAAATTCTGGACAGGGCTGGGGGAATGGAGGCCAGGGATCAGGGCTGGGGGAATGGAGGCCAGGGAACAGGGCTGGGGGAATGGAGGCCAGGGATCAGGGCTGGGGGAATGGAGGCCAGGGATCAGGGCTGGGGGAATGGAGGCCAGGGAACAGGGCTGGGGGAATGGAGGCCAGGGATCAGGGCTGGGGGAATGGAGGCCAGGGAACAGGGCTTGGTGGAATGGAGGCCAGGGAACAGGGCTGGGGGAATGGAGGCCAGGGAACAGGGCTGGGGGAATGGAGGCCAGGGAACAGGGCTGGGGGCTGTGCATGAGGCACTGGGAGCTTGGCGTGGGGCCGGGTTTGGCGTGAGTTTGGGGTAATTGGGGCTGGGGGACCAGGCTGAGGGTGGGAGATGAAGGCTTGTTGCCCAGGCTGAAACTGGGGGACTGAAATAGGGAAGGACAAGAGTGACGTGAGGGGGAGGGGGGGGTGAGCATAGCCAGGCATCCAGTGGACGGCTGGAATTCTTTCACCCTGTCACTCCTTTGTGGTTCAGTGGAGCGAGACTGGTAGCAACACAGCCTCAGGCTCCATAGGACCCACTTCCACTCTGTCTTGTGCAGCCAAATAAGACTGCTGGTCTATCACTTCAGAGGCATTCAGTCAGGTGTCATTTTTCATTCAACAATTGAATAATGTAGAGCTTTTGGATATTATGCCCACTAACAATCAATAACCACAAACATAATTTTGCCAAAACCATGTCTTTCATGAGAGATTAATTGACTTGAAATGATCTTTTATGTGGTGTCCTGTTCTGTCCTCCTGGTCCAGATCTATGTCCACCTGAAGGAGGGTCAGGGGGTGGACGGTCTGGCCACGCTGAAGAACAAGCCACAGCTCCACAGCATGGTGGCCAAGCAGCTGTGTCATAACCTGTCCGGGCGCAATGCTATCGTGTTCACAGGGCCCAGCATCACCAGCCTCAACCTCTTCCAGGAGTTCCAGAAACAAGGTCGCGATTCACCCCCCCCCTCCCTCTCTCTCATTCTCTCCCTCACTCTGTGACTTTTCATTCAAGGTGACTGACTGTCCCTAGGTGTCTTTGTGGCCCTTCAATCACACTCACTTTGGTTCTTAGCAAGAATTCCTTTTTTTTTCTCCCTCGGCTTCTCTCCATCCCTCCTTCCCTCCCTCTCTGTCCTGTCACACACCCCTTTCATCTCTGTGCAAGATATCTCATTCCTCATCTCCACTGCCTCCTAAAACCCCTGCAGTTTTAATTACCGTGTGTAAACAACTCCGGCTAGCATACAGGAGGGAGAACAGAGCAGGCACTAGGCCCTCGACCTTGAGACAACCCTGACTGCATGACGACACACTGATTCCAGAACCAGTGACTGGACTAGTCCTTTTCTGAGGATCTTTAGGAGTGGACCTCTCTGTCTGATCCCAGTGTTGTCATAAACAGATTATAGTTTGGTGAGTGAAGGAAACTGAGAGGTACACAAGAGGCACACAACCCCCCCCCCCACACACACACACACACACACAGACACACACACAGAACACACATATACACACCGAGACAGAGAGACAAACATAGAGGTTCTAATCTAAAGTTTCCTGTAGCCTTGGAACTGACGCACAAACACACAGACACATGCACATGCTAACACACACAGCACAGATATGAATCACTTTCCACCCTCAAATATCAGCACCACGGTTGTCTTTAGTCTGATAATCAGAAGATAAAGACAAGATAGGGAGGAAAAGAGATTTGTCCTTTGTGAGTCCTCTTTGTCTCCCCCTCCCCTCCCTCCTCCTCTTTCCCCTTACCTCATCAAATTATAATTAGACCACAGATGGAAACTGTCATAACCAAATTCTAAAGTTTCATTCTAAAGTGAAACAGGTGTGGCATATTCACTTAACCTTTTGCTTTTCTTCCTGTCTGTCTGTCCATCTTCCTGTCTGTCTGTCCATCTGTCTATCTAACTGTTGGTCTGTCTGTCTCTCCATCTGTCTCTCCGTCTATCTGTCTGTCTAACTGTTGGTCTGTCTGTCTCTCCATCTCTCTCTCCGTCTATCTGTCTGTCTAACTGTTGGTCTGTCTGTCTCTCCATCTGTCTCTCCGTCTGTATGTCTGTCCACCAGAGATCTACTGCTGCGGCCTGCTGAGCACCAGGAAGAGTGACTGCACGGGCCTGCCCCAGTGCATGCTGGTCGGCACCTCCACTCCCCAGCAGCGTGGCCAATCCTGCACCATGATGAGAGGCAACATGTCCCTGATCAGCTGGTACAACAAGGGCCACTTCCGCTTCCTCACCAACGCTTACTCTCCCACCAAGCAAGGTAGGCAGGTCTGGGGGGCGGGACTGGGAAACAGTACAGCACACACACACCCTTAGTGTGCTCTGCTGCCCAGAGCTCTGCTGAGTGTCTCCATGTCTGTGTGTGTGTCTGTGTGTGTGTCTGTATCTGTGTGTGTGTGTTTCAGGGGTGATCATCAAGAGGAAGAGCGGAGAGATCCAGTGTCCACTGGCGGTGGAGGCGTTCGCTGCTCACCTCAGTTACATCTGCAAGTACGACGACAAGTACAGCAAGTGAGTAGCAGAGCCCCGCCAGGCCTCCAACACCCCTGCCTGCTGACAGCCGCTAACCCGTCTGGTGATCACGACATGGTCCACACAGAATTCTTGTCTGCAAGTGCATTTTTTTATTTTTTTATCTTGTGTTATCGGTTTCCTTCTATGGTCAACAGCCTTCAGTCGATTCAGATGCTTGTTGCCTAGTAACAGTGCGGTCATGTCAGAAAACACGTAGGATCTCTTTTATATCTCAACTTGCTGGAATGCTCCTGAACAAGCTGCTCCCCAACTCTTATTTAGCCAATGGAAAACATCTCACCCACTTGAGTGGAGCCAATTAGATGTGCCACTCCAACTCCGTCTAGACAATCTGATCTCTTCACTTCTGACGAACCAATGTGTTTGGTTACTCCCCTCAAGGTACTTCATCTTCCACAAGCCTAACAAGACGTGGCAGCAGGTGTTCTGGCTGACCATCAGCATCGCCATCAACAACGCCTACATCCTGTACAAGCTGTCCGACGCCTACCAAGTCAAGCGTTACAGCCGCGCCCAGTTCGGAGAGAGACTGGTCAGGGAGCTACTGGACTTGGACGAATGTTCCCCTACACAGTGAAGCAGCAGGCTAAGACCCACTGTAAAAGACACACCCTTTTAGTGTTCTGTATATACTAAACATAACACGTGTAAACTCACACGCACAGAGCATATTCGCACTCTACTGTACTATCTTTCGTTCTCTCTCTATATCACGCAAACACACATACACAGATACACACATACATTGTAAATATGAAGTGTTTTCCCTCTCGTAGTCTTAGGTGTTTCACACTAACACACGTTGGCACACACTGTTGCCCCGTGCAAACACGCCAACAAACACAGACACGCAGGCACTTTCATACACACACACACACACACACACAAACACACACACACACTTCTCTCATGCTGTAGAAACTAAAACCCCTCTCTCTGAAGCCGTGCCAAGTCGGACACAGCCCCCCCCCCCCCCTATCTGCTCTTCTCCCAGGGAGATACCACCCGACACGTGTCTCTCTTCATACACCAGAGCCATTGTACAGATAACATGCCTCAGTACCATTAATGTTACAGGCTGCATGACTACAAGCATAATAATGTACTCTCGTTCAGTGTGCTGAGGAAAAACATTGCATTTTATAATCTTTTGTCCGTCTTGTTGAGATGGCTGGGTGGAGTGATGATGGTGATGTATATAATCCATGACTATTAGCCAGTCATCCAGGGAGATACATCTGGTGTCACAGCTATGCATCCTAAAGAGTCAATACTATATGACATGTGAGACATATGATAAGTCCTATAGGGCAACTAAGATAGAATCTGTCCATACACTGGAATGGACTAGAGTCTATCAGGCTCTCATGCACTTTCCATCTCCATGGTCTTGCACGTAAGAGATTTAACAATAGTTCCTTGACATGTTTACTAGATATCGTCTTTAGCTTTGGTGGGAAGTCCTATTAACGGTAACATTACGCTCCCCCCCCCCTAAATATGATCAAATATGATAGATCAATCAGAAAACATAATTAGTATAAATATGCATCCTCTGACTCTGAGCAGCACCAAACAGAGATGAACAAGTAGAATACACTTTAGAATAACCAATGTAGAAAACCAAATGAATTAATAATATGACAAATATTTATATTATGAAATATAATAGCTAAAACATTTCAAAGATAGATGGATCGAGCTCATATCGATGATTCGATCCGATATCACTTAGAAAAAGACAAGATTGTGATCTTTCACCTCTTCTTTTTCTAATGCCCCATTGTCGTTGTTGTCGTTGTGTTACTGTGTGTTTCTGTGACCCACTGTCTGTGCACTGTTATTCTGTTCTCAGTAACACTGTTTAAAAGCTTCACCATCGTACCACACTCACAACTTATACATCCAACTACTATTAAAGACAGCAGATTTCATATGGATTATAGATAATAATGACTTTGAGAGGGACCCTAAATGAGTATGAATATCATATGAATTAATGTTGGGGTTACTGTGTATATCTCAAGTCTGGGATTGCTTCTGCACAGCTGCTGTTACTAGGCAATGTGTTTAAGGAAGTGTGGAGGCCACGCTGGTCGTCAGGAAGGAGCTGCAGTAGACCAGGGGAGGTCTGCCCAATCACACATATACTACTGCTCTCTCTGATCCCACACACACACACACTCATACACACACAGGAACACACACAGACACTCACTGACACACACATATTCACTCCCTCTATTTCTGTATCTCTCACACACACACACAAACACACACACACTCACACACATGTATTTAAAGCAGCTGTATTTGGTAGGTTCAGCTTTATGTAAAAGTGTAATTTCTAGTTTGGCATCCCAGACCTAATATACCAGTTACAGTTAATATTATTTGATGTCTTTTGATTTCCATAGGGAATTATTGCTCTCCTAATCAGTTATAATTGATCAAATTTTAAGGTTTATTCTCAGGTTGAAATCCAATGGCTCAATATACAAATTTCATTTGAGGCTGAAATGACAAGGATTTAGTTTATAATTTCACAGATCAGCCATATCAAATATGTTCTCAGTGCCTTTTCAAGAAGTCTGCTCTTAAGGTTATGATATTTTATGTCACTCTATGGCTTTTAAATCCAATGGGTGGATGGTGGCGGGGGGGTTGAAGGACAATAAGTAAATTGGAAAAAAAAAGACGAGCAAAAAGGAGTATGTGTGTGAGAGAGAAGAGAGTAGAGAAAGGAGAAAAAACGATTAATCATGGACAAGACGACAGAAGCTTACTGTCAAAACGTCATGCAATGTTAATGATCATATGACTATTCTGCAGTCAGATTCAATGTTATCAATCAGATGATTGATATATTGTTTCCATATGCAATCCCAGCACTCTCTCTTGCCTGAGGTCTCCTCTCTGTATCTATCTTAGTACATCTGTACTGCTGTTTTATTGGCTGACAGTGAAAAAAGGATTGTTAGATTAATGAGTTATGTTCATGGCTAGCCTTTCAATCTATTAGCATACGTCATCATTCTGTCTCTCCACTGGATTTACTCCTGGGCTTAGACCCATCAATAACACTATTCAGTCCGTCACTCATACCGCACCAATGCTCCGACCCCCACTACCCAATTAGCGCTCCTGTTGGAGAATCTAGACCTGCATGCCAATTAGTGCTCCTTTCCTGTGGGTGTGTCTCAATAGTCTGAATCGACTTTCTCTCCTTGTCTATTTTTCCTTTCAGTTTAACTAGACAGGTGGAACCTTCTTACGGCCTTAACCTACCTGGGGTTTCCAGATCAGTGACAGTGAGGGGAGACAAGGAAAGGGAAGCACCTTTAAGTACTTGGTCAGGTGGTCGTATGGTACAAGTAAACAATGCCTGTCACACCATGTTGTAATGCAGCTTACAGCCTTCCAGATTCAACTCAGCTGTTCAGTACATTAAAGCTACACTGGACCTATTGATGATTGTTGTACTCCAATACAATGGGAGGTCACAGGATGTTGGAAATGCCTGCTTTTGTGCCACTGTGTTCCGCTGCCTGTTTAACAGAGGTGTCCGTCGTTTCAGAGGGTGCTTTGGGCCTGAACACTGACTCATTCTGGATGGGAGCTGGATAGCTTCTGATGTCATTGAGAAGATAGGACCTTAGGTGACCTCAGGGCTTCATAGAATTAGACATTCTAAGGTTTATTAAGAATATGTATAAACTACGATAACCTTAAAAGGTGCTTTCAAAACACTGTTACGAAAAATAGAAAGTTGGAATTTTAATGTGTTTCATCATTACAAGCTCAATAACTTCTCAGTTATACGTTTAGGGGTGGAAATGGTTCTGTGAATGGAAATGGGCGGTTGCTAGGATGGTGTATTTAATTGTTGTGTGTTGTGTGTAAAATATCTCATGTACGTTGGACCAAAATTCCTAACCGACCTAATCTAGTGATCAGTTCAAATGTTACTGTATGTAGAGTCAGAAAACTAACTGCAGTGTACTGATGCTGTTGATAAGGAGAGGTTGGGGTCAGCCTCACCATGCCGCTCTATGAATGCCCTGAGTATGTTGTGTTGTGGAATATGGACTATGCTTCCTGTTTATTGGTCTGTGGCTGGTTCAGGACAGTGATTGCTGTATCGTGTGTTTTGTCCTCTCTGAAGGAGTGTTGTTACGCGTTGTCTCCGCTGTATGTGTATGTGTATGTATCCTCCCAGGTTAACCCCTCCCCCCCTGGGTCTGGGGTTGTAAATCCTGTGTAACCCCACCACTTAAGAGAGTTTACACCATTTTGCACACATAATAAATGTTCATAATTTTATATGCACCAACAGTGTTCTTTTGTTTGTACTGTGTGTCACACGTCTTGAAAGGAGTGGGAACTCTGGGGTTCACAGTGAAGCGGAATACAAATGAAAACGTTGGACAACACAAGGTCTAGATGAAACTCTTGGACTTGTTTGTATATAAATGCATTTATTTAAGTTAATCATTTTTTCTCATTCAAAGTTGAATTCCTGCCATATCTATAAAACAATGAACAATTAGAAGCGCTGTACAGTAGACCAACTAACTAGTAACCGCTGTTGCTTGTGTGTATATATGTACATACTGTACAGACACAATCGTACTGTATATACAAACATATACACTTTTACATTGTTACCCAATGCTAACTCCAGGCCACTTCACATGATTTTAAATTCCAATGTATCCAATTGTCCTACAGCAAACAATAGTTATTTTTTTAAAGAGGAACACACCATACTAGATAATATCTCAAATTACTATTTTCACGATTCTGAATTTGGTTTATTATCTGTAATTATGTCAATGGGCATTATGCTTCTCCAAGTCCCAATCTTGAGTACAAATATATTCACAATGCAAATCAAATAGTAAATAACTTTGGCACATTGTGCTATGTAAACATTTCATCCAATTAAAATGTGTCTGTATTTCTAGGATGATTTCTCCTCTCCCGCATCACCAGAATTAAGGAAAATAAATGGCAAACTTTCACCTAAAGGCTTGCTGACTGATTTGCCTGTCTTTGTTTAAAACTGGTTGGTGTTGAAAAGAACCCAAAGCATGAATCTCTTAAGCTTTTACTCAGTTCTTCCTCTCCTCACAAGCACAGAAGGAGGAGATCTGACAGGAAACTGGGACGTCCAATAAGATGTCAAACATTCAATCAGAACATTTGGACAGACTTCCCACCATGTGACCTTTTTGTCATCAAATCAGACTTCCCCATTAGCCCTGCCTTTTCAGCCCAGCGGTCCTCCAACTTTCTGATTGGATCACGCCACCTCACCGATTGGCTACTATCTTTCATACTGGAGAAGTTGGATCAGGCAGCTATGGACCAGCCCCCCCCCCCCCCCTCTCCTGCCCCAAAACTACAGCCCCAAGGTCAGTTTGGCTGTTCAGTTAGAGTTACCTGTGTAAAAGGGCTTTATCCTTTCCGCTAAAGCAGTTTTAGGGCTCTATACAAATACGTATTCTCCTTTACCTTTATCCTCCCTTGGGATAAATCACTGACCTGACCAGACTTATAGAATAAAGGTGGAGTAGTGCACCACATTTTACCTGTCCAGTCAAGTTGGATCAGCAGTTCTCTCACAAGGAGTGTGAAAGGAAGGATGCCTGTATAGAGTATTGGGCTCTGGGCTGACTGGAGATGAGTTTCTACACAAAAAACGGCAAAGGAAAACACTGTTAGCCAAGTAGTACTGAATGAGTAGTTGGTTGCTGAGTAGGTTAATCTTTATAACATGGTGGCTTGATCCTGGACACAACAAAAATGAGCCAATCCAATTTGGTCACCTCAGCCTTCTCAGTATAGGTGGCCTCTGTTTGCTGGGCCTCATCAGTACTACAGATGTCTTGTTACAGAACAAGAGGAGGATAATGAAAGCCAAATTCACAGCAATGACTGATGTTACAGGAAACAGAAAATCTTATTGCTTTTCTCCCTTGTGAGTCCAGCAGGGGGCAGTGTGGCCCAACAACACAAAGACACTCTTCCTTACAGTATGGTAGATATTAGAAAAGGCAAGGCATCAGTCACAAAGTAGGTAAAAATACACTGACAGGCGCACACGAAATAATGACAGAAATTACAGAAAAGTCAAGATTGATGAAACACATGCTGTTCTTTCTTGTCAGTAACCTCAAACGGACACTGATTTTTTCTAGAAATGGCAGATCATCCGTCACAGACCATAATAAGGACTCTTAAGGACTCCCAAAGTACATTATGAGAATGCTGTCAGACAACATCTCAAGAACACTTATAGCACAGATAGTATGGTTCCCACTTTACTCTGTAAGCAATATAATTTGATGTACGGTAATCAAGAATACATAGAAGTACCATGGCAACACTGACACAGGAAAAAAAGGAAACAATCTTTGACCAAGGAAGTAGACAAGTGTTTCTCACAAGGGAACAGTCCTAGAGGAACCAGAGAGATTACAAACAGAAATATCCATTCAATTAACCATCTTACTCATTTGATTATTCTACAATACACAAAACATTGTTTTACTGTTTGCTTGAGAGCACAACAACTGAAACATTAAAACAATTTGGACAGAGTACTGCTTTGCCAAAGAAAGAAAGAAAAACAAGAAAGAAAATATACTGTATGTACTTTCTGACAGGTTGTGATGGAGGGTGGAAGAGCATAGCAACCAGTGCTACTGCATAAGGACCTTCCAGCAGACTCGGGTCCATGTCCTGGTTGAATTTCTATGTTCTGGTCAACTCTTTGACCCCAAAATATTCTGACTCGGTCTCACATCACATGGGACAGGAGTACAATCACACTCCGTAGAAATTATATATTTTTTTCATTTCTTTGTTCATGCCATCCAAGTGGCCAATCAGGGCTCAGCGTAAGTGAACATAGGGTGTGCTCAGCGCATAGCTTTCCGTTCCCTTCAGAGAGCAGGATCAAGCCCAAACTCAAACTCCAACCTTCCACTCAGTTCAGGTCTGCATCTCTAGGAAACGTCTGTAGAATACGTCTTTACATTCCACAACAATAGATTACTTGAGAAAAACTAACAAAGAAATAGTCACTTCCATTTCAGGAAATAATCTGTGATATTCGGTGGAAATAAGAAAAAGTAAAAAAAAAAAAAAAAAAATCATCAAATTCAAAGAAACTAAGTCACCGAGTCATTCCATTTCACCTGGATTGAAGGAAATAAAAGGTATTTTCTCTCTCCAAGAGCAGGACCAAAGATGAAACACTGAGGTATGTAGTTGGATGAAAAACATCATCTTCACTTTCATCATTATCAACACCACTACTGCCACCACCCCACCTTAGTTTACTTCCCATCTTACCTCTCTCCATAAATGGACAAGACCCACCCCAGAAGGCGTGTATGGGGTGGTACCAGGTGGTGCAATTGGTTGTCTGCATCCCCCTCCCTCCCCCCCAACGGCTGGAATGGAGAGGAGGTTCGAGGGCGGAGGAATTGCAGGAGGAGGAGGTGTGTTGCGGATGTTGTCGGTGTGTGTGTGGAGTCTCTAGGGCTGGAGATTGAGAGTGAACTTCCATTGCTGGTTGAGGTTGGAGCTGCAGACCTCCACGGTGAGGCCTCCGACCCGCGCGCTCCTGCTGTCCAGACACAGGTTGCTGCCCACGTGACGCAGCTTGGAGTTGCTCTCGATCTGCTCCCATTTCTAGAAGGTTCCAACAGAACCACGGAGGGTTGACAGGGAGGAGGGGGGGACAAAAGTAGACCAGAGATTACTCACAGCCACTACTGTGCGATTGATTCGCAACCCACAAATGGAACCTGTGTTGACGTGAGGAAACGGATGGACGTGATGGTGAAAGTTGGGTGTCATGGTTCATGTTGGGGGTGGTGGAACAGCAGGTGTTGGGTGCGGCGGTGGGTCTGAGTGTCTCTGGGATCGTTTGTCTGACCTGTCTGCTGTCGTTCTCCCGGCAGCCCTGCAGTTTGATTAGCGACCCTGCCGTGCGCTCCACCACTGTCAAACACAGGTCCATGTGCTTCACAGACTTGTCTTTAGTCAGGGCCCACTCCTGTTGGATAACACACACATGCTTAGTAAACAAATCAATATAGAGTTGCACCACACACACACACACAGAAACAGTAGGACAAGCACATAGACACTGTCACACACACTCACACTCTTGCATACTCTCACACACACTCTCAATTAGTTTCCACTCCATTTCATTGAAAGTTGGGAGTCTCAAAGCAGGTGTGTGTGTGACCTCAGACCAGAGGTGTGTGCCCACACTTCCCTAGGCATACCACCCTAGTGCCACCCTAGTGAGGATCATGGATCTGACCAGTACCTGAGCCCCGATCGGTACCTGATTGCCACCGGCATTGTGACACTCGTACATGCCCACTACGCCATCAGCAAAGTGACCCAGGGTGTCCAGGCAGTTTCCCCCCTGTTGCAGTGCTCCAAAGGCTATGTCCTGGTGATCTGGAACTCTGCAGAATCACAGACGTCAGGTGCACCCACGGTTCGATAGTTCCGATAAGGTTACGGTCAGGTCGTTCTAGATCATAGCTAGTGTGTGTGTGTGTTCATACCTGAGCTCAGGGTAGACGTTCTCCAGGTACCACTTGAACGGCTTACAGCCCAGTCTCTTCTTCATCTCCAGCCTGCTCTGGATGCTGACACACAACACAAACACAGACATGGTCACTGACACAATCACAGCAGAAGATGTGCATGCAGAGGCCTGCCTCTGTATTAGAGCAGAGCTGTGTGTTGGTCTGAGGCGGAGGCAGTGTCCAGGGCTGCTGCTGAGGTACTTACTTGCCGTAGGGCACGTTTCTGGCCGAGGGCACGGCAGCGTAGTAGAAGTTCTTAAACTCGTCCATCCATACCTCCGCAGCTCTCCGCGTGTTCCTGAGGATGAAGAGAGAGGGTCAGAGAGAGAGAGGGTCAGAGAGAGAGAGCGCGAGAGAGAGCAAGAGAGCGAGTGTGTGTGTGTGTTACCGGGCAAACACAGTCCCGCTGCCTCCTGGGAAGGTGTAGGGATGCTGCTTCCTGAAGACGTGACCCACTCTGCTGCAAGGGATGATCTCCAGGCTGCCCGCACACTGCCACACACGGAACGAGATCTCTGCACGCACGCACGCACACACACACAACCACCACCATAACAACATATACACCATGAGCAAGACAAATCACACATGCATACATGAGACACAGCTACTATGTTCTTCTAGTCTGTTTCTAGTGTTCTCGCTCACCGAGGTTCTCTCCTCCCCACACGTCCATCATCATGTCGTACTTCCCCAGCTCCTCAAAGTAGTCCTTGTCCATCACAAAGAGTCCCCCAGCTATCATAGGAGTCCTGAGAGAGAGAGAGAGAGAGAGAGAGAGAGAGAGAGAGAGAGAGAGAGAGAGAGAGAGCGAGAGCGAGAGGGGAGGGAGGGAGGGTGGGGTTGGAGCAGTACAAATAAGATAAGAAAAATAAAATATAGCTAGTAGAAGACAGGCCTGCTTGCCATCTTGTATTCAGTTGGAACATCAACAACAACTATGTAGGCATGAGACAGAAACAATTGCCTGCTTTTTATAAACTCTGGGAGAACAATGTTTCTGCTTGTGAATACTTAATGTCTCCTCCATTTGCAGATAACCTTTGGAAATATATAGTCTTATACAGCTTGTAATCACTTCAAAACGTATTATTCCTATTATAAATTTACCACAAGAACAAGCATTAAATTACATATAGAAATTACTTTGCTGCATGTAAATGAATACAAATGAGCTAATTATCAACTGAGCTGATTTAAATTACTAAAATGTGCCTAAAGTATGGTTAGTGAAGCAGTACATTAGAACGTATTCCAGAGATAATGAGTGCCCTCTGTTGTCAAACGAGGTCAGTATCTTTGCTGAAATTCCTACTTGTCATTCTTGTCTGCCGCAATATCAAGATGTCTGCTACATCATTGCTAGGCCAGGTGTGTGTGCATGTGTGCGTTTGCACGCGTGTGTGGAATCTTACTTGATGGGAGCTATGGGGTTCCCCTGGCGAGCTCTCCTCTGCTCCAGAGTCATGTAGTCCCATTTGAATACCAGGTTCCAGTCAAACCCTAGAGAGGGAGAAGAGGAGAGGAAGAAAAGAGGAAAGAGTGCATGTGGACAAGGGGGGAAACAAGGTTGACTGTTGGCATCACAACTGTAAGGGTTCAATCTACTGAACCACGTACGCCACAGTAGCAGACAGTCCATAACTCAACTAGACCTTTTCTCTCTTTAGCACAGACAGACATTCAGAAGTACACACACACACACACACACACACACACACAGGTAAACACACACAGTCCTTGGCTGAGTTAAAGAGTGGAATGAATCTGGATGAGGAGTGGAAAAATGCAGTAGCCTGGTTTTCCAGAGCCAGGCAGACTGTGCCCCCAACCTGGCGAGGGTAGAGGAAAGAGGCTGGCGCGGACAAGCAGGACCTACCTCCTTTGAGGTCTGCAGAGGCGCCCACGTACTGGAAGTTGTCCATGTTGATGACGTCGATGATGGGGGACACCACCCGCGTCTTGTCCTGGGGGGGGTGGGTGGGGGGGTGGATGAGGGGCGAGCATCAGAGGTATGAGCGCATTTCCGCTTGTGCGTGCGCCTGGGATTTATAAGGATTATCAAAAGACTTTATTCAATCTTCCCCAGTATTGGTGAAACGTTCCCGAGCCTCTAGCCCAACTCATCACGGTTGAGCAGCTGCTTCTTTGGGCCAGTTAGAGGGTTACAGAGGGTTACAGGCAGCCTCAGACAGATTAGGGGGAGAAAAACAAAGTTTGTCCAAGTATGCTCCTTAATACACAAGCTTATGTCTCTAGCGCTGCTAGCCAGCCAGCCAGGACAGGAATAGAATTTAGGGAAAGGGAAGTGGGCGAACTGGAGAGGAAGTGACAGAAACAGACGGATGACATCATGTCGGGATTATTTCCCAGGATTCTGATTGGCCCACTGGTGGTGCTGAACAGGGACTGGGTGTTCTGATGAGGTGTTGCTGGGTGGGTCAGGGGTACCAGAGAAGGGGAGGGGGTGGGGGGTGGTGGGGGGGGGGGTTGGAAGAGGCACTTCGACTAATGTGTGTTTGTGTTTCCTAAACACGGTGCAGAAAGGCAGCAGTAAACAGGAGGACGGAGGCCTCTCTCCGGACACAAAAAGGAAAGCTCAGAAGGACAGGGTTTGTTTGTTGCAAAGGGCGTGTGTGTGCGTGTCTCTGTGTTTGTGCGCTGATGTGTGCGTTTGTGCTCGTCAGTGTGGGAGTGTTCGAGTAGGTTACTCTCTAGGTGACATTGTTGTGTGTGTGTGTGTGTGTGTGGGTTGGCGAGGGGCCAAGCAGGATGTGTGTCCTGGTGTCATGCTGCCCAACCTTTGCCTAGTCCTCTGTATGCCACATCATCTTTCCCTGCCTCTGTGTGTGTGTGTGTGTGTGTGTGTGTGTGTGTGTGTGTGTGTGTGTGTGTGTGTGTGTGTATGTATGTGTGTGTACCTCAGCCACCCTCTCCAGCAGGGGCTCCAGCCAGTGTTCGTTACACTCGCAGTGGCTGTCCAGGAAGGTGAGGACAGAGGCAGTAGCAGCATCGGCCCCTCGGACCCTGGACCTCATCAGACCTGGGAACAGCACGCATGGAGCTTGTGAGGAACACAACAGCTACTGTAGGAAGACCAGGAATAGAACAGGAGCTGTAAGAGACGTTCTAGTGTGGTTCTAGTCTGGTCCACACTAGTCTGGTCCCCATCAGTTGTGTCTCAGTAAGGTACCAGGAACACCAGGCTGGAAAAGCAGCCACTGTCAGGCATTACTAATCGACTAGAGCTCATGTACAAGTTCTAAACGGAAGTAACAGATAGCATCTAATTACACATATGAACACACACGTTTAGGACGTATACCTGTGCCACCATTTCTAATGTACACACAGTGTATACTCTAGACATTTAGGGTTAAAATAAAAGTAATTGGCTTGTCTATTTGAACCTGTCCTGCTGTGTTAGAGTTTAATGAGAACGCCAGCTGACTGCGTCAAGGTGGGTTTTGGTGTTGTAGTGTTTAATGAGCACCAGGATGATTAACAGGAGCAGTGGATTGCTTGTTGGTGGCTGTAAATGACATCAGCACCCACAGATATGGACCTAAGAAACGCACTCCTATAGCCAGCTACCTCCCTGTTGTGCAGACAACCTTCCAGAAATAGCACAGCTCGTTATTTGTCTGCTTACAAACTCCCTTCCTGGGTTCCAATTTACATCTCTCCTGTTCTGTAAAACCAGTTGTGTGTGTATGTGACTCACTATGAACCGGCTCCAAACTCTTTTCTAGTTTAGCCAGTCAGAGTGAAGAGATGCGAGTGCCTTGCTGACCGTGCAGAGGGCTAGGCGTGACCTGTGACAGGGTCATCCCGCCTGCCTCCTCCTCCACTCACCTTCCCGCCGGTCGTTGCGGAGGACCCGGATCTTCTCGATCTTCCCCAGCAAGGCCCCGTCCTCAGCTGCCACACAAAACCAAGCAGCAGCATCGTCATCCCAACCGTCCTCCTCCTCTCTCCAACCGCTCTCCTATCCCTCATCCCCCCCCCCACCTGTGAGCCTTCCAGCTCCTTCCCCCTCCCCCTCCCTTCCTCCCCCTCCACTCACCGTTGTCACTATAGTCGTCCACCAGGATGATCTCCTTCACCAGGTGGGCGGGGCTCTTCTTCAAGACGCTGGGGGAGGAGGGAAAGAAAGGCAGACGGGTGGGATTGAATGAGACCACCTGTGTATGTGTGTGTGTGTGTGTCGTGCTGTGTGTGTTTGTCATGCTGTGTGTGTGTGTGTGTCATGCTGTGTGTGTGTGTGTGTGTGTCGTGATGTGTGTGTGTCATGCTGTGTGTGTGTGTGTGTGTCATGCTGTGTGTGTGTGTCGTGCTGTGTGCGTGTGTCGTGCTGTGTGTGTGTGTCGTGCTGTGTGTGTGTGTGGTGCTGTGGCAGGGTGCGAGGGCGGGGCGTGGTCTCACCTGACCACCGTGCGCAGCAGGGCGGAGCGCGCCTCGTTGTGGAAGGTTATGACGACACTAGACGACGGCAGCTCCGTCTTCCACTGTTTATGTTTGCAGCTGCACAGGCAGACACAGGCAGACACAGGCACGTCAATACACGGAAACATGCAGCCCGGCCAACATACCAAGAGAACGTCCGAAGGCGCATGAACACACAGTGTCGATGACAGAGTAGGGAACGCTCAGTGTCCTTTGCTCCTTGAGGTGGGGATCTCGCGAGAGGGATGACAAAGAAAGTGCGGACGTGCACGAGCACGTTCCCATATAGCCTTGAAACGCCCTAGAGCAGCTGAGATTGACAGACCCCATTCCCTGACTCCACATTCCTCCCTAAGGATTGAATACATGACAGAGATTGACTTGTGTGTGTGTGTGTGTGTGTGTGTGTGTGTGTGTGTGTGTGTGTGTGTGTGTGTGTGTGTGTGTGTGTGTGTGTGTGTGTGTGTGTGTGAGACAGATATGGCCTTATCCTCTATAGAACACCAAGCAGTCCAAGAGCACTGGAGAGGAGAGGAGGAGGAAGTGTTGGAACAAGGAGGTCTGCAGGACAGGTAGAGATCACACAGAACAGACAGGGTGTATCTATAATAGCAGCATTAGAGAACAGGATCTGGATATAGCCCACTTTTTGGCCTCTAACCGTCTAACGTCCTGAGCTTGAAAATGTGACCTGCTCGACCCCGCCTCATCAAATATGCGTCTGAGGTTGCTCCAGAAAAGCGGCAGCAACTGAGGCCCTCCCGGGTCAACAACCCCATAGCCAGTACACAGAGACACTTCCTGGCAGAGCCGTCATGGCCGCCCAGCTTCCCATGTAGCCGTGACAGGGTCAGGAACAGCAGTCAGCGGGGCTTTAATCCAGCCCGGCTGCTGCAGGGTGACTGATGGTTAAAGAGTAAATCTGTGAATGTCAATGACCTCCTGTGTCTCTCTGCAGACATCTCACGCTGGCCTAGGAATAAAGACCTGCAAATGTATTATAATGTCATGTTATGCATGCAAATTCTTTGGGCTGTTCACTCCCCCCCCCCTCTCTCATGTGGCACTAACACCGTAAGGCTGAGACAGAGAGAGCCAGCATGACTGGATGCCCAGGGATGGAGGTGGGGGTAGTTTGGAGGGTTTTTGGATATGAGCGTGCTATTATACACTGTACTCACACAGTGTCACGGGAACAAACATTCACTGTGAACATGTTCATCATCACGTCACCAAGGCGTCGATTTATCAGAGCGGGTTCTTCTCGTCTCCAGAGAGAGACCAGTTTAACCTGCTGAGATTGTGTGTGTGTGTGTGCGTGTGCGTGTGTGTGTGTCTGTGTGTGTGTGCAATAGTACATTTGAGGGACAGTGGAGACCTGTTAGGTCACATGGTCTGTGTTCTTGCCAGGGTGAACATACCTACTTCATGACACATTGTTAACAGTGTGAAGTACTAGCACATGTTAACAAGACCCCGCAGTTGAAGAGCCAACTATAATCATCTTAGAGAGAGTGTGTTTAGAGAAGGCTGCTCCATAGAGACTCTCTGTGGAGAAGGAGTGAGGTCACACACCACTGGAACTCCTAATCATGGGAACTCTGACAGTTTGAGAGGGGAGACCGAGAGAGAGGGGGGGGGGATACTGAGAGACAGACAGAGAGAGAGAAAGAGAAAGAGAGAGAAACTGCTGTGTTTGTTGAGACCCCCTCCAGCTTTCCATCACCACGATACCTCAGGAATTACATATATAGACTGTTCTTCCAACTACAGCCAGGAAGAAAGTAAAACATTCCATTCTACTCACCTCGAGAGAGCACACTTTTTCCATTCACCTTTGAAAACACAATCTTTTCAATAAATCTGAACTGTACCATTAAAGTCCACACAGCTTAATGTAATACCTTTCATGTTCTAGAGGACCCTAAAATAGCTGTGCTCAGCTCAGGAAGACTCTGACAGCAGGCGGCTGTGATCTATGAGTCATGGTACAGTACACTAGTCACACAGTTCTATACTGCAGTCAAGTCTGCTGGTCCACACCACAGTATGTTCACACATTAGACCAGGACCAAGACCAAGAGAGCATATAGGCAGAGCGTTCAGTCAACAGAGGAGAGGTGAGGAAAGAAGAGGTGAGGACAGCGAGTATTGATCAGGATGTCGAGAGAGCAGATAGTCCGTTCTCCTACTTCCACCCTCCTCATTATCATCCATCCCTGAGGCAGAAAGAGAGGAAGAAAGAGGAAAAGAAAAAGTCGATCCAGCCCCCCCACTCCCCTTCTCTCATTATCATTCCCACTAACTATTCCAGTAAATCCCATGTGCCCCCCCCCCTCCTCCCACACTGCCCTCCTCATCGATAGCGTACTTCTCATACATCACCATGCCCCCCCCCCCGCCCCCTGCTCAGACGGTGTATCTGAGTGCAGCAGCAGTCTAGCACCGACGGGTCTATGACCTCAGAGAGCCCACAGTCTCAGCTGTGGTGACTAAACAAGCTGCTGAGATAAGGCGTGTCCCGGCTCGTTGTGGTGTGAGATGACAGGATACAGGAAGCCCCCCGGTGGCTGTGACCCAGTGGGCCTGGAGCGCTCCTGACGTCCCCTACACCTGAAACACTCCGCTCACGTAGGCACAAACAGAGGGGGGATACAGCCAGCCAGTTAAAGCACTGTGGCAGGCTGGCTGCTTGTGCATTTGATGATATCTACACCTGAGGGAAATTACAAAGTTGGGTGGGAGAAGCCTGGCAAATCTCCTACTTAGCTGTTCTCTAACCGGAGAGTGATAGACATGTTAAGGTGACAGAGAAGATCTAGTAACCCTCCTACACGGGGCAGTTACAACAGGCCATAAAAATAACCAATGTCAATCTATAGGAGGACTCTACAATCAGCACCATGTTTTTTTCCCATATACGGTATTCAGGTTGTGTTTACAAATCACACAACCTAGTGAAAAATAGGATTTTCCTCGACGACAAAAGCAGAGAGAAGAAAAGAGGCAGCAGTGAACAAAGGAATAGGAGTACTAAATCAAGAGTGGGTACCCTGGCTTTATGGCGTTATGCTGACTGGGCCAATCACAAACAAAACAAAGTGATTAGTTTGAGCACAGTACATGTCCAGGGACTGCAGTTTCAGTTCCTTTCCCTTTGTGAAGTAACAGCTCTGAGGCGGAACAGGACGTGAGGTCAACGTACTGGTCGTGTCGCGTGTCGGGCACGCCGCGGTCCATGTGGAGCTTGTCGCTCTCCACCTGGTTGAACTTGTTCCGAGCGTAGGGGTCCTGACCTGGCCGTACCACCGTCGCCCCCACGTACAGGTCCTGGTCAAAGTCCTGCCACCGCACCTTTCCTGTGCAAACACACATGCAGATGAGAAAGAGCTTTATGTACCAGGAAAAGAATGAAATAGAGAGAGAGAGAAAAATCTCTCCATGTCCCTATCACTTCACTCCCTCTAATTCACTCTTGAGAACAGATGGTTGTGTTCTTATGCTCATAGTGTCTCATTTCCAAATTCCACAGAGATGAATGGAGACTTTGAGCAAACTGTAATGCAAGCCCCCAGTCTGCTACATTATGCCAATTACACACATTTACACACGTCTGTATAGTTAGATTAAGGCGCACTAAACACAACAACGCTGTCATGTCTAATTTCAACATTGCAACAGGCAATAAAACCATGCCTGTGGCCTTCACTGTGTCTCTCGTTTAGACACATGCACACACAGACACAGACACAGACACAGACACAGAAAGATAACGTCCCAGCTTAATTATGTGCTGCTATGCTAATGAGCTCTGTTAAACATATGGCAGTGTTTGATTGCATTATCTGTCAGTGAAGGCAAGGGCACAGGGGGAGATCTGCTATAGGCTGTTAATCTACTGGAGCTGTGTCACTGTCTCTGGAATCCTAATAGCACACTCACACTTCTACACGTGTGTGAGTGTGTGTGTGTGTACAATGTTTATGTGGATGTATGAGTATGCATGCGTATGTGAGTGACTACATGTGTGTGTATGACATGTAGGCTCCGGTACTTGCAGGCAGAGACAGGTGAGAACATGGCCATAATAAGGCCCCAGGTGAGCTTATCAGCATGACCATAAGTGGGTGGGCCCCTTGCCCCCCCTGCCCTTGCCCCCCCCCCCTCCCCCAGAGGAGGCAAGGAGAGGCAGCAGCACGTCTCTCAGCAGGCTGCTGTGTGCAGCTATATTCTTCACCAGCACTGCAACAATTCCTCTCAGAAACAGCAATTCCTCTCCAGTCCACTTAAAAACGCAACTGCTGAATTCGAGAGAACCTGTTCCAGGCTATTGTCTCCTAACAAAAGGGCTAATTGTTTGCTTATTACAGCACTAACTGACTCTGAACTCTGTGACTTGGGAGTGTAGTTAGTGATGGTGAGATGTGTTAGTACAAAGCACATTTAAAAACCACATCTATCATGCTCCAATCACACTGTCCTCCCTCTCTCTCCTCTCCTCCAGTCACTGTGCATGCAGCCGTCTGTGAGGGGAAGGGCTAATTACAGTGGTGGCCCCGCATCAATTCCTTTGTTTTGCTCAAACTTGATGGTTCCGCCGATCGACCTAAATACTGCAAACATCAAACGGGCTGTAGAAACGGACACAATTGAATGTTGATAATTGCCTGAGACTGAGGCTCTCCAGGGGCATTGTAATCTATTCTAATCTATCTCTATTCTACTTCCTACGGTTAATCTTTTTGCTAGGACACAGAGAGGCCAGACGGGGTTCTTTTTCCCGGTCGCACCTTGACAGAATTCCATCATGTTTACCATGTACGCCTAACTGGAACAGCTCCCTCGGGACCACCTCAACAAGGAGAGAGAATGTGTCACACTTACTGTAATGACGATAAAAATACGGCAAGTTCCATCCCTCCGAACAAGTGCAAATGTATGTGCACGCATACATTTTTACAAGTGGACTCAAATACACACACACACACACAATCACACACACACAGATTTATACGCACACCCCACCTCTTGTAGATGCAGGAGAGGAACTTTGGAGGAGCTGACGTACTCTTCTATCTGAGGCATATTTGAAGCAGCCGTAGAACTCAGTTTGCTCTCTACTTGATTCCAGGAGCTCTCTGATTGGTTCGAAGGCATCAGAGGGGTTTTGTTCCAGTGATTGGTCCCCGCGAGAGTGACAATCCAACACTCTCAACACCCTGATGCATTCTCCAGCTTCTCATAGAATCTCGTTCTATAACTACGTTGTTTTTTTTATTGTATCTGCCCATGTGGCCTCATTTCATGCATATCTAGTGAAACGGTGAATCGATTCATGTAGATTTTCAACACATTTGCATGTACAAATTACCATCAATCACGTCCGAAAACCAGGTTAGTAGAGTGTAATGTAATGTACCTATTCAACAACTTCTCTTCAATAGGATGTATGGTACGAAGGGAGTTGATCTAGTGCAGACTCACCTGGTGCCAGCGTCTCCAGACTGTGTGTTTTGTCATCTGTGTTGCTGAGGGCTTGGTGTCTACTCGACGAGTCACCTGCACTCCAGTCATCCTGAAACACAAAGAGACACGTCTACTGTAACACACACTCCAGCCATACTGAAACACAAAGAGACACGTCTAGAACACACACACGTTGAGTGACATGTCGCACCTGCGAATCACTGCCCTTCGAAAACATGCACACGCACTATGTAACTCTCTGCTCTTATTGATGTCGTCTTTTACTCCACAGTCAGTTTTCTTCTTAGGTTGCCGCTATCACTTTGTTTGGTCAAGGTTGACCCCACCATTGTGAATGCTTGGAAACATGTCTGCATGTCCGAACTCCCAATGTTAACCCCAGAGGAAACAAAGGCCAAGACACCAGGACAGCACAGAGCTCTTCCACTGATATTGTAGAATGTTTGACGATGCCAATCCTCCCAGCCTCCTTTCCTCTGCTCCCTCTGTTCCTGATCAAAACCACATCTGAAGGATGGAGCGACCAGCATGTTTTATTCAACTGCACACTCTCTGCCACACTCTAATAACTTCAGTATGTGTGTGTGTGTGTTGGTGTGTGAGTGCTTGAATGTGTGCTCTGTAAATCTTGCAAAACATAAAAAAATACATACGGATCAAGTTGACAAGGTAAAAGGCAGCTTTCCTGACAGTTTTCAGAAAAGCCTGGTGCTAGCTGGATCACAAGTTCACAGACGCCGATTAAAGAGAATAATCCTGTGGTACCCCATCAGTCCCTATTCAGAAAAAGGTGATTCAACTGTCCGTGAGCCTTCCCTGCCAGAGGGACAGAGGCTAACTCTAGGGCAGAACATCATCAGGAAATAAGCAGGCAGCACAAATTACCCACACTGCACCAGGCTTTCCCTGCGTTGGCATCGCACCAATGTGTTCTCCACTGGCCTGCCTACCATCAGTTGGCATCCTGGGAAATGTTGCTGTGGTGACAGAGGCAGGTGATGGGGGGGGGGGGAGCCAAACGGAACCATGCTGCTGGAAGCATGCAACGCCATACAGCATGGTAGCAACTGACAGTGGGGACTTCCAGCCAAGGTAAGCAGGAAATGGAAGAAGAAGAAACCACACTTGGGTGGTACTGCAGATGGACAGACAGATGGACTAGCAGGCAGGCAGACAGACAGCAGAGACAGAAGGGCTAATAAATCGAGAAGGACTGAAAGGCAGAGAGACAAATGGCATGCAGGCAGACAAACTGATAGACAGACAGACGGGAGTCACAGATAAACAGACAGACTGGAGACGCAGACAGACAGACAGACTGGAAACACAGACAGACAGACTGGAGACACAGACAGACAGACAGACAGACTGGAGACACAGACAGACAGCAACCACAGAGGCCCACTCTAACTAACCCTCTGCCAGCCACCTTCCACACAGAGCATCTGTCTCCGCCAAGCTGGAGCAGCCCTCACAGCCTCAGAAAGGACCAGCTCTTTGGTCTCCCACCTCCGTGTCACATCCTGTGTGGAGCTCACGGTGATTATACAGCGGCTATAATCAGGGAAGAGCAGGGGGGCGCGTTCAGCCCAGACAAAACGTTTATTTAAACTGAAACCGTGGTGCGTTGAAAACCCTGTTAATAATTCTGGACTATACAACACGGTGAACATAAATAAAGTAAATGGTAAACTCCTCTAAAATGTTCAACATGGAGAGGCAAGCATCTGAACAATATCTTAGAATTGGTTCCAAACTACCTCTGCTCAACTTACTTATCCCAGACAGGCATCCCTCTCACTTAATAATCTTAACTTCTCCCTGTCTCCTAGCCAACAGGATATAATAAAGGTTATCTCCAAAAGCTGAAATGAAATCAGGTATTAACAGATCATAGATTAAACCAAATACTACAAAATATTTCAGTTTTACACATAAGAGACACATGGGAGAGAAGATGCAAACTAAAAATGTGGTTAGGTTCATGAAAGATTTAACAAATGTTAGGCCTTCCCTGTATTTGACTTCCCTTGTCTCTTGTCTATTTCTGCTGTGTCAGTCTTGTTGCCCCTCATTTCTGGGCCTGCCAAGCTGCATGACAGATAGCTGAGTACACACACACTCACACACACACCTCTGTCTCACTCCCTCTCCCTCAGGAGCATGATTCAAACCCTCCTGACTCACCCCTCACAGACACCTAGGGTAAAACAGGGTCATTCCGTGCACTGTTGGCCAGCAGAACACTCTTCCCCTCCCTTCTCTGTGTGATTAACTAAATGACTCCCTATCTTAAGCTTTATAAACAATCAGTGATTCATTCAACTGTCAGTGTCTGACACTATTAAGGCAACACAATAGGTTTCCCCATTGATGGATTCATCCCAACTGCTTCAGTTCTTAGCCAATTACAGCCAGGGGTGTCCGGAGGGACAGCTGATAAGCAGAGGATGATCAGAGTGCTGTTTTCATCTCAGTCCTTAGACAGTGAATGACAGCAACACTGCTAACAGTTGATTTAACTCTATAAGACACAACGTCTTAAACACTGACTTGTGGCCTCATCAGGTTATCTGACTAGTAGGCATGGCATATCCAGCCAAGCATGGCCAATGTTTCTTGCTACAACACACACAGACAAATGCACTCATCCTGTGGTTGAAAGTTCCTGTGGTAGTAGGGAGAGAGGGGAGAGGGAGGTGGAGGGGGGTCCTGTAGGCCTGCTGCCTCTGTGTGAGGCAGTTGGAGATGGAGAGAAACTCTAATTAACAACACCTGGTCCACACTCTGTATGTGTACCCTGCCTGTAGCTCCAAAGAAACACACTGTCCAATAGACGTCATGAAACGAAAATACTGCAGTTCATCATCGGTTGTTGTCATGTTGGTGTAAGAAGTGTTTTTAAATGTGTGGCAACACGTACACACTGTACTTTCTGGATTTTTGGCGAGTCGGTGTGTGTCTGTGTGTGCGCAATGTCCTTCGTCTCAGGAAAGATCCAAACATCTGGGTCAGTCAGAGCGGAGAGGATTCTTAAAGATAATTTTGTCAATTAAGTTGTACTGGCACAGGCCAAACCCAGGCTAAATGAAAAAGCCAGGGTTATCTGCTTGGCGTCAATCTTGCTTAGAGATTAACACCAGGCTTACAGCCCGCCTTCACATACACTTAAGAGCCAAACCAAAACACACACACATTTACATCTTACTTACAGTTGAGCATTTACTTACGGCTTACAGCTGAGCAGGCATGAGCAGGCATGCACAGTCCTCACACACACACACACACACACACACACACACACACACACACACACACACACACACACACACACACACACACACACACACACACACACACACACACACACACACACACACACACACACACACACACACACACACACACACACACACACACACACACACACACACACACACACACACACACACACACACACACACACACACACAGCATACCTCTCACACACAATCGTGTACAGACATCTGGTGAGGATGGCAGCCTTCTGCCCTTGTGGGCAAACTTCACGCGAGAGCTGAGGTTACCAAAGGCTAAGAACCAGAAGGTAATGCATGCACTGCCTGGAACAGACATGCCATGACAGACATAAATACAGAACGATGTCATGACTAATCATGACATTCTTGTGTGAAGTGGTATTAGAGTATTAGTATACAGTCAACACAGCATGATAGCTGACACTCAGGAGACTGCTATTTAGTCATAAAGAACGTGCAACCAGGTACCTTGTTTATGACATCACCTGCTGCGCACCGAACAGCAGTCAAGCATCCTGACTACAGTGAGAGTTCAAGGGGTAAGCCTGTTTTTAATCACAGGGCCACACAGAATGGTCATTATTCTTTTCTCTGAGCCTAAAGCCCCACCCAGGGCAGAGAGTAGATGAAAGATTCATTTTAAAAGGGGTGTTTGTTGGGTTTGTTATGAACGTAGCATCAGTGATGTGTTTCCGTTTCCCCAGGATAATCAGGTCCTTCTTCTCTGAGCCCATGTCTTCCTCAGAGAGAGGATCCCCAGGCGATCAATCCACTTCAAGGAGACATCCAAGAAATGAAGTCTAAACATAGTTACAATTGTGACTTATTAGCACACACTAGAGACAACAGTATGAGGGACACAGAGCTCATTAGGTTGGGTGTGTGTCTTGCCTTCAAGCACAAGAAGAGAGTTATAATAACAACACGCTAATTATAAAGCAAAGCCTTCCATCATGAAAAACATGAATAACCCCGCTGTACAATCTAACAACAAAACACTCATTAAAGCAGTAATGGAGACGATCAGTTCCTATTTTGCTCTCCACCTCCCAGTGTCGGGGTTTGCCAGTCAGTGAGTTCGATGGAGCGTGAAGCCTTGTCAGAAACCGCAGCGCAAAATGACCTGTCAGCCGGCTCCAATAACACCGGCAAAATGGTGTCAGGAGGGACATTCATACTGAGCTGCTTGATAACACTGCAGGATCCGGTTATCGCTGTTGATACTGAGGTCGAATGAGCACTGCTGTCATGTGCTTCACTGATCGTGATCTGGCTGAACTGACTTGAGTGAGCGCGTGAATGATCGAAAGAGCGAGCGAAACGACACAGCAGCCGGTGGTGAGAGTCTACCTCGGGTCTCCATGAGGCACCCATGCCTGAGCACTCACACAGACCCGCTGAGCAGCCCCGTCCCCATGGCAACCGGCTGCGGCTGCTCAGACATGCGTGGAGCGTCGCCGAGCGAGACCCTGGCTGGCGGTGGAGGTTTCGCCAGGTTCCCCCGCTGTGCCTGCGGTACCACACGGTGGCTGCGGTTCCCTCGCGAGAAAAAAGACTCGATAAAGCCTGGCATTGTCAACGCGGAAACACCACGCACTTCACACCAGAGAAACTGTTAGTGTTTGTGTGTGTCCATGTGCCCTACCCCTCAGAGATTTGTTTACTGTTTGATGACAACAGCTTAAAAGGAACAACATGATTTCCTTTTCCTCCGCACCCAAACCCACTCTCCGCAGACGCAGACTCTGGCCGGACAAGGTCATTTCCCTTGTTAACAGCTCCATAGGGCCCTGTAACTGGGTCGGCTTCTATGGAACTGAGAAGGGAACTTACAGCCTTATCTCTCTCTGCTTTACAAGGGAAGAGGCAGGGAAAACATAGAATAAATGGGTAGGCGGGAGGTCTGAGAATGTTTTTTGTCTCTGGACTATTTATCCAGCTCTGACTGGGCTGTGTTTACCTACAGGCACTGTTAACCATGTTTTCAGTCAGGCTCAACCACTTTCTGGGAACACAAACACTATACATTTACATTTAGTCATTTAGCAGATGCTCTTATCCAGAGCGACGTACAGTAAGTACAGGGACATTCCCCCGAGGCAAGTAGGGTGAAGTGCCTTGCCCAAGGACACAACATCATTTGGCACTGCCGGGGAATCAAACCAGCAACCTTCTGATTTCGAGCCCGATTCCCTAACCGCTCAGCCACCTGATCGTCTCCCACTATAATCGAAGACAGAAAACTTGACAGCGCAGAGGAAGGGATGGGTAGGTTGTGCAGGATGCTTTACAGTGCGTGTGTGTATGTGTATCTAGAGAGTCAGATACTAATCACATTGTCAGGCATGTCACCGTAACAGACAGGAGACAGTTACTCAGACACCTGCACCTGAAAACACAAACCTACAAGTCACTCAGTGAGATGCCAGCCAGGCAGCGGGCCGAGCAGCGGGCCGAGCAGCGGGCACTGGTCCCAGCAGGACTGGAAGCTGAACGAGCAGCTCCAACAATGGTCACAATGCTCCCTTCAAGGCATCTGGCTCTCACTGTCATCTATAAAAGCACACGACAACATGCTGTTCAAGTCCACTGGCACACACTCCCTGGTGAAAGGACTGACAGATCTGCACAAACACACACACAGACACATGCACAGGAGACACATCGGCCATATCCAGACCCAGCCGGCCATCTCCAGCTCACCAGTGTCCATCAGTTTGTCATGCCTGTTTGCTTCCACACTTCATCCTAGGACAGTAGAAACCAGTAGACGCCAACAGAGACTCGTGGAGACGTTACAAGAAGCCCTCTGGGGGGGGGGGGGGGGGGGAGCACTCAGCTGAAACTCAAGACCCAGCACAGAAAAGTGTCAGAAGTCACAACGGAGTGAGAGCCTCGCGGCGGGCGGGGGGGGGAGGAGAGGAGGGCGGAGGGCGGAGGAGGAGGAAGCTCAATGGAGCAATTGTGAGCGCTGGCCCCTGGCCCGGACCCCCATCTGCGGCCTGGCAGAGCGTACGGCCCGGGGAGAGAGGAGAGGAGCAGCGCTAACGAGGCAGGACATACGGCAGCCACAGCCTCAGCACTGGCTAAAAAAGGTCACACGCGCTTTTTACACTTGTGGTCGTAGAAATATAATAGGGATTTGAAGTGGGGGCATCTCACCCGCCGGGCATCACCAAAAAGACAGTCCTTTTTCTTCGAAGCCTCTTGCACTCAGCTAGACTTGAAGGAACAGTAGATAAAGAGAGTCCTGGGTGACAGGCCATCGATATGAAGAAAGGGCAACTCAGAACACGAGCGTCCTGAATTACCACCCATATTTCATGAATCCTTCACCACACAAAGAGTGAGGAGAAAGGCAGAGCTGTTTACAAGAAGCTTGAGTTTGGGGCTTGTGTTACCGCTATTGTCGCATCTCTCCAGGTTTCTGGGCTCTGAACACCAGACAGGTGAGAGCTCCAGTTCAAAGGGCTGATCAGTGACCAGGCAACCTGCCTGTCTTTCTGTCGGTCTGAGGGGAAGAAGGGTGGCTAGGGTGGAGGGGACGAGGTAAAGAGGGAGAGGTGTGGAAGAAGAGGTAACAAGCCACCAGTGGGATGTGGACTAGATGGAGAAGCAGCAGACAGAAACAGGAGAAACGTGAGGATGTTCTCTCCCTCCCCCTCCCAACCCTCTTTCTCTCTGCGTTTCTGTCCATCTCTCTGAGACAATCAGGCCATCTGAAAATTACCGCTCCACAGAGGAAACCCTAGCAGCACTAATGACGGTTGGTCTGAAGGGAGTTAGACGCTCGCTAACGCAAGACAGACGGGACAGACACACACACAATCTAACATATAAGAGCATGCATGCATGCCGGTACAGTCTGTACACACAGCGCTTGACAACGATGGGCTGTCATCAAGCTGTGCAGAGGCCAGATAACGACCCGTTCATTTGAATCCCTCTGTGGGCAGAGGGAAATATCTCCAACATGCAGGGCCCCTCCAACATGTGGGTCCCTCAGGGCCAGGGGTGAGAAAGGCTACCCCGTCGTGTTCCCAGCCTGCCTGGTGTTTCCTTGTCATTCTCTGGGTGGGTCTGTGGTGTGGGCTTGTCTGGTCCCTCTCACCCCTGGTTCCTAGCTCCTCACACACCAGTTTCTTGTCAGTAGTCACCAAGTTGTAGTCCACGGTCCTCACCCTTCCTGTGTATGGATATTTGTTCACCTTGTCAGTCTTTGTCTGATTGTTAAGTCTTTCTGGTCGTGGACTGTGTGAGAACTGTCTGTTCCCACGTGTTTCAGCCTCCGATGTGTTCCCTGTTTGTTCGTGCCGGTTTTTGTAACCGGGCACCTTAGTTTTTGTATTTTTTTAAGGAAGTAAATAATAAATTGGATTCAGTTTGATCCTGTATGCCTGCATTCTGCATTTGGGTCCACTCGCTCTGCTGCCCGTGACAGGGAGAGAGATGGAGAGTGCAAATGAGAGAGAAGCTGAATCATTCACATGTCATCACAAGGAAAAGTAGGTCACAGGAGTAGAGAGGGAAGAGGGGGTGAAGAGGTAGAGAGGAGAGAAGGGGATGACCATGGAGGTGGGTGCAGAGGTCTGCATTTCACTAGCTTAGGGAAGATGGTGTTCAAATGACACATTCGGTAAGGCTCTCTCAAGGTTAGTTTTTATACCATGTGTTCTTATAGCAATAGCTGTAGTTGCACACAAACTGCTCTCTAGTTACACTTCATTATACTGTAAGTGAAGTTATGATTACACAATGAAACACATAGGGAAGTCTTTCTAGGGGTGGGTGTTTCTTGATCTTGTTATGGTAACACAAGTGCCTCTGGTCACCCATCAAGGGAACACAGCCTGTCTGGGAAGCTCAGAGCTGTTGATCACATCCTGGGAGAGAGGCAGAGCCACTCTGACCACTCGCTATGGAAATGATTAGAGAACTGAGAATATGTTGTTTTCCCATACAAGGAATTGGAGGGGTACAGTAACAGTCTGTGAGTTTCTGGGGTTTGCTGGCATGAGCCAACATTCCGTCAGCTGAGGAGCACTTCCTGTGGGGCCGCTTTCCATGTTGCCGTGGTGACCTTGTAGGGGCTTTCATGATGTCCAGCTTGGCATGATTGACTGATTACCAGGAACTGCTGAGGACTCCACATGGACCATTGAACCAACATAGACCATGAAACCGTACAACATAGAACCAGCATAGAACATGAACACAGCGTAGACCAGAACCAATTTCGTCCATGGAACCATCAGATAATGGAGCTAAGTTAGGAGGCTTACACTGTGATGACTCTCGATGCCACCTACTACAAGAAACAATGTTATAACAAATTACAGTCAACCAGCACTTTGATGTAATCCATAAATCATACTGTTTGAATTTATTTTAACTTACACACATACACACATAGTTGAAATAAGCAGTCTGGAATGAAAGATGTGTTCAAATTGTTGGATAAATTATTTTTAGATTTATCAATAGGTATCTCATACAGAGTTCTAGGCCAAAACTTGTCTTGTGCCAACAATGTGGGCTCTCAAAATTGTGGCAACAACAAAACACCCACAGATGTGTTCAGAAATACATTTGAAACTTTGCCAATTATTCAGCAATGCATGATATAAAAAAAAACATTTTAAAAGGTAGAAGGCCCAAAGGACCTTGCAGGAGAACTGAACTCTTTATTCATCCTCCTCCATCCCTCCTCTCTCTTTCTCTCTCTCCTCCTCCTCTCCTGGCCCTCCTGGCTCTAGTCAAAAGCCAGAACAGGGAGGTTTGGCACGGCAGGGTTCGCAGTTAAGGCTCAGTATATCTCTGTATCACTGGAGCCAAAGCTGTTCACAAAGAATCCCACCCTGGGTCACTTGTGAGCATTGCATGCTTACACTGCAGTAGGGTTAGGGTTAGGACTGCTGAACCCACAAGCACACACGTCACAATGCAGGACAACCCAAGTCTGGGACTGTCTACATGCTGATGGAACTCAGACGCACAAGCCCAGGTCTCCTACTCCTCCAGGCGTGACCACCAATCATTAGACCAAGAGGAAATCCTGGAGCGACATTTAGCCTGACAGACAGGACCATCTCAACGGGGCCAGGTGCATAATAGATACTCATCTAGGCACCACTCTGCACTACACATCATATTTCAACAAATGGGCTTCTTGACACCTAAAAGGCACTTTGATTTAATTCCAAAACTAGGACCACAAGCTCACAGAAACAAACCCATTTACACACAAAGACTTTCATACACACACTTAACCCACTGCTTCAATGACAGCAGATGTAATTTGAGGTAGCATCCATCAGTGGTTGAGCTCTGCCCAGCGGTATTAAAATGATAGATATCATTATAAAGTGGGTCTTCAGTGAAGGTTGGCAGAGAAAGGAGCAGGGTTAAATGCTGATGAAGCCATTTTAATTCTGCTGCAGATAACTGCACAGTCAGAGCCAAAGGAAGCCACACACACACACAAACTTAATACACACACTTCCCAAACATACACAAATACTCACAGTCTTTCATTTGCTTGCATTCTGCATCTCTCTCCTTCTTTCTTTCTCTCACACACACACACACACACACACACACACAGTATTAACCCTTGTGTTATCTTCGGGTCATTCTGACCCATCAGTCATGGTGACCCACCGTCGTATTGCGACAGATTTACCGCATACAAAGACAAAGTGAAGCATTTTCTTTTAACAGCTAGGCTGTCTCAGACCCCCCACATTGCAAAGGTTAAAAGAAAATTATTTTAATTTGTTTTTGTATTGGGTAAAATTGGGTAAACACAACGATGGTTCGTTATGAACCTTTGGGTCATGTGACCCGAAGGCAGCACGAGGGTTAACGTCCGAGCTGCTCTGGGGAGTCAGCTCTCAGCCTCTTTGCCACTGGTCTCGTATATCATGCTGATTTAAACAAGGGCTGGAGTGCACTCTTCCAGGCCCACCAGAAATTCCACCAACCCTGATGGCCACTCAGTTCACCCAGCCTCCAGCACCCGATGAGTCAGGAGCCAGAGCACACGAGTTAACATCAAATTGGGCCAGACATTTTAGCAAGAGTCATAAATTCAGTATGACTGTGTGTGGTTTGTGTGTGGTGTGTGTGCGTGTGTGTGTGTGTAAAGTGGAAAACCATTGGGAATATAAGCATGCATCATCAGGCTGACATCCTAATTAAGGCATCATTATCAATGTCACACAGAAGAAAGCCTTGTGTTGTTGTGTAAAGGTAACTGCAGCCAGCTTGGGGAGGGAGAGGGGGGTCCAGAGAGCGGTTGAGAAAGTGTTAAGGCTGCAGCCCAATGGCACAGTGACAGGAGTGTGTGTGTGCGTGTGTGTGTGCGTGCGTGTGTGTGGGGGGGGGGGGTCAAGGCTCGCAACTAACTTTTTTTCTCACTGTCCCAAAGTGCAAAATTAACCGTCCCAAACTGAACTAGTCCTGTCCCAAAATGTACATTCTTGTGTTTTTGCATTTGCAAAAAGGTTTTGGGGAAAAAAAGTTTCTTAAGGTTGAAAAACTGGTTTCAAAAAAGGTGATGAAGACACATGGTGGTTGGGGGACGGGGGGGGGACGGGGGGGAGCGTCTCCAGGATCCAAGTCTCCAGCTTCTCTCTTAACTGATCAGGTTACCCAGTACAAGATCCTAGGTCGCTGGGCCAGACCAGAACGAACCAACAGCTGACTGATTATGCAGCACACAGACCCCACATCCACACAGGAAATATGCTAAGGTCAAGGAGAGAGGGCAGAGAGAGGGTTGCAGGGGAGGAGGAAACAGTCACATGACCAGGGGTCAGGGGTCATTGTTGAGGTGGGGGTGTGAAGGTTGACAGCTCAGTATAGAACTAAGTTAACAAAAGAAGCTAGTCAGTTATTAGTAAGTAAGCAATTCTGAAGTCACATGACAAGTTCTGTGTTTTTCTACTGGTATATTCTACCACAGCTCATAAAAAAAAGAAGGAATTGTCATGAAATTTTCCCTCATCTCATTTGGAGCTCAAAATACGGCTGACACAGTGGAAAAGAGACAAAGTCAGTATTACGTTTCACAAGTAAATATGTGCGTGTGTGTGCCGTGTGCGTGGGCTTATGTGTGAGTGTGGGTGACTGTGTGCGTGTGTGTGTGTTATAATGGACAGGTTTGAGGTTGGTTTGACCTCCATGTCAACAGACCCTGCTGAGTGTAATGAGTTTACCATTCTGTCCGCCTGCAGCAGCCATGATTACATTGGCATCCTCACACTCCCTATTCATAGCGGAGGAAGAAGCCATCTTGGATAGAGGGAAACAGAACGTGGGAGGGGGGGAGGAGAGGTGACACCAAATAATTTTTCCTTCGATGGCAACCATCACTGACGGTCGGTTGTCTGGCCTCACCTATCAATCCATTATGGAGCACGGTAATACTCTTGCTCTGCTGGACAACCTTTGCATTTAAAACAGTTTTCCACCATAATGGCTGTCTCACTGCAGAAAATAGAAGCAACGGTCATTAAGTTCTGTTGTTGTGGAACGACAAGCACAATCTACAAAAGGTTTTTTCAAAACGACAACAGACTTTACCAGTGGAGAAAGCTTTTCATCCATAACACACAAATCCACGATTGATTATGGCAGGCGACGATGAGAGAAAAAACAAGCATTAACAAAAATTGGTAAAGGCTCAAGTCTGTTTTTATCCTCCTATCCCTTGGAAACCGTTGGTAGGAGGAACGGAAGGGGGGCCTATACCAGCCAATCACAGGCTTTCACATCAGGAGGGCCAGAGAGAAGTTCCCCACGTGGCTGGTGCTCAGTCATCCAGAAGCTGATCGATGACATCAGATGCAGATCAGAGACGTTATGCTAATGCTTATTCTGAAAGAGCCAGGCAGAGCAGGAGCAGATATATACGCTGCATCTCAGAGTCGTGTCGGAGAGTCCCTTGTCTCAATCAGACTGAGAATGAGCACGGAAAAGGGGAGTGAGAGAAAGGGAAAGAAAAAGAGAGACTTGGGTCGGGAGAAAGAAACTTCAGGGAGTTTGACGAGAGACCAGGCTGAGATTGGGACCAACAAATCCTGTCTGTTTCATTTCAGAGAGAAAGAAGATCCACCCAACAACTTAAAAAAAAAACAACTATCAAAACTCTTCCAATCAGCTTTTGACTGTCCTGTGGTACACTATTGCACAATGCAATAATCTTACAAAGAAGCTTAACTACTTCTAGCCCCTGTCTCATGTTTCCCCACTAGATCCTGGGAACGAGGAACTATGTTGCTGGGGAAAAAGGCCTTCCTTGTCTGGTTCAGAGCCGTTTACGGTCATCTCACACAAACAATCGCACTCACCAAAGCAACGTCAACCGTTGCAAGACTTGGTGACGTGTCCCTAACAGACTATCCCTGGGGGGGAAAGAAACATTCTTACCTCAGGTATGTGGAACAACAACACACCTCAAAGGGCTGTCATGGCGGGTGTCTGTGAGAGAGAGACAGAGGGGAGAGAAAGAGACGATAGAGAGAAAGAGTGTGTCTAAAGCATCTATCCTGAGGTGATGGATCTAAGAGGACTGGGACAATGGAACTCTAAATGTCACAGTTAGGCTGGCCGATACCTATTGGCGTCAGGAGGAGGAACAAGAAGAGGGTCAGAATGTCTGATAATGAAATATTGAATCTTGTGTTGTGCTTTTGTCAGGCAGCTTTGATGTATTCGATTTAAAGCTGCAGGTGGGCTGCTCTCTGTGTCCTAGAACTGGATATAAAGATGGCCACAACACACACACACACACAGAGATCCTCCAGTACTCTGAAGAAGGGATTATAGCATCACAGATAGTGAAAGGGCTGTAAAGCCACCAGCCAGTTGTAAATTCATTCCTCGTTTTGATCCTTTCCATCATCAATCAAAGAATCAAGTGAGTCACAGAAAACTGCACTGTCAGCTACTTCACTTCCTAGAAGAACAATATGATAGGAACAGAGGGTTTGTTATTGCAAAACTTCATAGGAGTTTTAAAGAAGTTTGCCTAAGATCCTCAGTCTTTGGACTGTTTGAATGTGGTGTCATCAGATCTCTGTTATCAGCTAACTAACTTTGCCACTTGCTGGCTTGTCATGTCAGCCTGTCTAAAGGCAGATTGACATGACATGGCTGATATGCGTATTGACACTGTCCACATTCTCTCACACAGGCACACTCGCAATCACAAAAGGCAACTGTGGTACCCTGGTATATTTGTTTTAGTAACAGCCCTTTATGTGGTTCTTATCTGCCATTTGCAAATTGTGTGGTGTGGTACACCACCTTTATCTGTTTTTATTCAGCCCTGCTCCTCTCCCCTCCCTGGCTTGGTCACTCATGCTGACAACAGGATTCGTAACAGCTCCTTAAAGGGCTTCTCTATGCTTCAGACTAGCGTTGTATTCTTTGGCACCAGGAAAACATGTATGTAATAGGCATGAGCCTCCAGGCCTCTGACGGAACATGTTTATTGTCCTGTTTGACTGTGTGTGTGGTGGTGGTGGTGGTGGGGGCTGGGGCTGGAATGAGACAGACACCACCCACTCTGAGACACACACACACTATTGCTCTTTCTGAGTCTTCCTGTCCCCCTTGTAGTGGTGCATCCATCAGAGCCTGGTGTTTAATATCATGTGAGTATAGCCAGTTTTTTAACGATCTTTCCACTTTCCCCTGGTCTTAATGAGGAACAGGTTGGTTGGAGTTGCCATCTAAGGTGTGTTGGATAAACAACATTCCACAGTTGGATATAGTAGGAGTGATACGGTAAGTGTTGTATGGTACGTGGCATGCTAGTCCATTCTACCAGTGGCTTGGCTAACCAAGTGCCTGGCTGAGAGGGAACATAGGGCCTGTGACAGTGAAAATGTCCCTGTGCTAGTGTGGCGAGGAGTAATAGTGTTGATTTCCAATAGAATATTACACAATGGAGTGTCTTTGTGTCTAACGACAGAGCTGCTGTCTCCAATTCTCCCTCTACCCTAGCCGGGAGCTAGTCATGCATATGTATGAAACAAGAAGCGGCTGATCCTTGCCTTCCAGCCTCTTTGTCCCCAGACAGCTCCATACACACCAAGCTCCAGCCCAAGCCACGGTCTCAGGCCCTCAGTCCCCAAACCCCAGCCCAACAGCCTCCCTTTCAGCCTCCAGATACACTTCAAACACACCGCACACACCAGGTGTCACTGACAGTCTATTTGCTGAGAGAGAACATTTGTCTTCTTATATGTAGTACTATGTGCTTAACCAGCATCATCCTAAAGAGAGGAGGTTGTTTACTTTACTATGGCAGTACTACAAGGTTGGACCAATCACAGTTGGCCACATACTTCCTACAGTCAGTTACCAAATGTGTGTGTGTGTGTTAGAGAGAGAGAGAGAGAGAGAGAGAGAGAGAGAGAGAGAGAGAGAGAGAGAGAGAGAGAGAGAGAGAGAGAGAGAGAGAGAGAGAGAGAGAGAGACAAAGAATAAAGAAAAGAGTGAAGCAGAGAGAGAGGCTATTCTAAGCAACTCTAGTTTCCATCTCCTTTGACTCTCAGCCTGTTTAGAGCTTGTTTATGGGAACTCAATAAAAACCCATGTAAATCTCATAGGATGCAAAGGTCAGTGGACAATAGTGTCATCACAACTGTCATCAACTACCATGTTCCGCTTGTAAACTCTATACTCAGGTACGAACAATCTAACCTACTCACGCTTTCACAGCAACAAACACAACAAAGAAAGTTATAATCTAGGTTGTGGAATTCCACATGGGGCCCATATCCCAAAACACTGTTTCTTGTTCTGCTCAAATGAACAAATAAGCAAGAATGGAATTGTGCCACATCAAAGGAATATGCCAGAGGAGAGGAGGAGAGGGGAGAAGAGATGAGAAGAGAGGAGAGGGTGTTCGAAGATAGTGACGGTGAGAGAAGGAAGAAACAGATAGATAGTAACGTCACCTAACAGCTCTAGAATCCCAACCACATGCTCACCAGCCTGAGGGATGCAACACTGCTGGGACACTCAAAAAACCAGAACAAGGCTGCTACTTTTAGAGTTAATCAGTCCTGAGGGCTCAATCCCTCACTCGGTGCCCCACATGTCCAGGCACATTCCACACAGATCCATCCTCTGGCCTTTAACGGCCATTACTGAGGTAAGACTGAATTTGTGTTCAGGCCTGCAGAGCAGCATCTGAGTGTCACCTGGTAGTGTTCGCTCTCTGTTGATAGAAGCCACAGCTAAGTGCAGGCGGGAGACTAAAGAGCTCAGACAAGACGGTATGCTTTCCTCTGACTTCTGCTTACGAGAGGTAGATCTCTCGTCTCTCTCTCGTCTCTCTCTCGTCTCTCTCTCGTCTCTCTCTCGTCTCTCTCTCGTCTCTCTCTCGTCTCTCTCTCTCTCTCACCTGAAATTATTTTATTACCTCAATAACGAATTCGCACTCGAAAAAGGATGAGTTTGTTTGGACTCAAATGAGGTTGGATTTAGAAAAGGAGGCGAGCGCAGCAGGACCCCATTACAGCTAACAGCGTAGCTGACCACCCCGCCCAAGCACAGCAATCTGCCTGCCAATAATTGTGTTGCAGAGCGATCACATCAGGCTTGTTATGGCCAGAGAGAAAATCTGACACTCTGGCCACCTTCCTGGTCAGTTCTCTCAGAGTAGCACTTATACACACATCACACAGACAGACAGACAGACAGACAAACAGACGTACACACATCATAGAGACGGCTAGAGGTGAAGGCAAACGTGCAAGTTCTCGCAAACTCGTGGCAATATTAACACAGAGACATACTCCCACTGTCCACAAACTTATGAAAGTGCACAACCCATACTATTTTATGGATCTGGATTTATCCCAAAGAATTTAAAGACAACCTTTTATTTACACTCCAACTAATGGACAACTGTACAACCCGATGATTTACAGAGTCACTTCCTGTAATTTGACATACTGTGGACACAACCTGCAAAGTACAGGGATGAGGGATGAGGTGAATATTGCACATCGATGTGATAAGATTGAAAAGTGGTGCTACTGTGGAGGTACTACTCTCAGTACTGTACTGTCTGTCCTGTTCTTCCCTCAGTCACAGTCTCTGCCTTTCCACTTTTCTGTTTTACCACCCGAGTTTGCATATTTCTGACCCACACTCTCTTCTCCTCTTCTCTCTGATACACACACACACACACTCCTCTCTCTGGTTCTCACAGAGACAGAAGCCATAACATCTGCCTGGTCCACATTACGTAACAGCCAACCAAGGCCGGCCAAAATGTAAGAATCTGGCAGACAGAGCCCAGCATGTCGTTGGACTGTTTCACTCAGCAGGACATGTGATGGTGATGTGACATCGGGGGTGGGCTGGAACCATAGATTACTATTGTTTATCTAGGACTCAGGGGTCGAAGCTACTGCCTGGCCCTGGGCCTTGGATGAGGGTCACCAGTAGTCAATCCCTGGTGTTAACACAACTACAGGAAGTCATGGTTGTGACTGTGGAGGCAGCAAGAGAAACAGAGACAAACCAAAAAGGAACTGGACTGCACTCTTTTGTCATGTCGCTACCCATTTTTAGGTTACCACCAAGGTCACTAAAACAGACAGACTATCCAACCCAAATCTTAAGTCAGTTTTATATTGCAGCCCAATGACGATAACTAAGGAATATTGCCTCTACATCATGTAATAAAATGTCTAACCTTGTCATAAAGTTGATATCACAACCTGCCTGTCACGGTGTTGTGTGGCTAAACCCATGTCCCTGCCTCGCATTACCTTGGTCTTCCCCCAGAGGGAACATGAGCGGCACAGTTCTCAGTCCTCCAGAGGTAAGCTATCATGTCAGCTTGGTGTGAAATCTCTGCAGCGGTATCAGCTGTGTGGGCTCAGAAAGAGAAGGGGAGACAGATACCCACACACACACACACACACCTACAGGGGGTGTGTGAAGGCAGAGATTTAGCCTTGTGCCTCTTCCAGGTCTGCCCACATCAGGAGAATGGATAACCAACCAGCCTTTGATAACTGTCTTTAATACAGATTATAGCCTAATCAAATCGGTGTCTCACCAGGTCCTTATCTCTTTGCTCCAACATCACCTATCAGCCGAATGACAGGCAGGGGCCACATGCTGTCAAGAGGAATGCAAACAAAGACAGACAAAAAACCAGGACAGAACTACACTATAGGCTTGGAGGTTTCCAACAACATGTGTATTTGACCTTGATACTCGTTTTTTAAGGAGCACAGATGAATGTCCTGTTATGAATTCAAGCCCTCCTCTGTCATATGCGCCCATATAGTTGAATGAACGATGCATTGGCCATTGTCAAATCAGAAACGATACATCTGGCCACAGAGGTGGGAATATAAACGCCACTCACAGTATATGGGGTTCAGACTACTTCCTTCCTATTCTAAACGGCTTGTAAAAATGAAGACGTCGAGAGCAGACAGCATGCAGTCACTGTCTTCATATACAAGTTGAACTAACGTCAAGATATATACCAAGACCAATACCCATGATGTGATTAAAAAATAAAACTTTGTGTGCTTCGCATGATAAAAGAGATTTGCCTTCATGTTGGCACTACAATGAGGTTGAACTGTACCGAACCGGGTACCGCTATACCAGCTCAGCACAGGCAGTCGCGCTTCCCTCCGAATGGATTGGTTGCATTTCAAATCAAATTTCTACTAAATCATCATTTAGCTATACATCAAAATGTTGTCAAGCGACCATCATTATTTTTCCATCTGCTCCCTTGTTGAAAGGGAATTTCTACGCCAATGGCTCGCTTTGTCTTGGACATTCCACAGTATTCTCGTTCACCAGCCTCAATAAATTCTCTGTTACAGCAAACAGTCGAGGAGAGCCTTACCTTTCGATTTAATGTTGTTCCCGAATAGAAATAATACGCTATGCCAAGCACCCAGAGGACCGCAAAGCACAGTAATATCCTTGATTTCCTTCGCATTGCTGTCTGTTGGTTGTGGATTTATCAACTGATTGCTATAGCTTTGATTAAAGCGTACTAGATCCAAGTTGAGAGTCTTGCCGAGCTGCAAACAGAGGCTTCGGCAGTCGGGCAGAAAGAGCAGGAAACAGCCAACATCACCGGGTTAGAGGGGAAAGGGTAGCCGTCTGTAATCCAATCACACTCCGCAGAGGCACCGACGAAGGAGGGTAGTGTGGTGGGGGTTGGGACTGAGGACTCCCGCTCCTGCCCACCGCTGACAGAAGAAACATTGTTGCGATTTTGAAGCGATTTATTGTTGATGTAGTTATTTGGAGCTCGTGCTACATTGTTGCCATTAAAGTAAAATACTTTATTGTTAAATGTGTCGACGGTAGGGGGCAAAGTGACTACAGTTTAACTAAATGCTAGCCCAGAACAAAGTAAATATTATTTTTCAGTCTCATATAGATTAGGTCTGGAAAACATTTGACTGTTAAGAATAAATGCAAATGTAGTCTGATAAATGAAAGCAATACATTGTATAGCCTATTTATAGCCTAGCCTATATATCCTTTCCTGTATGGTGTCGTTAATCTGTGATCTGACATGACATGACTGGATAGATCTAAGCTGTAGGTAAATCCACGTTCCCTCCAAGACTGAGCTCTGCCAACAATTTAAGTTTATACCCTGGGATGTGACAGAATTTTGATAGGACAATGTAACCTACCAGAACACACTGTGGAACTAGCGGGCTGTACTGTAAAATATTGCAAAACCTATATGATGTAATTAGAGCATAATGAAGGTAGTATCTCTCTAAGCTAAGTGACCTGACTCCTGACACACAGAAATGTCCAAGTGTATGTTCATACTTGATCAGTATGCAAGGGTAATGACTCACATATGGACATAGTCTTAACATTGTGTTTCTGAGGAAGTCGTGAATCACATGTGATTAATGACTATGATATGTCCCTCTCATCCCAAGGACAATATAATTAAAATTATCAAAAATAATTGTCAAACTGTGGTCAAACCTTTATCCATACACAATTTTATAGTTTAAAATTAAATTAAATACCCATCACGACGTGCACAACTACACTACATAAAAAATACTGTCCTTTAACAGTTATTCCCCTCCAATGTGAGAAACACATTAATGCAGTCCCAAGGAAAATATTTTTCTGTCTCCTATTTTGACAACATCAGAAGATCTTTAATAACCTCTGTATGTTCTGTGGAGACACAGCACAGTCATGAGGATCAAGCTCCAATTCCTGTGTCCTATTGTTGATAAGAATAATGGGAGGTTTAGTGTGGTCTCTGATTGATCTCACACTATTTAGCTTAGCCTCCAAACAGCTTTAATGAATCTATTAGCCACAGTCCTCAAACACAGCAACAGAATCAGAGCACCAAACCTTGTGCAGCTAAGCCCACATCAAAACAGATTTAATTAATATCAACACTTGTGCTAGGAAATGCTCCTTATTTGCCTTCTACCTTTGACCACAGTTCATGACTATAGTCATCATAGGGAGTCAGGTGGCTGAGCGGTTAGAGAATCGGGCTAGTAATCAGAAGTTCGCTGGTCGATTCCCGGCCGTGCCAAAATGACCTTGTGTCCCTGCGCAAGGCACTTCACCCTACTTGCCTCGGGGGAATGTCCCTGTACTTACTGTAAGTCGCTCTTGATAAGAGCGTCTGCTAAATGACTAAATGTAAATCATAAGAGATAGTAGATTTGAGTTTATCTTGCAAAAGTCCCAGCAAGGTCAGCTTCCCGCCTTTGTGGTCATTGAAGTGATGACGATGAAACAGAGAAATCACATAAAAGGACGACAGAAAGTAAGACAGGTAAAATACAGGAGGCAGATTAGGGAGGGTGGAGGAGGGCTGCTGAGAGCTATGGTTAGAAGGTGGGTTGCGTGGGATATTAAAGGTGTAAGTACCCTGAGGTTTGTGAGGGTGTGGTAGGGCAAGGCAGGGGTGGGGGGTAGTAGAGCTGTAATTACCCCTGACAGGAGGATGAAGGGTATCTCCTCTGACAGAACACGCAGGCTCCCCTGGCAGTATAAGAAGGCTTAGCCAGTTGGTCAGGAGGACCAGGTAGTGTCAAGGACTGCTGGAGGGCAGAACATCTATCAGGGACACTCACCAGCTCTTTGTGATGCACCAGACTTCAGTCAAACCAAATCAGGAAGGGTCCTGTCCAGAATAGGTGTCCTCTACACAACAGAGGATTGGTGCAGCAGGACTACATCAAGGGGTTCAACCCCTCCATGCTGGGGAGCCGGTTTCATGAACCGGCTCTTCTACCTCTAACTAGAGAAGCAGCCGTTTTTCAGAGTTGGAATGTTACAGTATATGCTATAAAAACTGAGTGATAGTGGTGTTGTATTTTGAAGAGACAAAAACAGAACTGCCTCAATGTGAGCCTTTGAGTTAACCAGAGTCTAAAAGTAATCCAGTCTGGTCTGCTCTCATAATAAGAAAGACATGGATGTGTTTTGGACGGGAGTTAAAGGTTAACAGTGATTGTAAACACAGGCTTTAGTTGTGATGGAATGATGGATTCTTTTGAAAACAGTTCCTTTATGTGATGGCGTGTGAACTGAATATTAAGTGAGTGAACGACTGAGAAAATGTTTCCATTATACTAGGTAAGTTTTCAACAGTTTCCTGACCTTTTTCAGTTTCACATGTGGCATAGTTATAAACTAAAAACAACATTATACACATTCAAATAATGCAGTCTTTATGCTGTCTGTAAGTATCTACTACAGTATGTACTACACCAATACACTGTACCTCAGCACACACACACTGAGCTCATTCATTCCCTGCGCTGAGGATAGAGTGGACTCTTCAGGCAGGCTTGTGTTTGACTGTATTTACACTAGTAGCGTACTGTACAGTGTGGGGAGCTGCTAAATAAATATTTCATGTCATCCATGTCGGAACCCCCAGACTTTCCCCTTGTCTAATATTAATTCACTTCTGTTCAAACTTGAGATCCAAAATACCTTAGTATATGTGTCTCCAAGGCAGCTTGATGGTTATTATAGTCAAAGAGAAATGAGCAAATTACAAACTCGAACATATCCGATCTACCCAACAACTCTTCTTTTATTTCCTTCTCTCCCACCTCCATGTTCTCTCCCTCTCTCCCCACTCCTTCATTTCCCAACTCCACTCAGGCGAGCCCTCCCCAGCTTACCCACTAATAGTACAGTATCTCTCCTTTCCTTGATCTCCTGTCTCTCGCTTCTCCCTTCTCTACACTCTTCTAGATCCTTCCCAGAGAAGACAGGATGTCTAGAAGATTCCTAACAAACCATCCTCCATCTGGTTTATGGGGGAGACATGTGTAGCACATGAAGAGTTTTAACCTTCTCTTTCACAAGTGAGGGGTGAGGAGTTTGTCTGCCCTGTTTTCTCAATGTTGAGTGCTTAGATTTGATCAGTGTAAACTGATCCTAGAGCGGTACCCAGGGGCAATTAACACACACACACATCCCCTCTGAGGTGTAAGTCCCAGCTTGACACCCAAAGGGCCCTGCAGACGGTAATTGTTTTAATGCCGTTTGTTGTGAGGCAGAGGCTGGGTCAGGGGTCTGGGAGAACAGGGTTGGAAACAGAGCCAGCAGAATGGCAGACACCAACACAGAGGTAGAAAGAAGTGAGAGGCTGAAAGAATGAGACACTGTCCAGACCTTGCAGAATCACTGACTGAGATAACTGATTAAGCTGTTAAATCAAAGAAATGGCTCAAGGGGAGAGGAAGCCCAAGTCAGGTGAGCTGGTACTTCAGATGTCATATTTTGTAACAGTTGCAGAAAATGGCAGGGGGGATATAACCACAACATTTCATTACAGACTCCAAGAGAAAATTGATGGAGCTGTAATTACTTTATTAAGGTCAATTTACAGCTATATGTAAAATTAAAAGGGTAATACTCTGAAATTCCTGCGGAACCTCTTATGGGAGTTTGAGCCAGCTGCAACAAACTGAAGTCATTAAACCACCAAGGTGTCATACACACTTCAAAGGGTTCAAATATCTAGTTTGGGAGCATAAAAGAAATTACCGGAACAACACAGTGCACAGATTTAACTAATAGAGACAACCAATTAAATTAATGGGACATTAGCTTCCTTGGTTATACTGTACATCTCAAGAAAATGGAAACTATAACATTATAATGCATGTCCAGCAGTGTCACATAATGGAGCGGTGATAGCAGGGCTTTCACACAATTATCATAAATGAACACAAAACATTTTTCTCATGTCAGTGTTTTCTAGTCCTCTCATGGCAGTTATAAAACATCTGGTCCTGTCTTGTAGTGTTTGGCAATGACTAAATATGCAACTGGCCATTTTAATACGGATCTAATGTAAAGCTTTGCTAATGAGACATTCCTGTACATTGTGTGTGGTATGCAGCTCCAGACCACCATTTATTTGGTGAACATTCTAACAACTGCGATGCTCAGCTATTTGCTGGAAGCGGAAAGCCTTAGTTCTACAAAGAATTCTGATTGCATAAGATCTATATAAAATGCAATATATGCAAAAACATACAAACCATGTTTTATTATAAATCAGTTTATATCAAATTATTACTTATATATTTTACAGAATATAAAATATTCAGTTCACACAAACTGTGGTTCTGGGTGGGGTGGGTGGATACAGTGAGTTCAGACAGTGTGACGAGAGGACACAGTTCAGGCAGTGTACTTCTCCTCCCCCTGCCTCTGGGTCTTGTGGTAGTGTGTGTAGCTGCTGTAGAGGTCATTGAACACCTCTCGGACGCCCATCTGCAAGGAGGATGACAGGAACTTGACGTCCCTCTCCACACACATATCCAGGATTCGATACACACCCTCCGTCAGATGGCTCTTTATGTCAGGCCTCAGGGTCACCTGAACAAACACACACAAAAAAGATAGTAATAATATTTTTACCCCACTGAATAGATCTTCACGCTAGGAGGACCCAGTCTAACCAGTCCAACAGTCCAAACATCTCTTTTCGACAGCTTTACCCTTTGGTTTCAAGAGTACCTGCTAATCTGTAACATAACCCTAACACTTCTATCTAACAGCCTGTTCCAAGACAGTAGAGAGGGTATTAAATTGAGCGGAGAAACTTAATCATGTGCATAGCGTCAGGCGGTGTATTTGGTCCTTCACTTTCTCTCCTTCTGCCTAGTTAAAGCAGGAATTCTTTATATACGTATTTATATATATTTTGCCACTTTCAATTTTAAATGTTCAAAAAGGTGTGATTGGAGAGGTGTTGCATCCTGGTGTGACTTTTATTACTGAAACTTCACCTGCCCCTACACAATGTAGATCTGTGAGAGAGCATGAAAGGGACTACTTTCGGTAATAAAACACAGCCCAACCCATCCCAGTCTGTCTGGGAGCCAGAGGAGAACAGAATGTCCTGCCAGGCAACTAGAGAATGGAGAGCCTCAACAGCAGCACCCAGCATCCAGCTCTCCTGAACAGCAGAGAGTTGCCAAATCACACACTGAGGTGATCTGTCACCTTGGCCTTGACCTACCTGTAGTCTGGAGCAAATGGAGGACTAGTTCACTTCTTTAAACTGTGCAATTATTAATCTGTCAAAGCCCCAATGCCAACATCCAATATTGGTCTACTTGAGTAAAAGTTACTAGTCAAAATTTCAGTGAGTTTCAGTCACTCCTGCATTTCTACTAAAAGCTCCTGAGTCATCCATTCAGGGGGCTCTATGGAATAAGCTGACTGGAGCATGGCATCATCTAAAAAGACGTCAGACTGGCAGATTTACAGCTGGAACTGCAAGACCAGGCCTCTCTTGGTAAAACCGGAAATGGAGATCATGAGAGCACCACTGAAGAACAACAGTACCGGAGGGTAAGAACAGCTAAACAATATTACTAACTGATGAACTATTGCATTTTCCTACTGACTATACTTTTTGAATCTAGTACTTTTCTCTTGATGCCCCCCTCTTTTCCATGTCACTCACTAATTTATGTCTTTAACAGAAGCCACTGGGGCCAAACCAAATCAAACATCTCTGTCAGACCAGGAAGGGTTGGCCCAGCTGAGGGCCTGGGATTACTGAGGAAATGAAAAAGGGACGCTCTTCACTCCCTCTCCTCCAAATCCCACAATCCCAGAAGGCAGCAGGACTTTGCCTCAGCAGCTTGACATGCAGTCCCTCACTGGTTAGGGCTCGGCACAAACAAACACCACGGAATCAAACGATCACCGCACAATCCCTGAATTTCATTTACACATGTGTTTATTGAGGACAGGTGCAGGAGAGCTAGGAAGGGAGGATGGATATATAAGGGAATTGTTAGTTTTACCATTAATGGTGAAGATTAGAGAGGATGCACTTAACTAGGAGTGAACACAGATGTTCCTAGGCTGTTCCTGTCAAACCCCCTTTGCCTCTCCCTCCCCCTCCTCCTCCTCCTCCTCCCTCTCCCCCTCTCTCTCATACAAACACAAGCTATGAAGTTCTTACCTTCTGCAGCTCGGTGACATACTGAGCTACAATGAAGGAGGACAGGAGGGTGAAGCCTTCTGCAGTGGTAGCGACGTGAGAGTACATCCTCTCCACCAGCCTGGCACACCGCAACAGCTCCTCCCCATCCCCCCCGCCACCTGGGGAGAACGAGGAAGAGAGGGGGTGAAGACTGGAGCATAGACTCAGTCATGTGTATATGTGTGTATGTAGCTAAGATTGAACCCATACATTTTTTTTGACCAATTATAGCTTAGCATAGTTGCTTGTGCATGTAGACTACTATATACTAGCATGGTATCAATGCTCAGTGTTAGCGTTTGTCCGTCCCACCTCGGTCTGACTCTCCCTTCTGCCTGCCTTCTTTTATGATGGATGCCACCAGACGATAGAATGCATTCAGGAAGATGGGAGCTGCCTTCAGCATCACCTTGATACACACAGTCAAAGAGGGAGAAAAATGATCACCATACTTGGACATAAGAGAGAGAACTGCACCAGAGTGGTGTGGTTATTTACAACTCTGTTTGCCCTTTGGTTTCTGTAACCATCTCTCTCCATCCCTCCCTCTATCACATTTAACAGCACCAAGTTAAAGGTAAAACATCTCCCTCTATGGGATCTTTAGTACATTTGAAGTTTCAAAGGGTGTTGACTGAGAATATTCTGTCATCTGACTGTGAACACAGCTGGTATTGATGTAAGCTCTAATAGATGCCGTGTGTATTACCTGAGGGTGGCACTGAATAATAGCGAACAGTGTCTCATGGATGGCATGGAAGACATCATGGTACACTGGCAGGGGCAGCTGGTTCAGGGGGACAAATTCGATGGCACCCAGTACTATTGTCACATGATGGGGGTTGGAGAGGGACCCCTCTCCCCGACGTAGCAAGGCGGTTAGGGTGGTCAATACCGGCACGGTGAGGTCAGAGGTCAATGCCACATCCTTTCTGGACTCCTGAACTATGAACTGGAAAGGGGAAGAGAGGATTGCGGCGTGTAGGTAGACAGATATGGCGGGGGAGGGGCAGAGGATAAAAATGAGAGACAAAGCGATGGCATTAAAGAGGAGAGCAAAGGCGGCAGGAAACATTTATCAAACTAAATCATTTCCCTTGCGAGCTGACACCCTCGTCCCCTGGGTCCCACCCATCCAGAGAAAACCAGAGGAGCAGGGAGAGGCAGCAGAGAGACTGAGCTGGGCCAGTCTAATAGCCCTGCTGTGTGCTGCTGGGCCCAGTGGGCCTGCCTGCTAGATAGGAAACACATGCATCTATCCAGCGCAGGCCTTGCCTCTGCCAAGATCTTGCTGCTGCCTGGAGATGATGTCCTTATACGGCCATGAAAGAGCAAGCGTCAATCAACATATAAACAAGCACACAGAAAATAATACCTTATTAGTCTTACGTAGATGTGTCATGGTCTAACGCCCCCTCCCATATGAACCCCTATGCTACAGAGGAGATTGGAGTAGGTCATTTAACAGGTGAAAGCAAGGAAACAGGAAATAGGAAACCCTGAGAGACAGAGTTCTGACAGGAGACTGTCTGACAGCTTACCACTAGGGTGGAGATGAGCTGCGGGGTTAGGAGCCACAGAGCCTTACAGCAGGCCTCAGGGAGCTGGCAGCCAGTCAGGAGCCTCGTGAGGATGACTGCTGACAGCACCTCCTGGAACACACACACACACACAAACTCAATCTTCCGTCTTCGGCTTCTACCTTTGAAGTATCATCTTTTATGTCTTGCCAAACAGTTTTAATATGACAACTGTGGTAGAAGCTGTAAACAATTATATGAAAAATATTATTAGTTTCAAACATAAAAGAGATAAATGAGCCCATTTACACACTTCTGAATTGTCATCCATAAAGTATCCGTTCTTACCCTGTGTGCACCTGCACGGATCTGGGCTGTGTCCAGCCCATCTTTGAGCAGCAGCAAGAGCAGATGGAAGCGTTCTGGTGTACTCCTGGCCAGCAGGTGGTGTAGTAGCTCCTCCACTGGCTCATCCAACTCTGCCACCTCACAAACAGGCAGCCACGACGCTGAGGCAGCACAGATATGATCAGCAAACAGTAACATGATTGCTCGTAATCATCTAGTACGATAATCCCACAAAATCTCTCTAAATGGAAATGGCTTTTAAGAGGGCCACGTACCTCCCAGGAGTTTGACGACTTTCTGTAGAACCTGAACAAATAGCTCATCCAGTTCGGCTGATTTCCACCTCTCCATTGCACAGTAATACTGCCCCAGGAACTGGAGCGATGAGACCAGGAAGTCCATCGGGCGAGGGGCAGGACAAAGCTCTCGGAGGATCTGCTGGCAGAAGCTGCTGTACATGGGCATGTGACTGAGGCTGACCTCTTTATTGCTCTCCTGTGGGCTGGTGGCCAGCTGGCTGCGGACCATTCCAGTCACCACGTCCACAAAGAAGGCCTGGCGCAACAGACTGCCTGTTTGGGCCTGCAGGCTTATTTGGACAGCGGGACCCAGCACCGCGTTGATCCTCTCCAGTAGCTGGCCTAAAGTCTCGTCCAGTGGTTTGCTCTTCCCCATTGCAGAGGTCATTGCCTGGCCCATCGAGGTCAAGCAGGCCAGCAGCAGGTGAGAGGAAAACAGGCCCTTAGTATCAGACTGAGCAGGAACGACTGATGCCGACCTCACTGCCACCTCACTGTCCAACATAAAGGTGGTGAACTTCTCCAGGTTGAGACGGACGCTGCTCTTCCTGTGGATGATCAGATGGATCAGAGATTGTATGAAGTCATGCAGGGACCTGAGGAAGGCCAGCCAATCAGAGCTGTCCAGGGTCAGAAACAGGCCTTGGTTGCTATGGGAGAACAACGCAGTCATGGTTGCTTCTAGTAGGCTGCTTCCGTGGATGATCTTCAGAACACAATGGGAGTTCCTTCCCGCCAACAGAGTTCCCATTAGACTGAGAAGCTCTCCCAGCAACTGTACTATGGAAGCAGGGTTGACATCACAGCAAGGCTGCACTTGCTTCACTTTGAGGAAGAGCAGCAGGAACAGCTCTGAGAAGTCTTCAGAGGACATCCCATCTGGGTTTAGAGTTCGAACAATCTGAAGTACAATGAGAAGTTCTGCTGTGAGGGTTTCAGACAGAGACACAGAAGCATCGTCCTTACTGGGACACAGTAACTCCTCGGCGACAGCCTCAAGTCTCTTCTGAGGAGCAGAGCATTCATCCATGGCATCTCCTTTCACTTGAGTGACAGATAAACTTTCTGTGTTTCCAGTAACTGCACCAGATACTTCACAGAACGTCTTCAGTGGTGGACAGACAGATGCGGTGTCGGACGCTCCGAGGACTCTAACAATTCTTTGTGTGAGTGACCTGACAAGGGCGGAACAGAGCGTAGGTGTCTCCACCAATAGGGGGCTCTCTAGCAGCTGTCTGGAGATGAAAGGGATTGAGATGTGCTTCTCTGCCGTGTCGCCTGCTTGTGTGTCAAGCAGAGAGCTGAGAAGAACACAGGCCAAATGACTCACATCACCCTCAGAGATGTAAGGAGCGAGGAGAGGCAGGTTAGAGGTCACCAAGTAGCAGTTTGCAACAGGGTAGCTGCTGGCATCTACACTGGTGATCTGGCAATCCCAGAGTGGCTTGTTAGACTCTGGCAGCTGCTTGTCCTCTTTCCCGATTATGGACTGGGTGGCTTTGCAGAGGATCTCAGATGTGCTGGACTGGGCCAGGAGCTCGTTCGATGACAGGACTTTCTTCATATACTGGATAGTAAGCAGTTTCAGTAGGATACGGCTCATAGGGGTGTGATTCTGGTCTGACAGGGAGAACCGGCCACTGTTTGTCACTATCACATCTGAAAGAAGACTCAATATGGAGTCTAATGGGCCGGAGTGGTCTGGGTCTGGTTCTGAACCCGAAGATGTGTACTTACTACAGTGAATCTGGAAGAGAGTGTTTGCCTCCATCCAGGTGTACCTGAGGAGAAGGCCTGCCTCCTGGGTTTTCTCAACCCACAGCTCCCTTGCTGTGTGCTCTGGGACTTGTTCTAAAATGGCATTTACAACCTGCAGCATCTCCTCCATCACAGACTGGGTCTGTCTGACCGCCAGCATAGGACTGCTGCTGTCTAATGTCTTCACACTGAACAAGACAGAGAACAGCAACCCGCTAAGAGAGAAGAGTTTCAGCGCCATGTCTTCATTTTCCTCCAAGTCTGGGATGATGAAGGTCTGAATGCTCTCCAGGATCTGGCTGCAAACCTCCAAGCTCTGGCTCACAGGAGTGTCCAGTAGACAGGCAGCAAGGGCTTGATGTGTTGCTCTGGATAGGAGAGGAAGCCGGAGGTGATCGACTGCAGGGCGGCACAGGACATTCAGCAGCTCCTGGAACAGCCGGGGTAACTGGCGAAGCTTGGTATAGATCTGGAAGATGGCGGAGACCAGGGACTCTCGGGCCTTCCTTACTCGGGAATCAAGGGATTCGGAGTCCACCCAGGCAATGGATAGCAGCTCATCCAAGTCCGGTTCTAGGATAAGGTGGTTAAGATTTAGTATAGCCTTGAGGCAGCGATACCAGGCTGCAATCCCGGGTTGGGGCTGGTTTAACAACAGCTCAACCACCTTCCTGTAGAAGGTAAACTGGGCTTCTCCATGTTGGATCCTGTCTGAGGCTACATTGTAGATGTCTCCAGACTGACACAGGTTGAGTAGACTCTCCAATGCCAGCATGGCCAGACTCCAGTTGTCAGGCTGGAACACCTCACTGACAGTCAGCTGGTCTGAGAGGTCAAAATCTAGTCCTGTGACCAGACGGGTCAGCACAAGGAAGCAGAGCATCTTCTCATTTCCACCTTTGCAATAGGCGTCCAGAGAGAACTTGAACAGCAGGGGAAGGGAGCTGGATTTGACAATGTAGTGGAGGTCCGGATCACAATACCCCTCGGCACACAGTTTGGTGAGGATGGAGCTGACCGGTGAGAGAACGCCCTTCCCTGCTGGTCCTTTTTTACCGACCGTCCTAGTACCTTTTTTGGCTGGGGTTAGCTCTTCCCGATAGGCTGGAAGATGTTCAGGCGGGAAGAGGGCAGATTGCAAGATGGCGTCTATCTTGATCCGGATGTCCCTGCTCAGCTGTTGCCGCAATCGGGGGTCATCCTGGGGAGTCCAGGCTCGCGAGGTCAACAAGTGGCGGAGGAGGAGGAGAGGCTGCAGAAGGTGGGATGACACATGGGAGAAGACACGGGTGGGATTGCCTTGCTGCTTCTGGACCACCAGGTAGCTGCTTAACACCTGGAAAAGGACTTCAAACATCTGAGGAGCCAGTTGCTCTGCGATTGGCTGAGGCTGGGGGACCGGGGAATCGGTCATTGGTTGATCCTGGGCCATCGGGGGCTCTGCTGCTGGTTGGTGGAGCTTGGAAGAGGCCAGGAAGCAGTGCTTGGCCAGCAGATCCACCAACAACTCATACTTAGTGGTGAAGGTGGCAGCAAGGACTGTGGAGGATAGAATGCTCTGGCAGCAGCTCAGCACAGTGGACACAGCCACAGGGGAAAGCCCTGTAGACACACCAGAGGTAAACTCCTGGATACGGTCAATAATAACCTGGCAAAAGATGGAAAGATAAGGTTCAGTCAAGAAACATTGAAAATGCACTTTTTGTAAACCTCTCTCTTGGAAGTCGGTTTGGATAAAAGCGTCTGCTAAAAAATGAATAAATGTAAATAGCAAACTTCAATAGCATTGAAGTTATAAGAGCAGAGTATATAATCAAGTAAATAATAAAACAGCCACTAACTTGTGCTAATGGCTGACGAATGCTGACAGTTTTCCCTTGACTTAGGACATGTTGTAGCCTCTTGCTGTGCAGAATGTTGTCCAGGTAGGTCCACAGGCCCTCCACTACTTCCTGTGGCAGCTCTGCCTTCTTGTTGTAGTAGCATGTCAGCGCATGACTCGTCCAATCAAAAAGCACCTGCAACAATGTGGACACAGAACCATCCTAGACGAATAGTACTCAACGAACTCTTTCTTTATAGCCAAGCAACGGCTAAACGTTAACTCAAACGAACTATTGAGCGTCTTAACAGAATAAGGAGAATTCTCTATTTGAGCGTTTGGCAGAAAACAACAGTAACTGACCTGTTCCTTGTTGGGCAATACACATTGATTCGAGATCCATGCGAAGCGGGCAAGCTTCAGTTTGTCCTCCCAGGGAGTTCGGGGGTTCTTAAGTTTCGAGTATATACCCGAGTATATGGCAGTCATAGCTGGAGCCTGACCAGCTATAAAGAGGGAGAGGACTTGGTCAACAAGTAGCATAGATAGGTCGGCTAGTCAATTATGCAGGCATTAGGTAACTTTTATTCAAATAGGCTGACGAATGATTGAGCGAAATCAGCAAATTAATGTGAGTATATTCTTCTTAAAGGAAAAATAAGTGATGAACATACTGCACACTTCTAGGTGCATGCTAAAGCTAGGCTAGTTATAGCTAGCTTAGTTACTATCATGCTGCTATATGATCTAAAAACAGTGCCATGTGCTATAACTGAAGGCTTGACTAATAAAGCGTAGGCTAATGCATTTATGACAGTTAATCTAAGTGTTTTTATGCATTTCTTATGCTAAATACTTACAGTTTTCCTGTCTACACGTGTCGATCTGTTGTGGTAGACAGACACTCGTGAACTCTGAACTCCAGTGCCAGACCAACATAATCGAGTGCTAAGTTGTACCTATGGTTGCATGTCCAATGTTTACAAAACGTGTAGACTTCCTATCAAATCAGACAGATTAACTATGTATGGCTGAATGAGCATTAAGATGTGTGCCCCTGTCCCTGCTTTTGGTGTCCTGGCTAAAACTTTTTTTTGTAGTAGTATCGACTACATTTCTAAAACGCATGCATTTACTATTATAGTTTTTGAAATGTATCTCTTTCTTCCTTATTTTTCGACTCCAATTTAGTGGTTCTAATTTAGTGGGTTTTAGTTATGTCAGTATACACATCTGTTAAAACTTGCTTGGTGGATAAACTGTATGGAACAGATGATTTTCTACAGTTTGTTTGGTTATGTCTAGCTACAAAGTTTGCCTCTTGTGACATCGGCCATTGATTTCACCGACGGGCAGTTATATAGACATTACAGTTGAAACAGATAACCACAATGTTAGCTTGCTAGTTAGCCAGGTGCTTCTCCGGGGTGACCTTCGTCTCTGGTTCCATGTCTTACTTCTCACGGTGAAGGTTTGTTTTTTGGTGGGTAGTGGGTTTGGCTGTCCTTGTTGCATGGAGATTGCGTGTTTGGATGAGCTACTCCCACCGATCCACGGACAGATTGTTGTGACAGGGTGCTGCTAGTGCGTGATAGTAGATAACTTGGCGTACTAACAAGCTCCATGAACGTGACTGTCATGAACAGATAAAATATTAAACAACTGTCAAACTCGAACAATGTAGCTAACTAGCTTATCCTTCGGCGTTGATGTTGTTTTCATAGCATTGGGAAGGATGGATGTGGGAAAATGGTGCTCCTTGGATACATGGGTCGTCGTGGGTAACATGCAATCAGCACTAATCAGATTTGTTATCGAGCAGTAGTTAGCTTGTTATATATTCGCTTGAACAGCTAATTAGTTATATATAAGCTATATACTGCTTGTCAGATTTAATTTACTTAGGCTGTAATTCGTTAGCAGCAGACTTCTTGTAGAATGAGACTGCTTTTGCAGATGTCTAGATGTACAGGCGGGGTGCATCTACTGAAACGCAAGATTGTTCACTCCCGTGCACACAGACTGTTTTGGATAGAGAACCATGTCATCAGGGGACAGAGAATCAAGCGAGATCTTTCAGCAGCAGAGACATTTTTGGAACCTGCGGCACGCCCCTCACTCTCTAGGAGACACGTAGCCGCTCTTGTGCCGTGCTGGTTTCCACTTGGAGGGTTTTATGGTCCCTTGACCAGGAGCTCATGGACAGCCACTCACGCGTGCGCCTCTTATAGTTCTTCAAGCAAGTCTAAACCAACAACTCAACATGGAGTTGACAATACATATGTTCCATCAACGGAGAAGACGGAACCCCCCACCACCATACCATTCGAGGATGTCAGAAGGATAATGTCTCTTGCTCACCCAGAGCGCTGGAGACTGTCAGGTGTGACTACTTTTCCATTCTACACAGCACAGATACATAGACAGATAGATAGACAGGGACCACAAGTGTCTCTCGGGTCTCATTGAGTTTGTCTTTCTTTGTTTATTGTTGTTTCTCTAACTCTGCCCCTCTTTAGCTGCGGTTGGCTTCCTACTGGTTTCGAGTTCGGTCACCATGTCAGCCCCCTTTTTCCTGGGCAAAGTGATAGACACCATCTACACCAGCAGCTCCGATGACTTCACTTCCTCCCTCACGTCCCTCTGTATCATGCTGTCTGGGGTCTTCCTTGCTGGGGGTGCTGCCAACGCCGCTCGGGTCTACCTTATGCAGGTCACAGGTGAGGCAGCTTAAAGGAAAACATACAAGGTGGAACTGTGGTTCAGGTGAAGACGTTACAAGGCTTGTGATTCACGTGAAAGCAGTGCAGGTCTAATTGTGTGTGCGTGTGACTGTTACAGGGCAGCAGATCGTGAGGAACCTCCGGGTGGCCCTGTTCTCGTCCATCCTGAGACAGGAAGTAGGGTTCTTTGACAGGACGCGCACCGGTGAGCTGATCAACCGGCTGTCGGCAGACAGCATGTTGGTGGGGCGCTCCGTTACAGACAACCTCTCAGACGGCCTCCGTGCTGTGGCTCAAGCTGCTGCCGGGGTCAGCATGATGGTGAGCACACACACACACACACCAGTGTGCACATCATAGGTGTCAGGTGGCTGAGCGGTTAGGGAGTCGGGCTAGTAATCTGAAGGTTACCGGTTCGATTCTGCCTGTGAAAAATGACGTTGTGTCCTTGGGCAAGGCACTTCACCCTACTTGCCTCGGGGGGAATGTCCCTGTACTTACTGTAAGTCGCTCTGGATAAGAGCGTCTGCAAAATTACTAAATGTAAATGTATACACATCAACATCCAAGTCTTTTATCCAGGTCAGATGGTGGAAATTTAGTACACATGATAGATTCCAGTGGCAATGTCATTGGCAGTAGCAATATTATATTTTGGCTGTACTCTGTTGTGATGTCTGGGTTGGAACAAGGAAGCCAGGCTTTCTTTGCTCCAGGTGTGTCTTATTTATGGAATCCTATTGTCTTCTCTGCTGGTGCTAAACATAGCTATATCGGTTGACAAACTGGCTGGACCAAAGTTCAGCCTGATGAAGAAACCAGGATGTCTGTGTAGTTCCTGGTAACAGATCATTCAGCGGTTCACTGTTGCGTGGTAGCAGTTGACTTTGCCCATACTCAATTAAGTTACTTCCTGTTATAGCTATGTGGACAGTCACTCCTTACTTACTGAAAGTAGTCACAGTAATGACTAGTTTCTCAAATTGGAATTGTGTCTCAGTACACAGACACTTGCCTGTAAATAGGCCTTAAGCAATATTACAGCATTCTTACAGACCTGGACTAGGTTTCAAGGTGAGATTTTCTTCTCAGTTTTCTCATGGTCTCACCCCCGTTCCTGTCTCACCCCCGTTCCTGTCTCACCCCCTGTTCCTGTCTCACCCCTGTTCATGTCTCACCCCCCGTTCCTGTCTCACCCCCCGTTCCTGTCTCACCCCCGTTCCTATCTCACCCCCGTTCCTGTCTCACCCCCGTTCCTATCTCACCCCCGTTCCTGTCTCACCCCCGTTCCTGTCTCCCTCCAGTTCTACGTGTCCCCCAGTCTGGCAGCGTTTGTGTTGATGATCGTCCCTCCCATGGCTGCTCTTGCAGTGGTCTATGGCAGATACCTGCGCTCCATCTCCAAACGCACACAAGACTCCCTGGCCGAGGCCACTCAGGTGAGAGCAGACACACACACACACGCATCCTCCACCCGCATTGCCTTCTCCCTTTGACTTGAATGGTGAGGTTCATCTTCTATGAGCTCCGTTTTCTATACCCTAGCTGGCTGAGGAACGCATCAGTAACCTGCGGACAGTGCGTGCGTTTGGGAAGGAGCTAACCGAGGTGGAGAAGTACATGGAGAAGGCTGACTATGTTTTCCAGCTGGCCAAGAAAGAGGCTGTCTTGAAAGCAGGGTTCTTTGGAGTGGTGAGCATTCGGTGGTTCCAAACTGTGGTTCTGATTAGCAAAACCCCACAGAGATACAGTTTGAAGATTGTACCAATGGGAAACGCTTTCTGAATTGGTAGCCCTAAATAACCCTCATTTCTCTACCTAGCACAGTTTAGATCGATGGAGAAACTGAAACTGAATAATGATGTAATTTCCTCTGAAAATGTGCCCAGTCGAATTCACTTAATTCTGGCGAAAGACGTCAACCACATGACTGCGGGATGGTATGTGCGTTCTGTGCTTCTGCTTTCTGATCTACGTTAGTGTGTGCATGCGTCTCACAGACGGGGTTAAGTGGGAACATCATTATCCTGTCGGTGCTGTACAAGGGAGGCCTGCTAATGGCCAATGAACACATGACCGTTGGAGAGCTGTCCTCCTTTCTCATGTATGCCTTCTGGGTAGGCATCAGCATCGCAGGTAGGACACCAACAGGACAGCACACACACCACTCTGCACCACACTGAGTGTGTCAGGCCTGCGTGCAACGGTAAACCTGTAATTCGCTCTTGCTCAGGTCTTGGTTTGTGTGCATCTGTGATTGATTGGGCAGGCATGAGCTCGTTCTACTCGGAGATGATGAAGGGATTCGGAGCGGGGGCACGGCTGTGGGAGCTAATGGACAGGAAGCCGGAGTTTCCCCTAAACGGTAAGCCACGCACAAACACACACGCACACACACAATACTTTAGTATTCACATGAATGTCGTTACAAGGTGGATATTTCTCTCCGTCTCCAGAGGGGCTGATCTTGGCACCAGAGCAGCTGAGGGGCCAGCTGGAGTTCCAGAACGTCACCTTCTCGTACCCGACACGCAAGGACGCGCCCATCTTCCAGGACCTGACCCTGTCTGTGCCAGCAGGCACAGTCATGGCTGTGGTGGGCCCCAGCGGCTCAGGGAAGTCAACCCTGGTCTCCCTGCTGCTGCGCCTCTATGACCCGGACTCAGGTAGGGGTCAGGGAGAGGGGGGGGGGGGGGGGCATGATGTAGGAAGGATGAGAAAGATGTAAATAATGTGTAGTTGAAAGAATAAGGGATGGAAAACAGAGGGGAGGAGCAACCCTTTGGGTTCCTGATGATTACTTGACATAAGGTATTCATACGGAACATATTAAGGAAATATATGACCTGGGGTCGATTTGCAGCCTCAGTAAGACCGTCTGACACATTCTCCTATTTTAGGTGTGATCACTATTGATGGGCGGGATGTACGGGATCTCAATCCTTATTGGCTGAGGAGTCACATTGGAACAGTCAGTCAGGTAAATGTGCACAGCTGTTCAATTGGAACCTTCCTATTTAGCTTTTGTAGTAAATTGGTGCCTTTTTGTTCTCCCTTTCCCTGTTTCTCTATGGATTCTCATCTTCACCATATGATGAACTGTCTTACTACCTCTCTAATCTCACCCCATCTCCTCCTCTGGCTCATCTTCCATTGTACTCCTCTCTCCTTCTCTTTCCCCTATAGGAGCCAGTGCTGTTTTCCTGCTCTATTGCTGAGAACATTGCCTATGGAGCTATCGACTCCAGCACTGTGACAGCCCAGGAAATACATCAAGCGGCTCGCATAGCCAACGCCTATGACTTTGTACAGGCTTTCCCAAAGGGCTTTGACACTGTAGTAGGAGAGAAGGGTGTGCTGCTGTCAGGTAAGTACAAGGAGACTACACCAGGCCTGGGTCAAGGTTTCCCAACCCACAACTATGACCAATGACAAATGATTGTGTAAAACACTTGTACATACTGCCAATATTTCTGAAACATACCTTCTCAGTAATGTATGGGTCTTCTTGAGCAGCAGAAAAGCTCTGTAATATTGCATCTTCTTCTTGCGATTACTTGCAGGCGGTCAGAAACAGAGGATAGCCATAGCCAGGGCTTTGCTCAAGGTAACTGTTTTTCACAACACTGTCTGCACTCTGCTCGTTTTGCTTTCAACCCGCCAAGGTTCATTTCCGTTTTTATTTTATTTTCATCCTCTTAGAATCCCAAGATCCTTTTACTTGATGAAGCTACGAGGTAAGAGAACATGCCATGGTAAACACATCAATACAAACTGCTCGCAAACTGTCTGGTAATGACTGACCTATGATTATGTGAGCCAAAGTATATCTTAACCGATGTCCCTCCCCCGACCAGTGCACTGGATGCAGAGAACGAGTTCCTGGTCCAGGATGCGTTGGAGCGCCTCATGGAGGGCCGGACGGTGCTGATCATTGCCCACCGTCTCTCCACCATACAGAACGCAGACGCCGTGGCCGTGCTGGACCAACGACGCGTGGTGGAATGCGGCCAGCACGCCACGCTGCTAGGCAACCGACAGGGCCTGTTTCGCAAGCTGATGGAAAAGCAGGCCTTTCTGCAGCAGGGACAGAAGCAGGCTCTGCGCTGAGAAAGGAAAGGAGCCAGGGAGGGAAGGTATGGGGGGATGGAAAAGGGAGGAAAAACAAGCTTTTGTCCGAGGAAGGAAGAAATGTAATGGTTTGGAGAAAAACGAGAAAAATGCCTTCCTGGAAGGCAGGGAGGGAGAGAGGAGAGTAGGAGGACCAGAAACACTGAAGTGGAGCTTATGAGGACAATAGTGAAACCTTGTGCAACTATCAGAGCATCTATAATCAAGACTTGCTTTTTTTAACCAAATAACAGTCCTGACGGCATATAAATGGACATGACTGCAAAGTATATTTATTTATATATATTTGTTGAAAATTGTCAACTTGAAGCCAATATTCTTGTAGGATATGACATGGAATGTATTCCGTGTCATGTATCCACGCTTGCCAACTCACACATCTGACATGATTCCCTCACTGTGGTCCTGTGTCTTACGTCAAATGAACAGCGACACACCCAAAAGCAAAATCCCACACCAGCCGCTTGTTCCAAGTTGACAACCTTGTATATCTAAAATCAAGTATGACAGTGTGTTCACTGTTTATGACGTACATTGGACCTTTATTCAGGTCACTGACTAACATTCGTTTATGCGGAGCACTGATATGGTATCACTGATAATAGGCAGAATCTTTTTTTGCAAGATTGTTTTTTTTGTGAGGGGTAATGTTGACAGGGTTAGTCTTGGTTCAACTGTGATGAGTTCATGTGCTTCATTCATTGTATGTAGGGCCATGTCACTATCATGACCGGACCACTGCCATACAGTAGCTTTGACTGGACTGGTACAGTTTTGTGAAGGCTACAATCCCAAATCATTAATCAAGCTGTTTCTGTGTTTTTTGTCTCATTTCTGCTGGATGATTTGACTCACGTATGTTTTGATAAAAAATATGCAGCTTGTGTGTGTACTCATATCAGTTAGTCAGGTCAGCTGTCATTGTAGGCTTGTGTGTTTCATACCACAGTTTACCATTAATTCATTGTATTCAACCTGATTTGTTGTTGAGCAGTACACCACCTCTACTTTGGAATACAATGGTGGTGTATCATCTTACCTGGAGACAGGGGATGTCTGTGACTATTGTACTGTAGCAGAACAGGCCATTGTCTGTTCCCTGTGCTGAGACCTTTAACATCGAACCACCCAGGTGTCATGATTCTTCAGGTCATGTAACATTCATGTCTCAATACTCATTCAATGGAGTTATACTGAAAGACTGTACACCGAAACATGAGTATTTTCTACAGGATCAACTTTAATCAGAGTTCACCATCCATAAAGTATATCACTAATGAGAACTAAATCACGTATGTGTGCAGTTTTGTGTATGAATGTTTCAGGAGACATATATACAGATTTTCTATACAGAGAGCTCATGGTGGCTTTATTATGGTGTTAATAATGTATTCATATGAGATATTTTAAAGATTTTTGTGTTAAATTATTAGGTCTTAATAAGAAATAAACCTATTTCCAGACACAAAACCAAGTGGCATGTGTATGTAATTTCATCCAGTTTTATGTTATTGTTGAACAAACGATCACGAATTGTCAACAGAAAGCCTACAGGTCAATACCTCAAACACACCAGCAGGGGGTGGACTTGCCACTTATTTCATAGACTGAGTTATGAGGAGATAATTTGTGGCTTCGGTGATTGAGGCCAACCAAGACAAATAGATGACCAGAGACCAAAGGAATAACAGTGTGCAGTGCTCCTTTAGATAGTCGAGCAGAGGGTTTGTTGATTTGTTGCTAAATTTTCACGAGGGATTTAAGGGACAAGGGATCCCATCCCTGACCACCTTACCACACCTTCAAAGAGATGCAGTAACAATTGCCAATGCACCATGATACATAAATATACAAAAATTATACCACACGGCATGGTCTGATTATGAAACAGTTCCGGCTGGAATGTATGAATGCACTTTGAGGTCGTACTATCAGATCGGATGCTGGATTGAGGAATCATGAGTGAGGGTTCAACCATCATGGTAACTCACATACTTCACTCAACATCCTTCCATAGGCCTTAGGTACCACAAACTCTGAACAACAACTAAAATTGGTTACAAAGCCTTAGTCCATAGCATATTTCCCCATTTCACAAAACCTTTAAATTGGAAGTGCAGTGAGATTTTCAGCAGAGGCACGCCATCACCAATTACATTTTGCACAACAAATCAGACTTCAAGAGGGATGCTTCCATTCTTAAAAATATAATGTGTGAATAAACAATTTCCTCAGGGACGATTACAAAAAGCTATGCAGAAAATGTATTTTGCTCCAGCGGTTCATCCATTGGGCGCCAGACTCGTAGTGGCCCATATTTGTGCTCTGTTTAGGGACGATGATCCTGCGTGTAAGACAGGATAGTGCCAAACGATCTCGGTGTCTCCATGTACGGGCCTGGCACAGCGGCCGGGAGTCAGAGCGACAGTTCCATATATGGAGCGCGCTCTCACTCCGAACAGAGAGCCGCTCAGCCTGTCTACGGAGTTCCCTTGCGCGCCCTCCAAGAACCTAATATGGATGACGACTGGGAAGAATTCCAACGGAATCCATCGACATTCTGAATGGTGGGTGAGAAGGTGAGTATATAAGGGTTGAGGGGTGAAGGTGCTACTGTAGCTGGATCCAGCAGCAGTAGCGTTTGGCACTCTGAGCTTTCTCTGAAACAGACTCCACCAAGGTAAGACACCTGGACTAGATCTAGACAGCATGACTGGAGTGGAGCCACCGATCACCGGATTGTTTTGTTGACACTTGGTCACGGATGGTGTCATCTTGTCACCTGAAGGATTAACAGGCATTGGCAACATGGCAAAAGAATAATGTTCATATGGTCTCAAAACGAAAAGGATATGGTTTGAGATTAATTTACACAAATAGTGAATGTTAGATCTACATTGATAGGCAGCCGACCTGAGTTATAATGCATTCGTGACTTAGCCGTGGCAGCTTGAGTTTGTGTTTATGCCTTTTGTAGAAGGATATCGCCAAAGGCAAAACAAAAATTGAGTATTGAATAGTTTTGTTGTAAATAGTTACATTGTTATCTCATCATGTAACCTTGAGAGGGTGAGCTGACAGGGTCCTGTTCGTGCAGAAATGTATAATGTATCAATTTATCTTCCATCTTCTCTCTCTTTCTTAATTTACTGTTATCGTTGTATTGAGCCACAGATTTCATGAATGTTTATGAAATCGTAATTATGTTGCTCAGAGGCGTGCGTTTGTGTTTGACAAAGTTCCGTTACGCGTGAGCCCTGTCAACGTGATATTTTACCTATTTATTTTGTTGCCCATTCAGTACTCAAGATGTGTGACGACGACGAGACTACCGCCCTTGTGTGCGACAACGGCTCCGGCCTGGTCAAGGCTGGCTTTGCCGGTGATGACGCTCCCAGGGCTGTCTTTCCCTCCATCGTTGGTCGCCCTCGTCACCAGGTACGATACAACTCCACACTCGGGGCCGTTAAAGACAGTTAGCACACAGCCACTATCGCTCATAACATCCTTTTCCAGACTAACATGAATTTTTCTGTTTCCTCCAGGGTGTCATGGTGGGTATGGGTCAGAAGGACTCCTACGTAGGAGACGAGGCTCAGAGCAAGAGGGGTATCCTGACCCTGAAGTACCCTATCGAGCACGGTATCATTACCAACTGGGACGACATGGAGAAGATCTGGCATCACACCTTCTACAATGAGCTGAGAGTGGCCCCCGAGGAGCACCCCACCCTGCTGACTGAGGCCCCCCTGAACCCCAAGGCTAACCGTGAGAAGATGACTCAGATCATGTTTGAGACCTTCAACGTCCCCGCCATGTATGTGGCCATCCAGGCTGTGCTGTCCCTGTACGCCTCCGGTCGTACCACTGGTAAGAATGCGCCTTTTTACACATTTGCATCATGAACCAATAAACTCCCTTCAAACTTTGCTGCTACTAACACTTGACGCTCTCCATTGCGTTCCAGGTATTGTGCTGGACTCCGGTGATGGTGTGACCCACAACGTCCCCATCTATGAGGGTTACGCTCTGCCCCACGCCATCATGCGCCTGGACCTGGCTGGTCGTGACTTGACCGACTACCTCATGAAGATCCTGACTGAGCGTGGCTACTCCTTTGTCACAACCGGTGAGACTCTTTTACCCTACATTTACGCATCATCTTAACAATCCAGTAGCTTATGTAGCACCCCATTCTGTCAAAGTCTACTTTATTCACAAGGTGCGCGTTATGTGTCCGTAACTGGATTGTCTGTTCAACGGTCTGATCAATTATACAATACTTGTCATTTCCAGCCGAGCGTGAGATCGTGCGTGACATCAAGGAGAAGCTGTGCTATGTGGCTCTGGACTTCGAGAACGAGATGGCCACCGCTGCCTCATCCTCCTCTCTGGAGAAGAGCTACGAGCTGCCCGACGGTCAGGTCATCACCATCGGTAACGAGCGTTTCCGTTGCCCCGAGACCCTGTTCCAGCCATCCTTCATTGGTGCGTAACATATATTTTTTTAATAACAAAATTGTTGTAGTTTAGTGTGTGAAGATTCTAATTGCTATGCATCGCCTCAACAGGTATGGAGTCTGCCGGTATTCACGAGACTGCCTACAACAGCATCATGAAGTGCGACATTGACATCCGTAAGGACCTGTACGCTAACAATGTGCTGTCTGGTGGTACCACCATGTACCCTGGTATTGCTGACCGTATGCAGAAGGAGATCACAGCTCTGGCCCCTAGCACCATGAAGATCAAGGTGAACACACACACAACTTCCCAAATCTCACAAGTCGATTAAAAACATTGATTTAAATGTCCTGATTTCTTACACGCGTTCTCCCGTCGTATTTGTTCAGATCATTGCCCCACCTGAGAGGAAGTACTCCGTCTGGATTGGTGGCTCCATCCTGGCCTCTCTGTCCACCTTCCAGCAGATGTGGATCAGCAAGCAGGAGTACGACGAGGCAGGCCCATCCATCGTCCACAGGAAGTGCTTCTAAATGCACAACCCTCCTCTTCCTCATCTGCAACCTCATATGCGTCTGCTTATTCGGGTGCAAGCAGAGAAACAGCGACACATTGTTGTCGCATGGACAGTTTAGGCACGTTATTTTCAAACGCCTCAGTTACACGGAGGAAATGCTGCAACTGTGAACCAACACAACCAAAGAAGAACAAAACATGCCATGTTTTCTAACATGTGAATGTATATGTATATAAATTTTAATTTATTAAAGTCCATTATTTGGTATTTTTTACAGTGGTCTTGTCAGTTTTATGATTTGAGAAAATATGAGATGACAGTGTAGGGCCTACATTGTCTCGAGTCTCTGTCGCTTGTGAGAGAGGAGGGAGACCCAAGAGCTTGACTTCCATGGAATGTGCCTTGCTGGCTGTTTTACTTGGGATTCTCAAGCTCTTAAAATCTGACACATGATCCCAACGCTAGTATTCCAATGTCGTTTAAGCACCCCCCACACACGTATACCCTTATTGGGCAATATATCCCTTTTTATGGAAATAATACAACAAAATTAGAAGCGTCCAATGAAACATAAGCTGTTATGTCAAGTCGTGATATATGAAACTAAGAAGGCCAACGTCTTTATCGTTATATAAGTAATTACTACTCGACATGTTATTAGTGGATGGCGGTGTAACCATCAAGCATGGTCATTTCTCAGTAAACATCCACCTGTTGAGGGGGAAGGGGCTTTTTAAATGCAGCTCAGCTCGGGGCGGAGTTAAATACGGAGCCAGCCTATTACGGCGCACAAGACGCCATCTGTTCTGTTTCGCGTCTGTGAAATTCTACCCTGTAAGTATACCAAATTAGAATGTTTAAACTATCGACACTTTGCTATTAGACTATGCGATGTTGATGAGAATAAACGTAGCCTAGTTCATTTAGAAAAGCCTGCGACACAAGGCATGATCGTTTCTTCTGCGTCAATGCATGTTTCAGTAGTGATTTAGCATGCAATTATTAACAGAGATTGACAAAAGATGAAATAGTTATTTGCTACTAGGCTATAGTTTAAATCAAAAGCATTATGATAGAGCACAATAATATGATTTCTTGCGATGGTGCACAGGCTTATACGCAATCGCCAATGCTAACTACATTACAACAAACCCTTTAAATGATTAATGATTAATTCCATAAATATACGTCTCTTGCGAGATAGGCCGATGTAAAATCGTTTGCAGAACGCCCTCTACCTACGCAGATATGTTCAACGGGCGGAGACATGGGGGGTGTGTCAAGCTAAGCAGTTTAGCTCCACTTCTGCTCAGCTATTGGTTTCCATTCACCGTAAGACTTCCCCTTGCAGACGTATGTTTTGGTTTAAATGACTGGCGGGGCGTGTATTCATGACGGAGTTGCTGTAACAAATCTGTTATTATGGTGTACACCTAATTAAAGAATTCTGCTTTCTCTATTTTGTAAGACAAACAATGATTACAAAAAAGATCCGATCGGAATACATGAAGAAATTCAAGGACCCTAAATGGGAAACCTACTCCAAGTGTTACGAAGAGATGGTTAAATACAGATTAGCGAGGAGACTTCTGGAACATTCGCACAATCCGTTTTTCTGGAACGAAGGGGACAGCGACTCGGAATCCAGTGGCAGCCCCTTTCCTCCTAACAAAAACAAAGTTGAACCTCTAGTTGTGAAAGACCAGTCCTCATCAGAATGTGACCGAAAGGCACCAGAGCACCGGGAGATTCAAAAAACATCTGAACAGAATATCCCTGCATCAGAGGAAGCGCCGCATCCGCGGACAGAGAATGTTCCGCCAGAGACCGCTCCATCCATTGGTATAAGGCAATGTTTTATATAAATGTATTTTTAACACGCAAACATACTAAAGTGCTGTTGTTTTATTGAATCATGTATTAAAAGTTGACGTCTTTCCAGATGGCCAGGCTGTGGACACCAGGAAGGTTGGAGAAACAGAGGAGGAGAGGACAGGTAGAGCTCCAGATGGGCCAAAACTCCCCGAGGAGGAGCCAGCAGAACAGCCCAAAGCCAAACACTCAAAGAGACCCCTCAAGCTTAGAGGTCCACTAAGGCGACTAAAAGAGCCCAATAAGGAGAACACACATCCGTTTGCCCTGTATGGTGGGGGGGATAATCCTACTGATATGGCCAGCAAGAAAACCCACAATGTGCGTACTTCAGCATCTACCAAGGAGGTAAGTCAATAACCAACTCTCAGAATAATTATAGTCTGTTACTCTGTAATTACTGGTTTGAATGTAGTATTTGTCATTCGCTGTTTTAGACGAGCCATCTGTATGTGTGTGTTTGTGTTCAGATCCACGAGTCTGCCTTGCGGGCCAAGACCAGGCGGGAAGTGGAGAGGCAGATGCAGACACAGCAGGCGGACAGACGGAGAGCGCAGTCAGCTGACCTTGAAAAAACTGTCAAGACCCAAATGGCATCAGATTATAATCCCTGGGTAACGGAGTACATGCGTTGCTTCTCCACCAGGTCTCGATAGACACAGACACACAGGTGCACGCACACAAACACACATGCTTACCGGGATTGATCACAAACACCTGCGGGATGACACAGGTTAAATCATCAAAGTGTGCTCCTCCCCACCTTGACTCCTTCTCAAAACCCATTGGAGGGAAAGGTTCCTCACGTCTGGTGGCCATCTGACAAGGAGGAGATGTGAAAGAGCATGAGGAATGAAGGAGAGTCTAGACTGAGGAAGACCCAGAGGATAAATAGATTCTCCCTGGTGGACAAGACCATCCCCTGTCTCTCACAAGATCATTTTCCAGGATTACTAGCACAATTCCATTGTACGCAATAGTGGTTAAACACGGTAGTCTTATTGCTTCTAGATCACCGGATTGATTTGACATTAGAAATGTAACATTTCATTGAAATCATGCACAGTAGGTTACTAGGATAGCTTTCTCACACATCATTATTGTCTTGTACATGTACGCAATCTGAACGAAACAGCTCTCTTTTTTGGCACCTAGATATTGAAAAAAGTGAGGAACAATATGGCTGCACACAAGGTGATGTCTATGTATGTCTGCTTTCAGGACCAAATCTGCTTCCAAAGGTGACCACAATAGCACTTTCCTTTTGAGAAACGTAACTGTACATAGAGAAAGGGATTAGAATAATGTTGACTTGGCCTCAAGGTCCGTTTACTTGACAGTGTTTAGTGTAACTCTTTGTTTTGTGTGGGTATCACTATAATTTTCCAGTATTATTATTTTCAAACAAGCACATCTATTTAAGTCCAGAGGTACCTATCTAGATGCAGTAATGTGAAATTGGATAATAAGCCATTGTTGAAAATGTGTGCAATAGATGCTTCTAGCTTATTCAGTCCACCAGCAGCACCATCTTACTTAGCACGGGCATAGGTATGAGAAGCAATAATAATTCATTCAGAAATTGGAAGAGGTGAGGATTACTCACAGCTTTGCTGTGTCTGTGTAATGGCTCATTGCTCATTGTTTACTAAAGTACATAAATAACAACAAATGTATGTTTTGACAAAAGACACACCTTCAAATTGCCAGACATATAATAGTTAACTTGCAAATATAAGGGTAATTACTATTTTGGTGTTAGACGTTATTTTGTACACACATTTTAATGTCAACATTTTTACACATTTGATTGTCGTCATAGCTGTGAGAAAAAAAAGGGTTTAAGTGTGGATCTTGGGATGGTAGGCTTTGAATAAACCACTTTGGGAATGATTATACTTGTCCTTTCATAAACTTATATTCATCTTGACTGAAACTAACCATCCGCTAGTCACCATTTGCAATATTGGAGCATACATTTATAATACTTTATTTCAAAAAGTGCAGATATACATGTGAGAATAAGTTAAGTTAAAAAATCATGATACATAACAAGGAGAAAATAAACAACAACTGATGAACTGAATAAACACCTAACTGGAACTGGAACGGCAGGTCAGAGGAGCCAGTGCATATCAGGCAGGACCGGTCCGTATCTCACCAGAACACAACAAAACAACATGATAAATGTGATATGTAAATATAACAATCTATAGATTATTTCTTAGTGTATAATTAATAACTCTTGATATTCTTCAGTCCATAATACATGCTTTAAGAGTAAACCATCTGGTCTTTTTACAGGTAATCCTGTACAGATGCAGGATGCAGAAAGTCAAAGAAAGGGCAGCAGTCAGTAAGATATCAGCTGATTGGAGGATTTGGTCCATTTGTGAGGGGGTGTGTTGGATTGTGGATCGTATCAGGCCTGTCGGAGGGGTCCAGGGAGGGGCTCGGCGCTCCAGAGAGGGCATGGCCAGGAGTCTGTGTGGGTCGTCTCTGATAGCGAGGGCCAGAACGGTCCGTAAGGTGGTCAAAGGAAGGTCAGGGAAGAGTTGCTTCAACACCATGAGCTATGTGAACATGAGCAACGCTATGTTCCCAACATCGTCCTCCTGGTCTTCACAAACCTGCCTGGAGGAGGTGAGGGGGAAAGGGGCAGTAGTGAAGACAGGAGTAGTGAGGGGGACAGAGAGAGGGTGTGACAGAGGGACAGGGGTGCAGGAATGGGTGTAAGTATAGGAGAGGGGGCAGGGAGGGGGGCGGTAAAAGGCAATCCAATTCAGTTACATCAAACTGTCAAGATATGATGGAGAGGGTTACAATCGGTCCCTTGAGCGAGAGACCGCACTGTTAGCCTTGTTGGTCTGTCACTTTAGATCAGGTCAAATTGAGAGTGTGAACCTTGGGGAAAGAATGCACTACAGCCTCTGTGTCAATCTGCAACCAGCAGACCAACCCCCGCCCACACCAAATCTATCCATCCAGTTCTACTGACACTGAGCTCACTGTTGCTACTACATTCCAGCCTGGAGACCTCCCTGGTCTCTGCATGCCAGCCCAGCCCAGTCTCAGCCCCTAGCAGCCAAATATGGCCCATTCAGGACCGCAGCAAAGCCCCCCACCCTGCTAGTGGGTGTCTGTTGGTGACTGAATCTCAGACACATCACACACTTGGAACTGGGAGACAGAAATAGCCTGTATCTCATCTCTGGTTCCTCCCTCTTAACGAGGTGACTAAGAACAGACCTTCTTCAGCCTCAGTGCACCACACACCAGACACAGTATTGTGACATACCACTGGAGTTGTATTACTAAGCCATGACTAGGATCTGACCCTAACATAACATTACACCAAGCTTGTGTATGTACAGTATGTGCATGTGTGTTGGTGTGTGTCTGAGGGTCAAAGTGTGTGTGTTTTGGGTTGAAGAGAGGAGTGTGGTTTCACCTCACCTTGGGGGTGCTCCAGGCTGGTTACTGAGCATGCTCACTAACAGCCACACTCCTGGGCTCCCTGTGGCTGAGCCCGGCGTGGGGAGCGGAGCTGGCGCAGGGCCGCGTCCCCGTACTGGATCCCAGAACCCATCCGCTCCGGGTCCAACTCTCCTGGGGGGGAGGGAGGGGGGAGAGAGGGAGAGGACAGGGAGGGAGGGAGGGACAGCATTGGAGACTTACAAACTAGATTGGGATTCCTTAGGGCACAAACGTTCAAATTGTTTTATTGACAAAAGAACGCGGCAAGTGAACACTGTTGGAGGTCAGAGTTCAGGGATTAGAGGTGTACCTGACTCTATCTTGTTGAGGATCTTCCTGGCACACTGGATGAAGGCCTCCTCTACGTTCTCCCCGGTCAGAGCACTGGTCTCCAAAAACATAAGCTCTGCAAACACACACACACACACACACACACACACAGGTGTTGTAAAATGCAAACACAACTAAACACACACAGTGCCACAGCCATGAATTGAAGTTCAGCAGTGACCTCTAGTGGAGATTAGACTGAATTACCTCTACAATAACTGATTATGCCACTATAACTATGGAATACAGACACACATGCAGACGCAGATACTCCTTCTCCTACACAGTCAGCCGCAGCATACCGTTCTCTTGGGCGAACCGAGAAGCCTCCAGAAAGGTGACCTCCCTCTCAGCATCCAGGTCCTTCTTGTTTCCACACAGAATGATGACAATGTTTTGACTGGCCAGCATTCTGGCATCTGTCAGCCAGTTGGTAAGTGCATTATAGGTCTCCCGACTGAGACAGAAACATAAAAGGGAGGGAGCAGGGAGGATGGGGTGGAAAAAAAGGGAGAGTGTGTGAGAGAGAGTCAGTTATTACTACTAAGATTAGGTGTAGCTCAGTGGTTAGAGCAGATGATGAGTCGCAGGTTCAAATTCCCCCCTGTACTGTATGTCAGCTAAATGAACACATTGTTATGAAGTGAACACATAGTATAATCTGACCTGGTGATGTCATAGACGAGCAAGGCTCCAGCTGCTCCTCGATAGTAGCTCCTGGTCACAGATCTACAAACAACAACCAAATTAACAAAGCAAATACTTGACCAATTGCAAATAATAAGTCGATGATTAACAGAATTTTGCACTTGTAGACTCTGCAGCAGATACATTGTATGTTTCTTGCTCTTTTAGTATGATGTTTAGGGATAAAGGAAAAAGGTTAACAAGATGTACATTTTATATAAAGCAGAGCTTATCTATGTGTATTTGCCTATGTTATCTAACCAGCAAGTTGGCTAATGGGCTAGTCCTAGGCTACACCAGCTGGAGAGCTGGCCATAAATCACACTGAAGGATGCTCTGGCAAGGAGGATGCTCCTAAAAGGATGTCTTGTTATGCAATTTATTGTCCATGACTGTGTAATTGAATTAGTTGTATTTTTCAGTCTAGTAAAATGTAACAAGAGGGGTTATAGTGGGCTACAGTACAGCCAGTGGTATAGTGGGGCGTTGTTAGTGTACGTACAGTAGGTATCCGACTCACTACCATACATTTTTTCATAGTCGTGCTGCATACTCACTTTTTTTTTTAGCTTTACAGTATACTCACTTATCATCCCTTAACATAGAATGTGCACACAGGCCGATCATCAGTTAAGTGTTTTTATTGGATGTAGTTAATACTACTAAGGACAAGGGTGCAAAATCGTACTCCGAGGGCTTCTCCAGGCACCACTGTACCACTGAGTAGGCTACTGCCATGTACCTGAACCTCTCCTGTCCAGCAGTGTCCCAGATCTGGAGTTTGACGAACTTGTTGACTACGCTGATGATCTTGGAGCCAAACTCCACTCCAATGGTATGGTTAGAATCATCTTTGACTGGAAATGATCAAAATGAAATAACGGTTTAAAGCTGTTATGAATTATTTATAATCTTCCAAATAAACACAAAGTACTTGAGCGTTCACTTATTCACTGTATGTGCACACTTACATCTCTTTTCAATGAACTGGTGAAGCAGACAGGATTTTCCAGTTCCCGCATTACCGATTACAAGGAATTTAAACAGGAAATCTGAGTAAAGAAAAAATATATTACACAGATGGCACGCCATCCTGATCCAACAGGGCAGCCAATATGGAAATAAACCGTAGCTCTTTGGCAATTACTAATGGTATTTACAAATACATCTGAAATAGCCATTGCTATGATGATGATTTTCTAATGCTGCCATATTAATTTGACTTTTTAGATCACAAGAGATTTGCTATCAAGCAAGCGCGTTACATCACCTTCCAAACAGAACAATTTGCTTTAAAGGCGGTGTAACAGATTTTCCCACGCCTTGATAGCAGTTCATACATTGAATGGAATATACATTCCATATGAGATTTATGTTTGTCGCTCAAAATTTGATTAAAATACAGTATGCGCAGTGAGCGAGTGAACACAAGCTACTGCCTGCACTGATGTGATGCCCTGCGATGATGAGTAAACATCTTAGCCACCTAGCTAGTTGTAGGTAGCATAGACTACTTCTATCACCAGACATTGGGATGTCTTCAATACACCGACATTGTGACGGCGAGCTGTCAATATGAGTGGACCAGTCATGGTATCCTACCGTATGTTTCTGACATGGCCAATCCGGTGTTTTGATAGCAACAACTGGTCCTCTTGCTATTTTTCGAGGGTCAAGAAAGGAAAAATTCCTAATACAATCCTAGCGGACTTTCCTATACACTTCCCGTTGGTGTTTTTCAAAATAAAAGCCACTCGATAAGACACAATGACTCACCACAAGGTGACAGTATTGTATCGTGTTTAACACCACAATGCACCAGTCAATTACGATCATTGATGTGTCGTGTCGTTATTCTCAAATGACAAACATACATGTCTGTATGTTTATGTACGCTAGGAAGAGATTATATGTTTCTAATCACACCCTTGTTTAAGTTTGAGTCAACACATTTTGTTTTCCAACTTCCCTTCATTCTTTTTGTCTTTCTATAACCTACACTTTGAACTGCTTCTACAATGATTCCATAGTTCAGCCTATTGTAAACAGAACACCCTCACTAGCAAGCATGCTGTCTCCAGATGGACAGGACATGTTTATAGTCTCAGTTACATAATGCCCGAGGATGTATGGCAGGCAGGTTTATCATGAGTTATTTAGTCAGACATCCTGTTGAGCTGGACTGTTGGATGTAAACGTTTAGGACATCTGTATGACATTACAACGAGATGTGTCTGCCTCCTTGATTTATACTCTGTAGCTTAATATTGACAGAAACAACAAAAGGTAGTCAAAATATTGTCACAATTACAAGTCTTTGTCACAAAATGATAACGCCCATTTTGGTACAGCTCTGAGGTGTAGGAATGCATTAAACATGTTACCAGTGTGCTAAAGATAATAAATTCATTGTCATTACTTTTTGCACATATCACTTGAAAGGTTGTCCAAATGAAATCAGAGGAGAAAACAGTTTACTCACTAAGCTCTCTAACACATCTGCTCTGGACTCTTGGTAGTAATTTATGAGGCCCTCCATTCCATCCCTTTGTAAGCTGGTCCGCAACTATGGAACCAGAGCTGGTCCCTGAGGACCAATGGTATCACTGGAACACAATAGCAACCAGGAAGAGAGGAAATGAACTGTCCTTGGAATCTAAAAATGTCATCACACCATCCCAGCCAGGATGTCTCTGACATGGGAGGGCTTTGTGTCTTTGTAGTTTAGTTGTTAGAGAGTTGTGTGTGTCGGTAAGTGTGTGTGTTCATGAGTACTTGCATGCAGATATGTAAATGTATGGTGTGTGTGTGTATATGTGCGTACGTGCATGTTTGTGTGCAAGTGAAAGGCAGGTCAACTGGAGTCGAGAGGACTAAGATAAAAGTCTGGACTAACTGAGATCCCATTAGTGTATGGGTGGGGACAATGACTAAGTTGTTTGTAATATTTATTTTTGGTCCACATTTATAAATAGGTTCCATAAATAAATCTATTCAAAGCCACCCAACAGGAAAAATGAGAAGGATGTAGTGAATACAGCAATTTGCCTTGATGTTGACTGAACTGTATACACATTTAAATGAACTAATATCAGTTTATATATCTGTCATACAGTATATTGTCTTCCATGTATCTATTGAGTAAATTATGTAATGACATAAGAGCTGTCATAACACACTTGGATGGTGAACGACTAGTCTGGGGTCTGTGTAGAAGAGAGTTATAACATGGACACAGCTTGCACATAAACAAATACACCAATGGACTTTGTCCATCAAACATTCAGCTCTCATCAAGAGCAGGCCACAAGGAACAAGACAGTCATTGACACCCTATCACTGACAACAGTACAAGGACGCGACAGAGAGTAATTGTACGGGTTGTGTAGTGGTAAAACAGGCTGGTCTGTGGTCACTTCGGCATTTGTGTCTCATTATCAAGAGGCAGGTTGGGAAAAGACTAGCAGATCTTAAATCTGTCTACATGAACCAGTTGAGGAAGCATTTCATCAATGCCAACTAGATAAGTCCATGGTCACTGGACACTGCTGAACAGACCCTGCTTGTTACCCCAGCTAGACCTTGAGGCTCCTGGCTGTACATTAACAATACTGGCTCTCAGTGGAGCTGTTTGTCTGCCGATACGACCAACCCTGATGGGTGAAACTGGCCTGGAGGGTTTTCCAGTTCTAGAAACATACATACACACACAATCACATGCACAGTAACACACAAGCCAGGTGTAGGTGTAGTGGAGTTTATACATATCACTTTGGGTACCATTATAATTTATATATTTCCTGTCTTGGGGAACCACTTGTTTGGCTGCTGTGGATCTGAGGTTCAGCACTCAATTCCACCGTGTCACCATAGTCCCCCAGTTCACCCTGAGCCTTCAGAGCAGCACCAAGTGGCCCTGCTGAAAGGTGGCCTTGTGCAGGTTCCAGGCCAGCGACGCTGACTGTGAGTGGGTATTAAACTTGACTGATGGCTGGGGAACCACAGGAGCCCAACTAGCTGGAATTATTTGCTGCTTGCCCGCCTGCCTGCAAAGACAGAACCCTCATATGGCACAAACACACACGCACACTGGAGGTATTCACTAGCAAACTTGGCCTTGCCCTGCATGTAGTTCATTCTAGACTAGTCAGTAGTTTAGACAAACTGTTTCAAATTTCCAAATTTCTTCCAAATGTTTTCCTATTCAGTCCAACTGTTTGGTGAAACAAAAACTATACTTGTCCAAGTCAGTCGAGATCAGTCTTCCAGGCAGTGTCTGGAGGTTCTAATAAGAGCTTTTAAGCCTGGATGTTGAGTGTCACAGTTGTTTGTGATCCTTACAGTCACTGGGCCTGGCCTGCACTATCAGCCTGGTATTTTTAGACCATGAAAGATGCATGATATTTTCATTATGTAATAGAAATTAGCACATGGGGTGGATGAGGGAGAGAGTGGGGTTAGATGGCACATTTGTAGCTCAGACATCCACTTGAGCAGAAAAAGTGTACAGTGCAGTTTTAGACCTCATGCATGTCCGCAGAGCTGTGCTGGAGCTGAGTTGCATTAATATAGAGAGATACAGATAAAGTGTGTGTGTGTATGGGAGTGAAAGAGGGTGGGGGGAATTAGCAAACAAACAAACAAACAGACAACTCTCCAATTGCAGACGGAGAGAGAGAGAGAGAGAGAGAGAGAGAGAGAGAGAGAGAGAGAGAGAGAGAGAGAGAGAGAGAGAGAGAGAGAGAGAGAGAGAGAACAGGAGGCTGAATGGCTTCTTTCAGGCAAGGATGCCTACGCAGTCCTTCATGGTACACAGAGTTCAGCATTGTTCCTCCCACATCAATACTGGGGAGGGACAGAGGGTCTGGGGGTGGGAGAGGGAGGAGGATTGGGAAATGCGGGCTGGGGGGACAAGGCTGTGTTGGAGGTGTGTGGAAGGGAGTCTGGGGGAGGCGTCAGTGGAGGAGGACAGGAGGCCAGGGGAGCAGGAGGGTTGAGGTATTCAGACAGACGAGGCTGTGTTTGATCACGGCAGCCGAGACTAGACTCACACAAACACACACAAAACACTCACAGGACAGGAAACTCTCTGACATGGTTAATCCTGAGTTATCAGGAAACGGGAAGTTGTCATGTCAGCTGTTTTGGTTTCAGGTTGCTACTCTCTGTTTGGAGATAGGAGTGTGTTCAGTTTCTGTGTGTCATGATGATGGGTGCAAGGCCTTAACAGAGATCCGTTGACGTTTCCTCAATAACAGGAATGACTACTGCCCTCCCCCTTTTCAACCCTCCTCTGAATCTCTGAATGCCTACATCCTCCAAATTTATCTTATCCTGTCCATAAAAAGCCCCATCAGGACAATGGAATTTCAGGAAAAGCACTCCCTGAAAACTAGACGTGGACCGTATAGTTTCCTGTAAAGATACTCCTTGTTGGACAGAGCGGCTAAAGAATGAGTCAGCAATCACCATGGTAGGAAAAATACAAAAGGACTGCTCTATGCATGCAAACCTCGACCAAAACAATTCAACCACTTAAGACCTGTTTTCGACACCCAATATTAAAACGGAAGATTCTGGAGTAAACACAGCCGCCATTGATGTGGCCAGGGGGAGGAATAGCAGCAGTTTGAGTCATTCCATCAGCTGATTCAAATGAACAATCCTGCCAGTGTTGTTTACTGGATCAATAAGTCTTTATATGAGATTATTTCTCCCAGAGGAATACACACACAAGCACACACACACGCACACATACACATGCGCTCACGTCTGCACACACACGCAGACAACACACTCCCATAGGAAACACCTGCCTTGACTGTTAGGGAGTTTTCCATCTACAGATGAGCAGATGGTTTTGCGGCTAGTTTCCAAATCAAGGGAGTATTTTTACTGTAAAGTTTTACTGTAATAACCAGACAGTAGATGCAAAATCTGGTTTCTTGGACAACGGAGCTCCTACAGCTCCTACAAGCTATGAAGGCTCCGAGATGTGTGACATTTAGAACATGTTCATTCAACCTTCAGTCAGTAGCAGTCATGGTGGGGTGTTCTCTCACACCAACCAGGGGGACTGTCAACATTTGCGCGAGTGTGGGTGGGGTATGGGATAAAGCAGATAAGATATGTGGAAATATAAACATCTGTTGTACGTGGCATGCTTGGTCCATTACGTCATGTTCTGAACTTTGTCTCTGTGTCCCCCACCCCTCTCCCTCCCTCCCTCCCTCCCTCCCTCCCTCCCTCCCTCCCTCCCTCCCTCCCTCCCTCCCTCCCTCCCTCCCTCCCTCCCTCCCTCCCTCCCTCCCTCCCTCCCTCCCTCCCTCCCTCCCTCCCTCCGAGCACAGAGGTAGGACAGAGACAGGAACATCTTCATATAACAAACCAAGAGTTGTGTTACATATTATGCAGTTCATTATACAGGCAGAACCTGATACATGTAAACATATACTTATTGCCTTACATCTATCCAGTTTGGGTTTATGTGTTATATCTGGTTCCACTCCAGTTGATATCTTATGACGACATATCAAAGTCCAGTGGTATGTGTTCAAATTGCTTTTAACCAGCAGCTGTAGTCTAGGACACTGTTACAATAATTTATTACTTTCACCTCTAGAATATGACAGGATAGATTCTCTCCTCAGGATGTGATTACAGGACTGTGTGACCTGATCTGTTCACAAAGCCCATGGAGCTGTGGGCTACTGATTTGTCCATGTGCTGGACCTGTGGAGGATTCCTCCATTTCACGCTCCAAGTGTCACCATTGCTTCACTGGGTGAAGGCGGATGGTTATGGCACTTCAGGGCAGCTGTAGCTAGCTAGCTGGTTTTTGTGATAACAGATATCCACTCACGGGTTGTGTGTGTGTGTGTGTGTGTGTGAGTGAGTGTAACTCTGCTCAGTTTGATAGGTTTGCATGTTGTCAAAACATCCCCCTTTGGCCCACAGACCAACCCTTGCACAACTTCTCAACAGAATATAAGCACAGATGTCTGTCTAAACACATCAAGCAGATTAGATTCAGCTGTAGATGGTTTTAATAAACCACAAATTTGGTTTCCAATCTTTCATACATTTCATAATGGGGAAGCCAAGGGGCATTAAGGGGAGGAGAAGGCCCTCACAAATGCAAACACTAGGGCAGAGCTAGAGATAGGTCTTATCACTGATGTATGTGAGTGTGTGTGTCTTTGTTCTATCAAAGCTATGTGACAGAGCAGCTTTCTGCTTCTTCCTGTCAGCGCTCCTCTGCCAGGACCGACCACCAGAGAGGGAGTCGACGCTACTGCTGTTGCAGGGGCACCATGCTCCAGTACCGCAGGACTCCTCACTTATCACCTCTACTCTCTTGTCTTTCTAAAGCCTCAAGCTCCTCCAGCACCGATGGAGCCCATGGAGAGAAGACAAGGCCCTGAAAAGGGTTCCGAAGCTGCTTCTCATTTTCTCAACGTACCATTTGAATTATGTTTTAAAGGCCTCTGCACTGAGGAATTAATTATTATTGTGGTGGACCATAAATTAACTGTCATGCTATGAATGTCAAATTGTGTTTTTTTTTTGTTCTTGTTGAAGTTTGATGTGTGCTGTTTTGAAGACAGTGAGGCAGCACACTAGGAGGTCAGAGACTCAAAGCAGAAAGTAGATTTGATTTGGCCTCTCTCCTAACAGCCAAGTCTGCCTTCACATTTGTGTCAGCTCACAAAGTTTGAAAACAAGACAAAAGTTCTGGCCAGCTGCCATGAGCCTGACTGGGCCGGTGGGAACAAGGGGTAAGGAGGGGGGTAGCGTGTGTGTTTGTGTGTGTGTCTGTAAATGTGTGTTTATGTGTGTGTGTGTGTGTGTGTGTGGGAGACCGGCTGGTTACATCTGGTTTCTAGGCCACGACTTAATAAACCCCCTCAGAGGGAGTCTGTTCTCTCCCCTACCTCTCTCAATATCAGGTTCTAATCCTCCCCTCCCAGCGTTGCTGCATGTCTACACAAAGCTCACTCTACCAGTCCACTGCTCTCTCTCTGAGACGTGCAAATTGGCCCACAGAAACCCTAGAAAGAGTGTTGTTCCTAAAACGTGTCAAATGGGACACTCAACTGGAAACACACTAAACATTGCACCTATGTTAAATAAATAAATTCTCTGCTATCATCTCCATACACAAGATCCCCCACAGTTTAACTGGAGTAAGGATGTGTGTGTGTGTTATTCGTGTCAGACAGGGACACGAAGGGCTCAGGAGGTAAACAGATCTTTCTACAGAGGGATACGTTGCTCAATAAAAGATTCAATCATTATGGTGCTCTCAGCTGGGCACAATTATTTGTTCCTTTTGAAGATTTGATTGTTGTTTTGTTAAACTCAACTTCCTGGAAGGAGCCCAAATGAGTGCACATCAGTTTCACTCTTTCTCTCTATGCTCTCTCTCTCTCTCTCTCTCTCTCTCTCTCTCTCTCTCTCTCTCTCTCTCTCTCTCTCTCTCTCTCTCTCTACTCTCTCTCTCTACACTTCTCTTTCTTTCCTTCTTCCTTTTAAAACTTTGTCTCTATCTCACTCCCCCTCTTTCTGCAGGTACACAACACAATATATTGAGTTTTGTGGAATTTAGTAATATATGATGTCATTGATTTGACATGCTACAGAGAGCTATGATGTCACATGTCTCACACATCTTACTAACCTACCGCAGTCTGAACTGTAGGATTTGACTAACATATAATGACGAAAATTAGATTAGGTCTTTCAAAAGGCAGACGGTGCATTTACCACAGTACAGTAATTCTTAACACATTTCAACCCAGATGTGGGGGCCTCTTCCAAAGCAAAACATCCTGATGAGGTTGAACACCTGTACTGTTTGATCTACTCTGAAGTCTACCAGACTCCTCCTGGTCCTCCGAGACAAGAGCAGAGACTGTAAGCAGACATGAATGACTGATCTGCTCATGCCCTATCTGTTTGCTTGTCTGCTTGTCTGTATATTGACCTGTCTGTCTGTCTTTCTGTCTGTCCCATTTTCTGTTTGTCTCTTCACTGTGTCTGTCATGGTTACAAGTGGAGACTCTGAGCAGCCTGGACCCAATTATACTGCTGCTGGAGGATGGAGAGACATGACTCAGAGCCAGGAGTCTTCTAGAAGGTCCACAGCCGGTATGACTGCTGGGCCAGCTCCCTTGACCCCATTCATTCAACACACACACACACACACACACACACACACACACACACACACACACACACACACACACACACACACACACACACACACACACACACACACACACACACACAAACACACAAACCCACACAATCACACAGAGAAAGCCAAGTGCTCTAGGTCTCTCACTGATTGCAATAAAAATCTGTTATATAAGTCACTTGACTGGGAAAGTGTTACTTCACCCCTCTAAATGACATCTGTTGGCCTTTCAGCTGTGCTCCATTACAGACAATGTCACATGTTCACACACACACTTGTTGTATTGGGTTGGATTAATATTTGGTGGTGAGTAAAATGCTCTGATTTCTTTTTTGCCCATCAAACTTCAGTTATGTAGATAACAGTTGTCCCCTATGTTGCATAACTGTGTGTGACTGGGCTGTGACTTACACCCTGTTGATGCATTTTAGTGCCATTGTGTGTGTGTTTGTGGAACGTTGTCAAGTCTGCCACGTTGTCAAGTCTGGCTCATTGTATGTGGCAGAATGTAGATAGCAGCCAGGCCTAGGGAGGACTGCAAGGGTGTTTGAATGTGGTGGAGAGGTCATGTAGATGACCTATCTGCCTAGTCATCCTGCTCTGTTTGGGGAAATTATGTACTGAGGGGGGTTATTAAAAGTAACACTTGGAGCACAAAGACACACACACATGTGCGGACACGTGTAGTGAGACGCACACACTCAACCTGTTTGTGGTTTTACCAACTGCTATTAAACACTCCACCAGATCCCGTAACTAGCACCGTCTCAACGTAAACAAACTCCTCTTGTGGCCCACAATGTTTTGGCCGAGTGTTGAACCACACACACATACTGCAATAACTCCCCATTTGGATCCACTTGGATCATGTGCCGATTTTATTAGGTGTCTTGTTAGCTCTTGTGTAGCCTCTCACCAATGTGGCCTGATACTGGGCTGAAGAAAAATACTGTATGGACATAAACACAAACTGCATATGGTGGTGAGAAAGATATGGTTTTGATATATGGTGAGATATGTGTTTGTCCTGAATTCCCCCTGTAAAGTAAACATGTATATATATGCAGTGTTGAAAGTAGGGCAAAGTGGGTTCTGGGAGAAGGGGGCCTGTTGGTTGCCTCTTTCTGTCAGCACATGAAGAAACAAGTGGATCATCATTTCCTGCCAGTGACAAGCTGGGCAGCCATCCAGACAAACGTAACTTCTTGTCCAGCAGCCTTAGTGTCCCAGCCAGAGCCTCTGAGAAACAACAGCTTTTCTGTCTCAGCCAGCCTCTCCTCGGCCCTCCCTGCTCCTCACTGCCCGTCCTCTACGCTGGTGGGTAAATCGACAGAGAAAACAGAAAAACATCTATGATCCAGCCCTCATGTCATTTTATCCATCTCTCCATCGCTTCCCTCCTACATCAGGCGACTTACGTAACTATTTCAGCAGTTGAGGGGAGATGTGTTTGGGCATCTGTGGTTAGTGTTCTCATCATGTTATCTTTGCCGTCTTGTCTTTTTGTCTCTGATCTCAGAGCAATGGATGTGCCGGCCTCTAAGCTGTGCTCGAACACGACCAAAAAAGAACACAAAGGCACGCATGCACCCACACACATCTATTTCACGCCCTTCCTCTCACTCAGATCAGATCGATGTAACTGTTGAAAAGATCACGGAAAGTGACCTATAACTGTTATAGTGGTTTACAGAGGCATTAGTTGGCTGACAGAAGGGCGCGCACTGTTTGGTTGTCTGGTAATTAGAATGGCACAAAGGCCAATCAAGACTAATTTTTAAAGACTGGAAAGACATTACAAAGTTATTTTATACCAAATTATATGATCCATAGAACTACCCCAGTTTAATGTTTCCTTGTTTGTATACCAAGGCCATAGCCATGGACTGAACATTGGGGGGGACGAATTACATTTTTTATGATAATTTCGGACAGCATGCGTGGTTGCCTGTCGTAGCGTAGGAGACATTTATATATTTTTTTTATATCAATATATTGGGGGGGACATTTTGACAAGATTTGAATATTGGGGGGGATGTGTCCCCCCCAAAATATATTATGATTACGGCCTTGTTGTATACAATCAAGAAAATACCTCAATAACTATCTTATCACTTTAAGATACAGGAAAAAAAATAAACTTAACAACACCAAATAGAAGATGTATCCCAAATAGTCTTTATTTACAAAAGTATCAAACGGCAGACAGACAGACAGCTGTTTTGCTCTGATCTGACAGCAGTTAAGGTGTTCATGCAGCCCTGAAAAGACCACTAACCCCCATGGGTGGAAACCACCACAATGGGAATTATCAGAAACTTTGTGGAATCCACTCGGCGGTGTCAAAATGCTACTGGAATGAGATGCATGTATGAGTGAAGTGAGCCTTAATAAACACTCGGATATTGGATATCAAAGACACTAAAAAGTGATCTGAAGACACTGAACGTTTACAGTTGCCTTTCCCTAGACACGGCAAACCACTGGCTGAAAGCCGTTTGCTCCCTTCAGTCAACATCACTGTGTGTGCTTCTTCCTGGTCCCTCATTTCACATCCTATCTTCCATCTTTCCTCTTTTACAATCTCACTTTCTCATTTCATTCAAAAGGAACTGCTTCCTAACAAGAAGGCCAAAATGAATATTGTGGCGATGATGGAACTATTTAATGTACAACATACCTCCATCGGTGTCTATTCGTTGTCTGTTCCACTGTTGACGCTCAGCTTAACTGAGTGTCTGGTTGATAGTGACAGTTCAAGGAATAGCCTACCCCAGTAAAACCTTCCGTCTGACTCTCATCATAAATCACCTTCAGAGTTCCCTCACATGTCCACAGGTCCAATAAGGTGCTAACTGCATCTCTGAGCCCAGGGTTTGAATTTCACTTGCTACCGCAGGAGCTCTGGTTACCAGGCCTGACAGACAACTTCATCAAAACAGATGGCCCTTATGATTCCAAATTCAAACGGCTTTGTCACCTCTACACCTGGTTTTATAAATTAACCGGCTTTGGCCTACCAGACCAGGGTGTTGTGTTACAGAAACAAAGATCACAGGCGGTCCATACGGTCTGTTTATCGCTGTGATTCAAACCCTACAGTAAGCACACATTTCTGTCTCACTTTTCAAGATGACAGTCAAACTTGCATTGGGAGCCTAGGGAAAATAGGCTACATGTTATGCCTCAGCAACTGCTATCCTGAGAATCTACTTCCAACTAACCTTATTCACAAAAACAGTACTCCTCCTGGTCATGGGACTCAGAATGGAGATGGTGGAGTAACACTAACAATAAAGTTGATTGTTGGCTCTTGTGGATGGGTAGGGACATATGACTCCATGTTCATTCTGAAATATACATTTGTACACAGAAAAACAATAGATACCAGTAAATATACATATAATTCATGCATCACAGTAAGGACTTACATACATGATTTCATTGAAGTGTTACATTGGTGACCTTGGTATCATTTTCTGAGAGAAAAATCATCACTTATTCCTAAATTAAATGTTTTGCATTATATTTTAGAAGTGAGATGCAACCAAAAAGAGTATTAGTCCCACTTGAACGGTTAAAATGAAAAAAATATATATGCATGGATTATTTATATACAACTGTTTAACTGATGATACTCTACATTATTCGTCTTTCATCATGAGAATGGCATTTTTGCTCTCTGATGACAGGATGGATGGAAACACTACTGACAGTCAATCAGGTGCAGGACTACACATGGGCGACAAGCCCAATAGAAGCTCTGAAATGCTGTCATGGCAATGTTTGTTTACATCCCCAGAGTAAGTCCTATAGTTGGCCAGCAAAATTGGTGACCCCTGGCACACAGCCACTGACCCTGAACTCTGACCCTAGGTGAGCCAGGATAAATCCCCTGTGACCAAGGCCTGATGTTAACACCAGTCTAACAGCTAACCTCTATCTCTGTGACTGTGTCTCTGTGTTACTGAGTAGCTACAGATGGCTGACAGATAGGCAGACAAGAGTGTGTAATGTTCAGAAATATACGCCAGCCAACCAGACTAGGCTAGATCAGGCCAAGCTAGAACACCCAACCAGGCTAGTCTAGACTAGGACACACAGCAGTACTTTCTCCACCAGGACTTGGACAGTTTCTTCATCTTGTCTGGAGTCCTCTGTTTGTGCCGCTGGGGATGCTGGGAGTCTGAGTTCTGTATGCTGGCCACGATGGCTGCGTCAAAAACCTCCTTTAGGTTTTTCTGGGTAAGAGAAGAACACTCCATGTAGCACAAAGCGTGCATCTCCTCCGCACAGCGCCGGGCCTCCACGGGGTCCACAGGCTTCTCGCGGTAACGCGCCAGCTCGATCAGAACCTTCACATCCTCCCGCAGGTCCGACTGTGTGCCCACCAGGACCACGGGCGCCCGCGGGCAGTGCCGGCGGATCTCTGGAACCCACTTCTCTGCCACGTTTTGGAAGGAGGCGGGGCTAACCACGCTGAAGCACAGCATGAAGATGTCAGCATTGTTGTAGCAAAGGGGGCGGAGCTTATCAAACTCATCCTGTGGGGACAGGTCAAAGAAAAGAGACAGATGAGACAACGAGGAAGAGAGGGACGAGCTCTTTCAGAGGATAAGGACAATCCAAAGGCTATATATGCTGACTGACACTGCAATGTTATGTAATGCAGCCTAACAATGGCAGTCCAGTGCAGTATTTATCGCACATCCCCTCCATGTGAAGCCAGCGATATAAATTGACAATTGATCAATGTATACATGCACAAAATATATACATGCTACTCAGAGTTTTATGTATGGCTGGAATTCATTTGCCAGATGTAGGCCTGACCAATACTGGAAAGCATAATACAGTATATGACCAATGACAGCAGACTAAGGTCAGAGAATAAGTGCCCTTCCTATTACACAACTCAGAACTATGTGTAATAATTGGTAAGTTGAGCTGAAACTTAGTGCTCCTGATAGGTTCCTATAAGTAGCTGGCAGGCAACGTTACAGGGATTTACCTCTGTAAGCACATAACCTCTGGACCACCGACTGACGCCAATACGGCTGCTTATCTCCCCTGACAACGTGTGTTCAGTCCTTTCATCTGCCTGCGTTACGCAAAGGCAGTGATTGTGGGGTAATCGGAAACACATCTACTTGCACTGTGATTTTCACCGAAAAGGAGATAACACTGGCATTCCACTGAGATGTGAGTTGTTTATTGACAAAGTGTGCACGTCCCGTCTCTCTCCTCACCCCTCTCTCCTCACCCCTCTCTCGTTCTTTCATCTGGTCCTGTGATACACCCAGCTTGAGTGTTTACGCACTGTTTCCTGACTGAAACGTTAACTGTGTGATATCCTCCTCAGAGGAGCACAGGGTTCTTGGTTATTCTGCATACAATCATGAGGAAGGTGATCTATTCCCTTCTGGCTGGTTGGCTGAACTCAGCCCGAGTCCTCAACCCACTGTCCTGCCTCCCACCTCCAATTCCTAGCCCAGGAACTGACTGTCACCATTAACCTCAGGACACAATGCCATTTAGTCACCAATAGCCTGTTCCTGCCCCAGACTGAAACACTGGTCAATATCCAGACTCTTCCTCCTGCTTCCTGTTCCAGCTTCCTTGGCTCTGCTTTATATAGTCTTTCCTATCTTCCCCAGACTCTCCCTTCTAATATTCCAGCCTGTTTAGCTCTCGTCTTTCTGATCTCTGCTCTCTTTTCTCCAGCCTCCACTTTTCTGGCAGCTCACTCGTGTCCTTCAGACTGCTCTGCTTCCCACATGATCAGCCCAACAGTTAGCAGCCGACTGAGCTCAACAAGTTATGCTCTTTCTAGCTTGTGTTTCCACTGACCAGACCCAGCTGGGCATCAGCTTAAAGCTATGTTTCCTCTCTAGTCTCAAAGACATGAATCACCATGATAAGGTTTACCATCCGAGGGTAACCCTCCCTCAGACTTGACAGTCAGCTCCAGTGACAGAGAGAAAAACCAGCTATAGGTAACCTCCTTTCATGTGCATTCTCACGGCTGGACATAAACACTGCTGGTACTCATCAACCTAGTCAGCTGTACTCCCAAGACCTCTGACCTGCAGGGCATGGAGATGGTGGGGGTGTGGGTGCATAGGAATGAACCCCAAGTGGAGCTATGTTAAGCTTATGAGCTGGTATCATCTCCATGAAGTAAGCGTTTTAAGCTGTAGTAAGATGAACTACTTAAATTTGCAGCATGGTAAAGGCAAGAGTTCTGGTGGCTTATTATTGATTCTTTACAGACCTGTCCAGCTGTGTCACATAGCTGTAGCTTCACCGGCTTGCCGTCAACTGCAACCACAGCTGGAAAATAAAGACATATTACATACATACATTGGAATGAAGTATTATAGTCCATATTCACATTTAAAATTGTAGTATTATTATACATTATATATTTGTTGTAATGCCACCATATGGTGTTTTTCGTTACACTGTAAAATCAGACTATAGAGAAACACAATTTGAAGTTACCTGAAAAGTTGTCAAAAGCAGTTGGGACATATTCTGTTGGATATCCATTTGTTGTGTAGCTGACTATCAGGCTTGTCTTCCCTACAGCCCCGTCTCCAACGAGCACACACTTTACTTTGCGCTCTCCTGTCCCAGTTCGATACTTTGACGAATCCCTGCTCCTGAACCTTCGCGGGGGGACCGGAGGAACCGACGGAACCGACACTGAAACAGGTTTGTATTCACCCTCTCCCTGGGGAGGCATCGCCGTGCGGTCTTACCTATATGTCGAGAGACGAGTCAATGTAAGCTTCGCCAACCCATTAGTTTCCTAACTCTGCCATCAACAGAACTTTCACAAGTGTATCTCGAAGTAAACTTCTCTCTGGTTTTCATGGTAGGTCCCATGGTTAAAAAGTTTAAAGCCGATGCAGTCGTCTTGACGTCAAAACATACCGTTTTAAGTAACACATCATTCAAACGATATATCCAAAGTGAGCATTAGTCAAATACAACGTCCCATATGTAGGACAGCCTACAAGACTGACTTGAGTGCTTTGGGTATTTTCCGTAGACACATCCAGAACACACTCCCTCTACTACAGCTCCCTCGTGTGGACTGAGGAAAGGGACAATGACATCACTGGTTCACAGGCTTGGCCCTTGGGCAAATGAAAACCGGTGTTTCGGAGAATCACCTTCCTTTCGCGTTAGCGAAATCATGACGTTTTCTCTTGTTGCTTGGTTGAGCTGAATGTGATTTATATGATCGCGTGTGTTAACTTATAGTATACTACTTTCCATGAGCATAAGGTACATTTCTTGTTGTTGGATAGTTGCACTCAAATAATGGCTTTAAAGTATATTAAGTAAAGCAATATCATCATATCTAATTTATCATGATATGTTGTAATCGTTTTATAGAGCTCTTGTCTCTGAATTTCAAAAAATCATTTTAATTCTCACTAATAAGTATCAGAACAATGCTACCACTTGGTGGCCAAAGACTGATTTTCAAAGTGGAAAAATCATGCATTTCAAATGTACCAGTAGATTACAATATTTACATGGCCTATATCCTCCTCATTATGACTTCTATCATCATTTTACAAACGTTTCGGTAATTTAAACTTCATTGGTAGAGCAGCCCACTAGTAACATTAGGCTACATTAAATTGGTTAAAATGGGGATGGTTTTGTCCATTGATGTATGTTTCCTACGGACACATTTAATAGTGGGACAAGAAACGCACGTTGAGCTGAGCTGGTGTGTTTCTTATGATTACTGTCAAGAAGCGTTGAGTTGGAGTGATAAACAGTCTGAAATGGCCAACAATGAAAATCCAATATTGAATAAAGAAACTGTTCTTGGCTTTCTGGAGGAGGCGGAAGCCTGGCAGCTACAGAGTTCCCAATTCCCGAGTAAAGTTGGCGGTAAACCTGCGTGGTTGAGTCAGACGAACCTTCCTAGTCTTCCAGATTCGGCGTGTGATAAATGTCAACTCCCCACAGCTTTTCTGCTGCAGGTGTATGCACCCATCACCGAACAGGATAGAAGTTTCCATCGAACTGTGTTTGTATTTTGCTGCAAGACACCTGACTGCTTCTCGCAAAATGACAGCCGTTGTCTAAAAGGTGAAGTGTGTTTGTTTACACTTACAGGGAAAATAGGCCCTACCTGTTAAATGATAATTTGTTCTGTTTCTCAAAGTTGACATCCCAGTTTCTCTCCTCCAGTCTATAGGAGTCAGCTGCCACGGGGAAATGATTTCTACCCCTTTGATCCCCCAACGGACGAGGCTCCAATCGGGACAGAGCCCGACCCATGTGTACTTGGTTCTGGAGTTAAACTGTGCCGGCTGTGTGGCTGTCCTGGTCAGAAAGCCTGTTCCCGCTGTCATGCTGTGTACTATTGCAGTAAAGAACACCAGACTATAGACTGGAGACACAGCCACAAGAAAGAATGTGTTGGTCAAGGTAAGCAGCAAGACAGAAAAACTAGATTTGGAACAAAATGTATTTTACACTTCCAACTCTTATTTTTTTTTAAATCTTGTTAAAAGCTTAAAAAAATACACTAGGATATGGTGCTATTAAGTGTAACATCTGTATTTTGCAGCGCTGTCCAGTGCTGTGCCATCACCATTCCTGTTCCCCGAGTTTGAACTTGTCACCGAGCCTGAAGAGCTGCCAGTGGAAGAGGACCCAGAGACAGTAAAGGGTGTTCAGAGGGATGTTGACCCCTCCACCTTGGTTGACTGTAAGATCATATCTGACATGTCATTTCTTCTTTCGTCTTCCCCTTCTTGAATCATGAGTTACAGGACGGAGGGTACATAACAAGTGTATTAACCCAACCAATGTAGAAATGGCTGATCGCAAATGTGCAGGGCTTTTCCTCCACAGCCTTGGAGTCAGAGCTTGAAGACATGGCCATGCATGAAACCCAAGATACCAAGGTATTCCAGAAGTTTAAACAACGGATTCAAACTGAGCCACATCAGGTACTAGCACTTTTCAGAGGCACCAATATTAGTGAGGACTTCTAAACACGTGTTGCATGACAAGTTATGGTGTTACAGGTTCTGAGGTACTGCAGGGGTGGTTCTCCTCTATGGCTGTCATCTGAGCATGTTCCTTCAGAAAATGATGTCCCACACTGCCTCTGTGGCTCCAGAAGGGTGTTTGAGTTCCAGGTAATCTGATTCTTTTACTAAACATTCAAATGTAATGGTGTGTAATGACTCAATATCCATGCTGAATTTGATGTCAAGGTTAGCATATTTGTATTATACTGAAGAGGAGTTGTTGCGTGTTCCAACAGGTGATGCCGCAGTTGCTAAACCACCTGAAAGTTGACAGTCCAGAGGCCAGTATAGACTGGGGAACGCTTGCTGTCTATACATGCGAGACCAGCTGTGACCTGGGGAACAAATACAGTCCTGAGTTCATATGGAAACAGGACCTCACTAAAGAAAAGCAAGCAGAGAGCAACTAAGGAATAACAAACATATTCACTAATAACTGTATTGTGTATATACATATTTGCAATGTAATGAATAATAACTGCCAAATTGACTGTAATAAAAATATGTAACAAACTTTCACCTCCTTTCCAAAAGTACTCTTATCTGGCATAACTTAAACATGTGTCTGTAAAATCACAAAGCAAGAGATCCAGCACACTTTATATATACAAGTTTAATTGTGCACAAGTAGCAAAGTATCATACATTTGAAGCCAGTATAGACTGCATCCCTCTGTTACGGTGCTTTCTTGGGCTTAAGCGATGGACCAAAAACAGTAAGAAATATAAAACAGAACTTTGTCTATTCTAAAATTGAAGTATAAAACAATGATTTTAAATATTGTTTAAAATGACAAGTCTGGGGTACATAAACATGAATAAAAACCTAAACGTCTGACATCAAGGTTGCCTGTTAAATTCCGTTTCTGGTTACCAGGCCTTTTAGTGCCATGGTGTTGGCACAAAGCCAAATCCACACATACATTAGTGAAACATTAAGTTGGGAGGGGATGCTATGCAAAATAATCTCAAACTTAAAACAACGTCCTGGAACACCATATCAATAAACAATACTTCATGAGTCAATCTATAAAACTTCCAGAGACCATTGATACGTTTTGAGTCTTGAATTCAGTCTTGTAAGGAATGTGTGGAAACCACATGCCTTGCAATTTCAACAATTAAACCTACTTTACAAAAATAAATTGCTTAGAGACTACAGCCTTTTATGCTGCTTCTCATTCAATAAAGAGTGGAAGTCATTTTAAAACAATGAAACAGAAAAACGATCTGCCCAGTGGGCCCAACCAATCACTGATGTGAGTGGAAGGGGTCCACTATGAAAGGGCCCAATCAGAGTCCAAGAGAGCATCCTTGACAACATCCTGCTGCAACTACAAAAATAAAACAATAAAACCGTAGTCAGGTCTACGTAGTCTTACGGAATCCTTTCAAGATGGGGTAGATGTTTTCAAAGGCTTCGTAGATCTCTGCTCTCACTTTAGCACCTTGAAGTGAAGATGAGACTGCAGTTAATACACTGTAGAACTTGCATGTAAGGGATTCTTACATTTCAGAGGGCCTTGCATTTCCCTCAATAGGTTTAGTTAACCACAAAATCCATACATTTTCATATAAACTCACCTGTTAAAACAACCTTGCCAGACACAAATATTAACAACACGATTCTGGGCTTGATCATTCTGTAGATCAGCCCAGGGAAAAGCTCAGGCTCATAACTGAAACACAGCAAAGTTATTCAACCATTATTAAAAATAATGTCACATTACTTACATTTGCAGCTCATATCACAGAATACACACCACATGCAACTTGTCAGCATTATGGACAAGTGAAAGAAAAAGTACAGTGACTAACCTGCTGAACTGCTGATGGGTGAGTACTAGGCCCTCTAACCGGATGGGGAACTTGACATCACAGCTGCCCACCATGTTCTGGATTTTGAAGTCCAGGAACTTGGCTGGGAAACCCAGTTTTTGAACCACTCTGGCATACTTCCTGGCTGCCAAACGAGACTGCTCCTCACTACAATGGGAAAGGACATTGACGAAGGAATGAGGAGATCAAGAAGAAATGCAGAAGAATTCCCTTACCATGATTCAATCAGTCCTAATTATTGTGGCTTTAAAATAAATAAATAAAACGTTTACCAACTCCAGTATTTTACTAAAGGAGATTAAAGCAGGGAGACTGACCTCTTTGCTCCAGTGCAGACCATCTTCCCAGAGCTGAAGATTAAGGCTGTGGTCCTCGGCTCTCGTATTCTCATGATCACAGCAGCAAATCGCTGGAGATTTGAAGCATTTGCATATCAACTACCGATATCTGCTCAGGAGCCTTCTTTGAAGCAAAGCAATAGACTCTTGATCAACTGCCACTAAAGTAGTTTATTGAGCTGAGTTGGCGTGTTGAGATTTGGGTGTGCAGCATTCCTGGGCCTTACCTTGGGGTTGTATTCAGCATTTCTTGCTCGCAGAGCTATGGTCTTCAAGTCCAATTTACAGCCCAGGTTTACAGTGGACACAATGTTTCTGTCAAGCATATCAAGTGTGAGCCTTTCAGGCCTGATGGCCATGCTACTGTGGACAAGTCTTTATAAAAACAGTTAACGTGTGTATGAATTGTTAGTCTAAATACAAGTTGATTGAGGAACACCTACTGTAGCTGGGGTACAATGCCTGAGCTCTCAGAGGCTGGCGTGGCTGGGGTGACAGGGGTCATGGGTGTGAGTGGGGTGGTGTAGAGAGGGGTATTGCCAGGCAAGTTGGTGGTGGTAGTGACCGCCTGGGAGTGGTACAGCTGGGGAGTCTGTCCCGAGGCACCCGGGATGCCCCCAGCCTGCTGGGCTGAAGCCTGCTGCTGCCTCTGCTGCTCCTCCAGGAGAGATAGACTGTTGGTGTTCTGGACCGGCTGGGGTGTCAGGCCACTACCATATGGCATCATTGGACTGAAGATGGGTAGACTTGGTGTCATGGCGCCCTGTAGGAGATGAGGCAGTCAATAAGAACCTTGTGGGAAAACGCTTGAGAAATGGGTGAGAGCTTATTCTCTCCCTGGTGTCTCACACCATTACACATGTCTCAGATCATAGTTGAGGAGACAATTACTAAAACAGTCAAGTTACCTGTGGAGAGGCCAGCCCCTGGGCAAACGGCGGTAGGCTGTTGTTCTGGTCCATGGTCTCTCCTTATGCAGCCAACAGCTGACTGACACACAGTTTCTGATGCCAAGTGTAGGATAGGACTAGTAGTAGGAGTGTATATCCTCATAAAAAGTCAATGCACTTGATTGGTGTAGACTATTGTAGTCTTCCCCTGTCTGGAAAAGTAAGTAGCACATGAAAGCACGAATAAGAGCTATGCTTTGTTTGATGTGATTTCCAATATAATTCACATATAGGAATTACTTTGCACTGTCCAAATGGTACAGGCTAATTACTTCTAAAATAAAGTCCTGCTACGTAGCTAAGTCAACAGCTAAACCATTAGCACATAACCAGGTAGCTGGGTAGATGCTTCTTGATTGCTGCCAGCAAGACACCGCCAGCAGTACGATCAGACTAAAGTGGCGCGCAAATGCGATTGTCATTAAATTTACAATTGAAATCTCAAACCAATAAAGACAACATACCCAAACCTGGCTGCACCGGGAATTTTGTCACATTTTGTATGAGTTGTTCTCACTAGACTTGACAGTAGCTATTTAGCTAGGCTAGCACGAAACTAGCTAGCAGCAGCAAGATGCCATGTCAACATTTGCATACATCCATTTCTCGTTGGATAAAGTTTAATGAGCTGCCATGCGCTATGTCATTTCGATACAAGATGCATTACATTTTTTTCTAGGCTTACCCTTGAATTTCACTTCGTCCCTGAAAAATGTCCAACTAAACAGAGATTCATAACCACTTCGACATGCAACACTGCGACGCTGGCTCGAGCAACATCCGGATTGGATAAAGTATACTTTCCGGTTCTAGAGGTCACATCATTTAAATTATCTGATGATCCAGATTGTATTTGTCAAAGAAACGAACCAACAAAAAAAAGCGGTGTATCCTGTGTCCTTTTTCTTATATAATCACTTTTAATATAACAGATGCAATCAAAAAAAAAAATCAAAAAGTGATAGCTCAACTAATAATGTAGTAAAGAGTTAGCTGCATCGGGTCGAAGGAACCAGATTCGACTTAGTCCTCCAGACCAATGTACGGCGCTCTAGGAAAACGTACTGACGAATGGACCAATCACATTGCTCGGATTTACGGAAACAGTTCATACGCGCCAAAAAAACAAACTTCAAAAGGTAGGTGATAGTTCTAGCAACGTTCTTCCAGAGACAGACGGGCTCTGGTTCTTCTATACTCTTTGGTTATTGTCACAGGAGTGTTGGTTTTCGTTTTTCTGTTGTCTCCTTACGTATATATTTACCAGAAGAGTCGGGAAAATGACGGACAACACATTTCCAGTTTACAAATTAGATGTAATCGTAAATTTCTTTCGAACTGAAGTCTTGACTGGACAAGAAGCGAAACAATTAACGAAAAATGACCTCACCCCGAGCCCAAACGTGAGTTGCCGACATTTATTTGTATCCAGTTAAAAAAAAAAAAAAAAAACAGTTTAGGCCGGACAAACCCGGGAGTTTTAATTATTATTTTTTTATTTTTTGCTTTCACTCCAGGGTGTGGATACTCCATGTAGCCTACTAGTCACGTTTCTTATCTGTCTAGGCTAGCTGTTATAAGAAATAATTAAAGTTATTACTGTGAATAGCGGTCTGACTAGCTATTGTAACCTTTGTTTTTCTCCCTTCCAGCCAGATACTGTAAGAAGACTATACATGAGAGTATTGCAGCTCATGTATAATTTCAGGCCTGAATGTCATTCCATGGTCCCACTTTCTGAAAACATTCAGTATCCAGCGTTTCACGAGTATCCAACTGCCATCATGAGTGTTTACTTGAGAATGCGTAAATTTTTGCCCATGTGTTTTGTATATGACTTCAGTTTGAGTGACCTACTAGCCCCAAGCGTGAAGCGTACAGTCACTGTGTTGAGTGGTATCATGAACTTTCTACACTTCAGAAAGCAGAGGATGGACATGGCCTTAGAGCACCTGGAGAAATTTAGGGCTGACATGGATAAACTGCAGTTCTCCACAAATGGAATAAAAAATGCAGAGAAGAAGATCGAGAATCTGACCACTATCCCCCCAGAGCAGCAAGAAGAAGATAAAAAGCTCTCCGCTGCCCTTTCTGACCTCCAGACTTCCAGCGTGCATAAGTACGAGGAGGTGAATGCAGTGAAGGAGGAGATTGCAGAGTGGAAAACGGAAATTGCGGAGAGGTCACAGAAACTGACTCAGATGAAGGTGGATGTGAGTACGCTGAAGGAGGATATTGGAAAACTGGAGTCTCAGGTTGTGGAGTCGCCAGAGGAGGTGAAGACCCAGATGGAGAAGATGAAGGAGAATGTGAAAAACATCAAGATCTCTATCAAGCAGGCGGACGAGAGGCTGGTGGGGTTCCAGATCACTGTGCAGGGCGAGACTCACCACAAGGCTGAGATTGAGCTAATGCACAAACTGCTGCAAGACTTGCAGAGTGGCATGAACAAGACCCAGCAGCTTCAGGAGGAAGTCCAGAAGTTAGAAGTGGTCAATGAAAATCAGCAGAAGGAGCTGAGAAATCTGGGAACAGAGGAGAGCCAGTTGAAGAGAGCACTAGGAATGAAGCTCGACAAGGAATCCAAGCAGCAGATCCGCAGGCAGAGGAAGAAGGAGAGGACGGACCAGCACGTCCAGGGTGTGATAGGCCAGTATGGCCAGGTTCATCAGAAGCGGGAGGAGATAGCTGAGCAGATTTTGGAGAAAAACAGAGAGACTCAGCAAGTTCGCAACGAGATACAAAACATGAAGGATATCTGCAACCATGAGACGGAGAAGGCACAAGCTCTCTTTGACCAACTGATGGCTTCCCTGGACCAGTTCCATAAGAAGATCGAAAGTTGTGTTGTGGAGGGCAACAATGATATCAAGAAGATGACATCAGACTTCTAACTTCCAATCTGATACCTATCACTATTCTTGTATTTGATACTGTACATTTTCATGTCTTTTGTCACTACTTTGTAATTGCTTAGCATACACAGCACTGCATTTACTGATTGTTGTATTTGACTGTTTCATCTTATCTATTAAACTTATATGGCATATGGCCCATGTACATTTCTTGGTTACACTGGATTCTTGGGGAAAACACAGTATACCTTAACATTTGAGTTATGTTCTACTGCTTGAGTACTATACAAACTACAAGTATTTGTGTACTATATGCAGTTTTCATTTCCACTGATACGGCACATCACTCCATATGCAAAGAAATCTGTCGTACTTACAGAATGTTGATAATAAGTTGCACAAACAAATCATTTCCAAATATACATTGACTTAACATTTTTTTGATTCTTTATTAAGAATATAAAAGAATAGCTGGGTTAGGACAAAAACAAGAATTCCAGAAATAGACCCTAAACAAGGTTTGGAAAAAGAAGCAAGAGGAGGCTAAATGCCCCTCAGTCCTTCCTCAGAGGGACGGTCTCCTCCTTAATGCCCTCCTTGGTGATGATGCAGATCCTGAGGGCATCGCCGGTGTATACATCTCTCTCTGCTGCAGAGATGAACACGTCTTTGACCAGCTGAACAGCCTTTTCCTGGCTCAAAGGCAGGTGCTGTACATTTTCCATGTTCTTGAAGCCAATCTACAGATACAGCAATGTGATTTGTAAGGAATAGGAATAACAGGCCAAACAGTGTTATTAGAGATCTAGTCTGATGTGACCGATGTGAAATGCAGAGTCTCCATCTGTAGACCAAGTGCTTTCTAGCTAAAGCCTGGTAAATGCATTTCAATAATAGCTTTTCATCATCATCTTCACATCATTTCTGGTGTCTGGGTGCAAGTAAGCTTTAAAAGTGCTGATCTAAATTGAATGGTGTGACAATGTTGAGCTTTTACCTGGTTGTCTAGCAGGGGCTGAAGCATGGCACTGGCAGAGCCACCAGCCTTGTATGTGTCCCTCTGGTATGACCCCACAGGGTCAAAACTGTAGACAGCTCCCCGACCTATACAACAGTCAATCAAACAGGAGCAGATCACGTGACTTAAGTGTGAAAGTATTCCTTGAGATGGTGAGCAATACTCATGATATGCTGACATTCCTCAATCACTCTTAGGAGTAAGGGATCTGCAAAATGTCTGGGCTTGTTAACATGAAACTGATGACTGAAGTATAAATATGCTTAATAGAACAAGAGCAGTACCCTGCTCATCCAGGCCACCGATGATGTTGTAGACATAGTAAGGGAAGAATCTTCTGCCATAAAGGATGGTGGAGAGCATTGCTGCGATGGCTCCACTGGTCATGGTCTTGTTGTTGGAGTGTTTGTACATCTAAGAGGAAAAACACATTTGCTGTTTGTGATCAACTTCCCATTTGCCAACATCTATATTCCTAAGTGTTCACTGACCAACATGGACTTATGAGCAGATTACTTTATGTGTAAATAGGTGCAGATGTGAGCACACCTAGATGCTTTCTCAGTGAGGAATAGAGATACTGAAACCAAGTTGAAAAGACAGGTGATCTTACCTTTAGTCTGGCATCAATGATTTTAGTAAGAGTTAGACAATCACCATGGAAACCACTGCAGCCAATGACAGTTGTGTCAGTCCTGTAAGAAGATAATACAATATGACTCACAAAATAAAGGTTATGGAGCATAGTTACGTGCTTATACATGCTCCAAATTTCCTTCACAACTTGTATTTGTCCACATGGTCAAGATTAAGGTGCCTATTATATTTCTTTCGTTTCACCCTTTAAACCCGCTGACATAGTGCAAGTCATGATTTAACTTGATACTTCATTTCAGTCTGACTTCACTAAATTTATCTATATAAACACTTACAACTTGTAACACTTTGGAGAGTCACGGCTGTGGATTGAATACCCTTCGCTTAAACGAGTATCGGAAGCCACAAGAGCAAAGTCCTCACCGGCAACAGCAAGAACTGTCCTGGAAAACAGAAGTTATGGACATTTGTAATTGAGATGAGCCACATTGGACGTTTGTTTTACTGGCCATGTACAGTGAAGCTGCTACTACTAGTTAGCAAACAGTGCTTGTCATTGTTGAAATCGAAACTAGACAAATCAGATACACAAGTCACCATCAACTGGGCAACATTTAGATCTTAAAATGTTCAAAATCACATACACCCTAATCACATGATCAGATAACTTTATTTAGAAATGTTCAGCTAGTGGAAAGTTATCTTCCAGTCTTGCCTGGTTAGCAACTCCGCAACAGTAATCATCACGAAGAGCTAGCCAGTCAGGACTTCATCGAGCTAGAGCTATTTGGACATAACTGAGGACTATATTTACCCTCCATTAAAAGAATATGGCGAAAATCGATGTTCTACTGGTCCAGTGTAGTGATATTCTTTCATTTTCCCATTATCTCCCAACATCTGCGTAGACATCATTTTGCTTCTTGATTGTTGGATAAAGGAAACTCGCTGTATCACTGCAATATGGCGGTCGGGTCTTCTTCGTTTGACGCAAAAAAAGACAGTACTACTTGAACACTCCAGCACTTGCTTTTAGTTATCGCCACCTAGCGACTGGATAAAGCAAATAGAGTACATTTCCCATGAACTGTGATCACTGGAATGTGTTACTCTGTGAAAATTGTTGTCACAATTTAAATCTTACGGGAATATAGTTACAGAGGCGAGCAGGGGAGTAGATTGTTCGTAATATATGAAACTTCATCAAATCATTGTAGCTGGCGGGTTCCCAATTTAATGACTGCTCATAGGCTCAGAAAATATTCAACTCCGCCATATGCACGGCGTACTTCAGTTCAGAAATTACGCGTATCTCAAGATCCCCGACGGTCTACCGCAGAGCTAGCTAGCTAAACATGGCTACTGCACTCTCCTCAAGACCGTGCGATAGTAACCCTGCAACTCCAGGAGCTCAATCTGTAAAGGTACATTTGTTGTGTTTAGTTTAGTTAGTGTTGAAAACCTTGTTCGGAAGTCTTTTTCAATTATATGAAAAGTAATTTAATTTGTTAAGTGGCACGGCTGACAAAGGCAACGCAACCCCCTGTCTTTGTTTCATTCACAAACCGCCTTTCTGCTGCTGCTGCTACTAGCAAGACAAGCACCAGCAGCTGTTTACGCGGGGCGCTAACTAGGCTACCTAAAGCTAGTGCTAGCAAGCTAGCAAATGTTTACAGTTAAGCTAGCGTCATGCGATTGTTGTTAGCACTAACCACATAGGACTGCAAGTCAGCTAGAACCTAGCTAGCCACGGTGGTTTGTTTTGTTTACATGTCTACAGAGAGGATAGCTAAACAAATGCGAACGTAGCAAAGAAAAGCTTTTTTGAGCTCCGTTTTGGAATTCCCTTGAGATTACTGCGTGCTATTCGAGCTAGTAGTGCCTAGACAGATGTCTTTCCACTTAAATCATACATCCGAACTATTCCACAGGATGATGCAGAGGAGGTCTCGAATGATGGGAGTCAAGCTCCAAAAAGGCGGCGCATGGGATCAGGCGACAGCTCCAGAAGTTGTGACACTTCTAGCCAGGAACCAGGGTAATACAATATTTAATGAAATTCTCAGATGTTTTGTAAGTAACCACGGGTTGAAAATAGTTGAGAAGCAAGCAATAGCATATCTGCCAGCGGGGGTCCATCTTTAGAATCTCTCATCTCCACTAAAACGTCACATCCACATATCATTCAGATATTTTCCCCACTACAATACTAACTGCACTCCTCCATGTTTTCCACATCAGATCCGCATACTTCCCTGCAGAGAACCTGACAGAATACAAGTGGCCTGCAGATGACAGTGGGGAGTACTACATGTTACAGGAACAAGTCAGTGAATATCTGGGAGTCACCTCATTCAAGAGGAAATATCCAGGTAGAAGGGAGCGTTCCTCCATCGATCATTTTGTTATAAGTAGTGTGATATGTTGTTCATAGCTAATCAGCACAAACCATATTTTTCTTGTAGACTTGGAAAGGAGGGACCTGTCCCACAAAGAGAAGCTCTATCTGAGGGAACTGAATGTCATCACAGAGACACAATGCACCCTGGGTAATTAACTGTCTGTAGCTGTTGTACATTCGGTCACATAGATGGAGTTAGAATGTTAGCAGTTGAGCTTTTTTCTCTCATCCAAACCTGGTCTGTGTGTGTGGTTAGGTCTGACAGCATTAAGGAGTGACGAGGTAATCGATCTGATGATCAAGGAGTACCCTGTCAAACATGCTGAGTACTCAGTCATTCTGCAGGAGAGAGAGCGACAAAGGATAGCTAAAGAGTACTCCGTAAGTACTCTCACCACTGTAAGTAAATAGTAGTCGGTGATCATATATTTTTACTCCTGGTGTGGTCCTCTTATGATATGGAAAGGTTGATGACAATTCCTCACTATTTTCACACCAAGTTAGACTAGACTAAGTAGACTGTAGCTTCACACTCTAATTGGCAGTTTCTCCTAACTCTGTAGTGAGTACATTTACATTTACATGTAGTCATTTAGCAGACGCTCTTATCCAGAGCGACTTACAGTAAGTACAGGGATATTCCCCCCGAGGCAAGTAGGGTGAAGTGCCTTGCCCAAGGACACAAAGTCATTTCGCACGGCCAGGAATCGAACCAGCAACCTTCTGATTAATAGCCCGATTCCCTAACCGCTCAGTCATCTGAGTATTGGTGTTGTTGTCTCTTCTAGAAAATGCAGCAACAAAACCCTCAGAAAGTGGAGGCCAGTAAGGTACCAGAGTACATCAAAAAAGCTGCCAAAAAGGCTGCCGAGTTCAACAGCAACTTCAACAGGGAGAGGATGGAAGAGAGAAGAGCCTACTTTGACCTTCAGACACACGTAAGGACACTTTCACACGTGCACATTTGTTTCTCACGATTGTGTTCACAAAATTTGATTATCCGTCTCATCTTTCTCCTCCCCAAGATAATCCAGGTACCCCAGGGCAGGTACAAGGTGCTGGCCCCAGAGAGGACCAAGACAGGCCCCTACCCTGTGGCCCTTATCCCTGGACAGTTCCAAGACTACTACAAGAGGTACAGCCATAGAAAAAGAAATGAGGGCATTACTATTTATAGTATTCAGAATACAGAATAGGCTCCATAACAAGTTGAGAAAGGTCTTGCCTTCTATATTATTGTTCTAACATGAGATTTTAAAAAACCCAGCCCAATATTCTTTTTGAAGTTTATCTTTTTGCAATGAAATTAGCTTCCTAACCTGACTCGGATGACAGTATATGTTGTGTTAATGTGTGTGCCATATTCAAAGATAAATGAATCGTGTGTCCGAATGCAGGTACTCCCCTAACGAGCTGCGCTACCTGCCCCTGAACACGGCCCTCTTCGAGCCCCCGCTGGACCCCGAGCTGCCCGCCCTGGACAGCGACGGTGACTCAGACGATGCCGAGGACGCCAAGGAAGCCAAGGAAGGAGACAAGAAGACCAAGGCCTCCTCAGTAAGAGCAGGGGGAACACCACGGGTCCAACTCCCCTGACCCTCCACTGTATGTATGGACGCCACGGCCATGGTGAGGCCTGTAACCTGTGCGTTGCGTCTGCAGGACAGCTCGTCCGGAAACACGTCCGACGGGGACAGCCAGGACGGCAGAGGGCAGACCAAGGGCAAAGCCAAGGACAGAACTGGCACATCCGCCAAGGATGCCACCCCGCGACCCGGCCAACAGAAACCTACCCTCGGGTACAAGGTAGAGGACAAAAGCCCCTGACTCTCTTCAACAGCACTTTTCTACCCCCCTCCTCCCTCTTCCGACACCCCCTTCTCCTCCCTCCACCGAGCCCTCCCCACAGCTACTACAGCACTTTGGACAGAGACACCTTGCTCTGTCCCACGACCCCTGGCCCCCGGGCTCTCAACACACACACACATACACTGCCACACACACACAGCCCAGTAGATGGCAGTCTCACTGTACTATTGAGCCCACGTCCTCCCCTCTTAAGTGTTGCTGTCCACTCCTCAACCTAACTGTTCCAACACTTAAGTCTTTCATATCAGACTCTATGAGCAATAAGGAAATTTTGGAGTCGTTATGTTTTCAGCCTGGGGGTTTTCCTCTCTCCCTGCACTTTTGGTTTTGTCCTGAAGACCATTTGTACATTTGACCCTATTCTTTTGAATGTCTTAATATACCTCTTCTCTGTCCACTTGTCAACAGATGTTCTTAGACAAGCGAGCAGATATATTTGGCTGCTAGATTTCTTGTTTTAAAAAACAGCAACAAAAAAAACAAAGTTACGACTTTTTGTGATGATATAGAATATATACACAGCATAAGTGTTTTATCTAGTAGTAGCTAAAGATGCAGTTAACACTAGTGTGTTTGAGAGTTTTTAATCTGCCGTATGTATGTTTAAGTGTATATCTGTGCATATATACTTTTAATGCAGTTCCTCGTTATTCTGTTGTTATATCAGACAGGTGTTTGATAGCAGCCTTCCAGACTGTCAAATGTGTTCTGAGCTTGGGTAAACCCAGGTAGACGTCCACAGACCCGTCCACACATTTTCATTTATTGATGATTTCAGTTGGCTTTGAAAGTGTTCTTTTGTGATTTGAAGTAGAAATACTTAAAGAGAAAGGCCTAGAGCGGATCAACATGATCTAACCGACACTCCCCACGCCTCCCCTCCTATTGGCCAGACCACTGGAGAGGATTCTGGTGAAGTCTTTGTAACACTATCAAAAAGCATACAGGACACCTAAAAACACAATATATCCTATCATACTTTAGTTATTTATAAGAGGTATTTAACTTTACGAAATGCACATGCAATATTGTCAGACAAGTGGAAAGATCAATGCATCCTCCAAATTGATCAGAAACATAGCAATCCTGTGTCTATCTGGGCTTATATAAGCTACAGGTTCAGTTGATGTTGATCCGTCACAGATGAGAATGTTCCTGCCTTCTGTATCTTCTGTTTCTGGTTAAATGTGATTTGAGTGCAATGACTTGCAGCTGACACTGTGAGTACTCTTCCTATAGAATAGGTCTCCTTGTTCCACTTACTTCCCCTCTTTGTTATTGTGTACATTTTAACTTCTAGTTTTTGTTCACTTGACTAGTGTGTTTTATTAACTTTTTACTTAAAAAGTGTATGTCTATAACTTTCTCCCATCCCCTCTTTCTATGTTTCTCTCTTTCTCTCTCTTTCTATCTTTCTCTCTCTCACCTGGTCCTTCCGTTGAGTTATTTGTCTCTCCAGGGTGCAACATTTTCAAATTTTATTTAAGAGTTTAGTATCTCTTTCTAACCTAGTCCTTTGTCGTTTTTTGTCTCTTACCAGACCAGATCTTTTCTCTAGGAATACCTTTGATATGTCCGTATTTAGACACTTGAACACAGTTAAGCATTGAAATAAAGATTTCAAATCAATAGATTGGACAGATGTTTTAATTGTGTAGCATAGACATGAGCCTGCATACCTTGTGCTGCTACGCTGTCTGTCTGAAGTTCCTCTGGCACGGCACTGACGTCCGCTCAGGAACGGTCTCAAGTTGAGATGACTCCTGACTGTAACCATCATTATTTTAGGTCCAGAGTACATGAAGTTATATGAAGAGGACACAATTGTATCTTGCAAAGGCTAGATGTGTAGACGCGTTAAAGATCTTTGAGACTGTGCTGCATACTAAAACACAGCTAAGGTTTTGAAGGGACGAGCTGTACCTCCCTGAGGTTGGTTAAGATGTGTGCTCTGCCCAGACGCCTTGTGTCAGCAGGTGCACAAGGCCTTGTTGCCATGGTTTTTATAGCATTGTTCTACCCTTGCAGCCTAAGGTCATTGCCAATGCTATATGTGGCATTTGCCAGAAGGGTAAGGAGTCCAACAAGAGAGGCAAGCCAGAGGGACTCATTCACTGCTCACAGTGTCAAAACAGCGGTAAGTGGGACTCTTTTCTCTAGCTTTAGACTGAGGATCTCACCAATCCCACTCAGCGCTAGCTTGTACGTATTCCTATCGTGAAACAGGGTGACTCAGAATGACCTGAGAGTCACGTGTGTTTGTGTGTGTGTGTGTGTGTGTCAGGCCACCCATCCTGTCTGGACATGAGTGTGGAGCTGGTGAGCCTGATCAAGACGTACCCGTGGCAGTGTATGGAGTGCAAAACCTGCACCGTTTGTGAGCAGCCGCACCACGAGGAAGAGATGATGTTCTGCGACAAGTGTGACCGAGGATTCCACACCTTCTGTGTCGGAGTGGACTCCATCCCACTGGGTGAGGATGTACACAGACGCACACATGCTACCTGTCCCTCTGTTAGGGTGGATGACATGACACTTTTTTCCTTGTGTGTTTTTTTTGGGGGGGTGAGAAATGCCAGATTGGTAGCCTGGGTTTGTACTGACTGCTGTGCTGCTACAACAGTCCCAGACTGCTGCTTAGCACCTTGGTCTGCTATTGTTAGATGTGTTGCACACCCAGTGTAGCTGCGTGTGTTTGAGACTGAGGTCAGGGTACTTGAGCAGCGTGGACATCAAACGGTGTTATGCAAACAGCCCTCTAGATTCCTGTGAGTTCCAAGAAGCCCACAATGACATGGGGGGGGGGGGGGGGGGGGGGGGGTAGTTTGTTTTTTTTACTTGGGTAAACTGAGACATTTGATTCATACAAAAGTAAATAAAGGAAAGTATTTGAGTTTGTGTTTGTGTTTGTCTCCCTTCTTCAGGGCTCTGGGTGTGTGAGGTGTGTGACAAAGGGTTCTCAACTCCTAAGAAGAAACGAGGACCCAAGACGCCACGGAAATCCAAGTCTGCTCAAAAGTAGACATGGAGCCACAGGAACTCAACTGCTCAAACCTCAATGAATTTATAGTGTCGTTTTTTGGTGCTTTTATGAAGTCTAATATTATTTTATTTTACGGGAATATGAACTTGTGTAATCGTGCTGTATATACAGTAAATGCTCCTGATCACTTAATCTTTTTTACATCATACCACTGAAGTTCTCATTATGTCATTAAAATCAGTTGTTTTACCCCATTGCCTCATGGCTCTCCTTTTCCCACACGAACACTCTCTAAATGAGGGAAACACAACTCAACAACAACTGTGACGTGTGTGACATTTATTATTGATTGGTTTAAGTGGTACTAATGAGTCACCTGGCAGGTGGGGCGAGATGCTGTTGTGCTCTGCGCTGTCTCGGCTGCCTGGTTCAGGTGAGTGAGTCTGCTTAATAAGTCTCTCAGAGAGGACAGACGGCAGCTGCCATAGGGTGTCCTTTCAGCCAGCGACCCGACTCGGGCCGCAGACGGCCCCATATACACTTGTCCACTTAATGCAACGCATACATTCATTTATGAACACGCGACTAAGTAGGTTGCAGCCAACCACGCTCCCGGGTCCCCTGTCACCTGAGAGGACAGAGTGTGTTCAGGGGGACAATAGAGGGATGACAGAGCCGTAGCGATACAGGTGTGAATGCTTCCCTGGCACGGCGCGCTCTGCCTACCAGATGGTGTTTGTGTTAGGAGAAGCTGGTCAACATGTCAACCAACCGGAGCTTGGAGAGTAGTCTGCATCCTCAAAAACAGTGCTGGAGATGGAGGTTCCTCCGAGACATGAGTCACATCAGTTAGCTATCTGGTGAAAACAGTGAGGGGTTCTTTTTCCTTTTCTTAGTTTATTTTTTCTTGCATATATATATCTCAACCACTAGGGGGACACCAAGAGCTGCTGGAATAGCAGCCACAACTTCTTGGATGTAGGAGGATGCGTAGCAGACTAACCCTTTGTTTTCATCATTTAGGCCTACTCCCTTTCAGTGGCAAACTTTCAGTTTCGAAAAGAGTAATGCTGCTAGGGCCTAATGTGTCTTGTCATTATTGACTGTTTCCAAAGGTTACAGTACACTGCAGATGAGTGATGTTCCCAGGTTAAAATGTGTTCCTTTCCTTCTTTATTATCTGTATTCTGTTGGAGCGCTCACATGAAAAGGTTTTTTTCAGTGGTTATGACCAGGGGTTTATGTACAATGCTGTAAATCCGAATAAAGAGAAACTTAAGCTGACGTGAGAGCGGTTGTATTGACACTTATGTATCTGAAGATTTTATGACTCATAAAAACTGGTCTCAACTGGTCTTAACTGGTCTCCTGTACCAATCAACCCCCCAACCGTCGCCTTGTGTCCCCCCCCCCCCCCCCCCCCCCAATAACACAAACACATACACATCTCAAACCCTCTTACACTCTGAAACTCCTCCCTGTCCTGTTCTATAAGCACAAAGGCGCACGCACTCAAAACCTGCTGGATCACAACAAACAGTGGATAAAGTTTGTTGTTCTGTTATGAAGCAGGGACGTTATTGGAGGAAAACCAGCTAATCTGAGGGAGAGCATCAGGGTCATAGTGACTCACACTGATGCAAGTAAGGCACAACATACAGCAGAAGCCAAAAAGTATAAATCCTCACATAAATTTACACCAAAACCCCAGTAACCTTCCTTGTTACTTGTCAAACCTTTAACTGTGAGAGAGATGGAGATTCCAGAGCTGTGGAGAGTAGAAAGTTGGCTAAACCAAGCTGACAATGCTGTCACACCTCATCAGGCAGGAATGGAGCACCTAATAGGGAGGTGTCAGAGAAGGGAGTACAGCAGAAAATATAGTCCTGGACCACTACAAAAAGTAGGGGGTTTGTGGACAGTGTCTGTCTCCCCCCCCCCCCCCCCCTCCTCCTCCTTCTGTCTATTATTTACATCACCCATGGACCTTGTGTTGTGTGACAGGTGTGGGTGGACATACTTCTATGATGGTGTTAGTGTGTATGGAACCGTTAGGACCATCTAAGACCCTCACACAGAGGTTCCCCAGTCTGCCAGTGTAGCTTGGACCAACAGCTGGATGCAGCTGTCCTCCGGCTGCACACTGGCCTGAAATGTGTGTGTATGTGTACAGCTGCAGTCTGTAGCCACCAACAAGCTCGCCACATGATCCTGATCTGCTTCTGCGTGTGTGTTTAAGCACCACTAGTGGCTATGCAGCTGGACAAGAAGCTGGAGACTGCCGTAGGTCAGAGGGCTACTTAGCTTCTATGGAGGGAAGGATGAGTGGGACACTTAGATGTAGAAATTCAGACAGGAAGTTTTGAATTTAATCAAATTGTGCCAGGGTATCAAGACACAGAGTGAAAAGAGAAAAACAAAAGGAATGAGTGAGTGTTGGGGGTGGGCCAGTCTTCATTTGACATCTTCTTCCTTAGTTTCACAGTCCTGTTCCAAACAGGGGGCCGGCTTTGTCACTGAACTGCTGCTGAGCCGGGCTCCTCTGTGTGTGTGTGTGTGTGTGTGTGTGTGTATTTGTGTAGGATCCTGCCTCACTCTCTTTCTGTGAGTGAAGACAACATATGGACAATGCCCTCCCTTCCTGTTCTAAGGGAATGCTGTTCTGGCAGGGTGGACTCCTGGGAAAGAGAGCGTGACCTTTGACCCCCAGGATCACTCATTGACTCCTGGCCCAGGGAGAGCAGAGGATGATGGGATGTACAGCCAGCCAACCAGCTGTCACCAGAAACGCCCAGTGTGTGTCTGCGGTCATTCTCAGGGAGGCCTGAGGGAAGTGATGGTTGGGGGGGACTGCTGGGTTGGTCCGCTGTGGCCATGATCATAAAGATCATTAGACAACCTACTTGTTATTGTGCAGTAAGACCTGCTGTGTATCAACTAAGACTTTCTATGTCGAGTACGACTAGTAGATTATGTACGAGTAGATTATTAGATTATGTCTAGTAGATGATTTAACTCAACGTTTTCTTATACTGTATGTGGCTTACAAAAACATTTTCCCAAAAAGGATTTGAAGTTACTCCTGTGTGCTACTGTTCTGTTCCCCCCCGTCACCAAATGAGTAGGAGGAGGAGAGACAGGCCAGGCCAGGCCAATTGGTGGCTTACCTTAAATCTCTGCTGAAGACAGGAGGATGGTGGGCATGGACAAACAGCCACAGGTGTCTGGTACAGCTGCAGGAAGGCTTACAGCCACAGCTGGAGCTCAGCTTACGCACACACACACACACACACACACACACTGTTTAACAGTCTTACAGGCGTACAGAATCACACACACTTACTCAAATTTGAACATCCACACTTACACACCTCCAAAACTTGCCAACTACAAGAGGAAGCTAGATTCATGGATAGATCTCTCCGGTCCCCTCCAGGCAAATGGTTAGATGAACTCCCAGTTGGATGGAGAGTGAGAGTGTTTTCTCAGGGGAGTCTGTGGAATGTCGAGAGACCTAGTAGAGAAACATGTATCTCAGCAGGGACAGAAACATTGGAGTGGCATGTGAACAAACAAACAAGAAAACACACAAACAACAACAACTACATTTTATTTCACGCAGATAAAAAGGCCTGTATAGAATCTGCCTCTCTCCAAGAAAGGCCTCAGGCCATGTTGTACTGAATTGTATTATGCTGTAGATGTGATTGACAAAGGCAGTGATCACGTCCTCTATGAGAGTTAGTCATAGATGGTTCGTCATCAATTGAACGGCTGAAGGGGGCGGTCCCTGTGTGCCAGGGGGGCACGGCCACGGAGGAGGGGTATGGTGGTCAGGGGGGCAGACCCGCTGTTGGGATAGAGTACAACCCGTGGCTCTGTCTGACACCACAGGTCAGAGGTCAAACACAGCCACTGTTGGCAGCTTAGAGGCCAGGCCAGGCTGAACTGGGTCTCTTCCCCCCTCCCTGTCCTTGCTTTCTCATAGCCCCAAACCCCCCCCCCTTCCCCCCCCATCTGTCTCCATACCCCTACACTAATACCCCTGCTCTCTGCTCTCCCCCTGTGTGTCTCTAATAGTACTGCTCTCTCTTGCTTGTTCTCTTAGACCCCTCCCTCCCTCCCTCTGTCCTCCCTCCCTCCTGCTCTGTGGTGTAGCGGCCAGAGCAGCTGGCAGGTGTCAGGAGTTACAAAGGGCCATCTGTCCAAGCAGGACCGTCCCCTCCGTCCCCTAGCTCCCTCGTTCCTCCACTTCATTAAGCTCTCCACTTCATAGAGCCACCGCCAGCGAGCCTACTCCCTTGGACAGCGTGTGGCCCAAACTCCCCCAGTCAGGGTTCCCACTACTCTGATCAGGCCACATTCTGACACACACAAACACACACACACACATACACAGATCCCCTCTGCTCATCCAGCATCGTCTTCAACCAGATGAACCAATACACTGTACAGATACAGATTATTGTAACTGAATCTTCCAGAAAAAAAGCCTGACATAAATGTACTAAATGTTGACAGTTGTGACAGTAAAAGTGTCATCTTTCAAGCCAAATGAAACCCCAGTGTACTATACGGTTGTCAGTGGGTTTTTACGAGTTGTGCGGTGTAATACAGGTTGCACGGCCCTCCAGTGAGTTGGAGGTGGTTTCCTCTGTGTTTCCTCTGTGCTTCCTCTGACAGTAGTGAAACAGTTAAGCTGTGAAGCGGTGCTTGGGCTGTCAGGGAAGGGTGGGCTCAGGATATGGAAGGAGGGAGACGGAGGGAGCTAGGAAGGCCCCCCACTCAACTCGCTGTACAGGAAATGGGCACTGTTTCTAAGGAAACTGTCGGGCTTCTACTGTGGCCACACCCTTCTGTCTATCTGTCTGTCTGTCTGACTGCCTGTCTGCCTGCAAGCTTGCTTGCTTGCTTGCCAGTCTGTCCAGACTCTGTCTACCTGTCTGCTTGACCACCAAACTGTTGGCTCCTTAGCCACTTGATTGCATAATTACACTCTAGCTTGTTTATTCCCTTATTTGGATGGAAAATAAGGGATACAGCGTTTTTGGGAGATTAGTGCAGGCATCTGGTAAGTTGTGTTTGGATTTCTGACGTGAGGAGTGGAGTTCGGTGTGTGTTGGCTGGACCCAGATGAGGGTCATTTTCCTCTGCTCCAGCCTCTTTCTCTCTGTATTGTTGTCAGGCGACTTGTTAGACAGATTAATGATAATGACTCTGTACTGGACTTCCTGACTCACTCAGTAAATATTGGCAAGAGGGCCTTATCCTTTCGCACACACATAAACACACACTCACACACTCACACACACAGGTCAGGCCCAGCAGCAAAGGAAACTGGGGCAGGAGCGGAGTTAAATACTTTCACTGGCCCTCCTCCAAATGGGTTCCTTCTTCTTACACTGCAGCTCGACAACAATTCATAAAAACGTCTTTGCATCTGAGATGCCTTTACATAGTCTAGGCCATCTCTCACTTTCTCTCTTTATTGCGATGACAGAGGAGAAACAGTTTCTGAGGAGTCCCCACCGCAATCCAGCCCACCAGCCAGCAAGCTCACCAGCCAGCCCACCAGCCAGCCAGCTCACCAGCCAGCCAGCCAGCTCACCAGCCAGCCAGCTCACCAGCCAGCCAGCCAGCTCACCAGCCAGCCAGCTCACCAGCCAGCTCACCAGCCAGCCAGCTCACCAGCCAGCCCACCAGCCAGCCCACCAGCCAGCCAGCTCACCAGCCAGCTCACCAGCCAGCTCACCAGCCAGCCAGCTCACCAGCCAGCTCACCAGCCAGCCAGCTCACCAGCCAGCTCACCAGCCAGCTCACCAGCCAGCCAGCCCACCAGCCAGCCAGCTCACCAGCCAGCCCACCAGCCAGCCGTCTTCCAGCAGCAGTACAGTCCTGTCTTCAGGCTTCAGAGGTCTGTCCTGGTGCCTGGTATGTGAGGGAGACGTGGAACTGCACATACTATCAGACAGCAGGGAAGTTCCTCTGCTACATGTCAAAGCTGTACAGGGACACACACATGCCAAATACTAGACCATCAACAGCCCTCTAACATCCCACACGGCACCAGTCTGGTTCCAGAAGGCCATGGCAACCCAAAAGGCCTTTGACCCCCCCCACCCACCCTAGGTGAACTCTGGCTGGATGGCTGCCTGGGCTGAACTCAGTTGACGGTTGGGTCGTTTTTAGCAGACAATGGTCTACTTGTCTGTCCTTGGTTACAGTCTGTGTATGTGTGTGTATGTGTGAGTATGTGGGCTAATGTGATTGTGTGAGCAGTATTACGCCACGTTGTCTAGCGATCATTGTCTTCTCAGCGGCAGGTGTGATGATAGTAGGCCAGCCATTTAGCAGCTGCTAGACAGAGGTGTTCCTCTTTCATGCCTGTTTTATAACTGACAGTCCTCCGATGTCAAGTCCAATTTGACTTATTTTTACGAGACCAACACACCTGCAGTTTGGGGACTCATGTTTGTTAAGAATAGAATAATTTGAGAGTGATTTATTGTTAGATCGTTCACCGCTGTTAACTGAAAATCTGATTGTGATTTCACTTCCCTTTTTCAAAAAGGTTTTTGGTGTGACTCTGGGACTGACAGAGCCTAGGATCTAAGATACAAGCGAGACATAACGAGAGTCATTATGTGTCAAGATGTTACGGGTTGGAAAAGCAGAGGTGTTGCTGATCCATTCTGACCTGGAGGCCCGTCAGAATGTTGTCTTTGTCTAATGAGAGAGTTTGAGTTCTCTACTCTGTTGTAGGTAGACTGGTCTGCTCCCACTGATGTTTACACTAGCATCTCTCCTTCCTCTTCCCTGGGCGGTGAAGGGAGGGTGGGTCCTGGCAAGGACTTCCTTTCACTTCTGATGGACTTCCTGTGTAAAAGTACTGCCAGACCTCCCAGATCTCAGACGAAGTAACATCTATGGCATCCTCTGTAAGTATTGTACAGGGACAAAGCCACCCAAAGCAGCAATAGAACACAGACAAACATGCACACAAAAATCCATATTTGCACATGGAAACACACAAACACAGTACAGGGAGCCCTGCTTTAACGGAGCAGGAAGCCAGGTCCAGAGATTCTTTCTCTTTGTGGCCATTGCTGCGCCGGGTTGGCGTGTGTTCAAGAACGGCATGTGACAAAGCAAAAATTTCAGACTGGCTGTCCATGTCAGGCCTGTACCCGGGCCCACGGTGGGGACAGTCCCAGTCCGCCGTCTGTTACTGACTCCAGTCAACAAACCAGGCGGCGTAATCCGTCTGCCAGCGTTCCGTTGGCTTGGCGGAACGTGCTCATTAGTACCCCGGTGAACGGTGGCCCTGTCAGCAGGCCTGCTGCCCGCCCCACTGACCCCTGACCTCCGCCCAGATTAGAACCTTGCTAACGACCACCCGTGGCTCCGGCCCGCTGAACCCACCGGCTGCAACACGGTGGCCCGCGGCACGACCGGACCTAGCTGGGCCCCTGGATCATTAGGCAGAACTGGCCCGGCCCAGATCTCTACTAACACTCATCTCAACTGACAGCCAGCAGCAGGCTCCACTGGTGCACATGCCAACACCAGGGCCAGGGGAGGAGGGGGGAGAAGAAGGGGACAGGCGAGAGCTGAGCCAGGGGATGGTAGGAGGAGGTTAGTGGGAGAGGAGGTTGGGGCCGTATGAATCTTTCTTTCTTTCTCTCTTTCTTTCTTTCTTTCTTTCTTTTTTTCTTTCTTTCTTTCTCTCTCTCTCTCTCTCTCTAGTTTTCTCTCCTTCTTTCTCACACTCTCTGTCTCACTTTCCTGTGCCAGTGTGTCTCAGTGGATACAAAAAGTTCCTGAGGGACATTTGTGCCAAGCCTAAAGTCCTCCCAGTCCTCTTGTTTTGCTCTCCTCAGAGCAGGGGCTCCTGGGAGGAAATCAGGGCTGTTTCCTCTTCCTGCTAGCTTACGACCCCCCCCCCCCCCCAACCCCCCTCCTCAAACACACACACAAACCTTATCCCTCTCTATTCCACCTATTTCACAGACCCCCCAAACACACACACAAACACACATCCACCCACCTCTTCCTCTCTTCTCAACCCCCACCCCCCCACACACACACATCCCCACTGCACATTCTTAATCAGCAGCCTCTTTGTACCCTCCCCCCTTCCCCCCAGAGGAAGCCTCACTGTTTGCCTTAAAGACTGACTCCACCACCCTAGTTGCAGGGTTGTGTGTGCGTGTGTGTGTTAGTGTGTGTGAACCTCTACAGTTTGAACCACATTGTCAATTCCATCAGAGGTTGCATGGATTCCAATGGATTTTCCAAAGCTAAAGCAGTTTTGGTGCAAAAGAAAAGAAGAACAAATATTTAGTCAGAATCTAGTCAGACTAATGAACTGTTGACCTTCAGAGGAAAATGTCAGATTACATCACTAGGTTTCCTCAATGTTGAGTCCAACATCCCTTTACAGCATCACCCAAAGGATGATCTCCGTTAAACTTGCTTCAATAAAATCACCTCAATAAAAGCCCAACAAAGTCTAAATGTTAATCTATGTCTAAAGCTGTGCCTTTCCATATCTATTTGGACATCAACAGCATTATCTGTCTCTAAATATGTCTGTATTGATGCTTAACTCTAAATTCCTAAATTCTCTATTGGTATCGCCCTGTCTGTCACTGTAATATGTTTCTGCTGACAGTCATAAAAACAGTTTTTAGCTCAGCCTACAGAAATATTTAAAATATTCAGAGATACAAGACCGGCCACAAATTATGAATCTTTCACAAGTAAACAGCTGCATACAACCGAAAGTAACATATATTATTGTTACGGTTATGCTAAACATGACAGAGAGAGCGATGGTAGACAATAGGGCATATCTCATTGTTTTAGTCAGTTTGACTGTGTCTTGTCTGAGTTTTGTTTTTATAATGAAGTCTGTCGGGGCAGCGAGGGGTGTGGGGGATTGGAGGGGGTGTCTTTCTCGCTCTTGCTCTCCCTCCCCTCTATCCCTCCCCCAACCCCTAAACTCCTCTCTATTCATATTCAGATGAAGGCGGGCAGCCAGGCTCTCTGTGTCTGGTCATTTACATATGGGGCAACAGTAGGCCAGGCAGGGCAGGGCAGGGCTGGGCTGGGCCGGGCTGGGCCGGGCCGAGCTGGGTGCTGGCATGCCGACTAGCAGAGGAGGCCTGAGAACATGCCAGCACAGGAGGCCGGCAGTTACCAGGGCACAGGCAGAGAAATGCCGCTCAGAGTATTAATGGGCGTAGCTCGCCATCTGTCCTCTGGAGGAGCGAAGAGCTGAGGGGAGGGGAGGGGAGGGGAGGGGAGGGGAGGGGAGGGGAGGGGAGGGGAGAATGAGATGAGAGGAAATGAAAAACCCGTGCTCTCAGTCCTACACACACAAACACACACAGAAGGGAAGGGGGGAGGAGGGATAGAAAGGGGTTGCTCATCACTGATGCAGACACATATACATAAACACACATATGCATGCAGACTTCCTCCTCCATGACTCTGCAGCCCCTTGTCTGAAGGCATCATCAGTCTGGCGTGTAGAACCAGACATCAGCACGGGCCTCTCGGACACACTCCCATGTAGACAGACACGACAGGGCACTCCCACTGCTGCTGATGTGAAGACACCATGCCTTACATCCTCACCCCACTTGTGGACTCCTCTTGTCTTCTTTTAGAGAATGTTTGAGAATCTGCTTTACTCTGTGACACTCGTACTTTGAGAAGCCAGCTGTGTTGGAAGACTGGCAAAGGTCTACAATAACGGTTTTACGATGTATGACATTGCGTTAAACTACCTCCATAAATATCGTTTTCGTTGAACCAATTCTCCTTATTTGATGTGATTCATTGCTCCCTCCCCATTTTTTCCATTCGATGAATCCAAACCTCTACATTATCACGGTCTATGATATAGTTGTCCATAAGGGAAAGAGAAGAGACTCATTTAACAAGTGGTGTGACAACATGAAGAGCCTGTGGTGCTGAGAGGCTTCCTCAGGGACATTCTGCTGGCCCGCCCCCCTCACCCCTCTCTGTTGTTCCCAGCAGTAATTAGCCCTGGAGCTAAAGGCCGGTGGAGGACATGGGATACTGCACTCTTTGTTCCCCGGTGGGGTGGGGGGATCCCCAGTCATTGTTGGAGGTGGGGGCTAAACCTCAACTTTGCCCATCTGCCATTGGAAATGATTATCATGTGAAGAGAAGTAGGGGGCATTGAAAGCCAGCGGCCATTAATCAGACGTCAGATCCTGGGTCCATTCCCACACACACATCTGACACGCACATTGACACACCCCGCATACACACCATACAAACACCCAACCCACCCCTCACACACACCCTATTCCCCTCAACCCCCAAATACAAAAACACACAACCCACCATCATCCACCCACGCACAAATTAACACATGCATCCGACACACAACCCACACACACCCTCATACACACAAACACACCCCTCCCTCACATACACTTCCTACATACATTTCCATATACACGCATGACTAGACAGTGTCCCTCTATTCCTCTCACACACAAACCTGGCAACCCGGGAGCTCATCAGATCATGTCTCCCAACACGTAATGGATTGGTCTGCTAGTTGGGGTGTTTATGACTCTGCTGGAACCGTGACGATCCCTGCAGTCTCAGAGCAAGGTTTCGTGACCTCTGAACTTTCCAGGTCACCTAGGGTCCTCGGAGATGACCTCTGGTCACCAGCGAACCACGCAGATGGTCTGTGAGAGTGGTCACAGCCTGGCTAGCTCGCTACAAAGACCAGAAGAACACACCAACACCAAAAGTGATGAAGATCTGCATCACAGGACAATGATCCTGGGATGAAACAGACTGAGGACAGACTGTCTGCCGAAAACAAATCTCAGCAACTCTGACATCACACCAGTGCCATTCCCCTTCCTGCTTTTATAAAAGAGCGATCATACTACTGCTTTAACTTTGATTCATGACAGTGTGACTATCAAACCGTGTATGGGAATGTTGTTGTGCGTGTAGGACTATGCAGCACTCCCCTTCTTCATCTCTGAGTGGGATGGTCCAGCCATGGTAGTCTGAAGATGAGTAGCCAGGCATCTGTTGCCGCTTTCTCTCTCCCTCCCTCACTCTCTCTCTCTCCCTCACTCTCTCTGTCTCTCTTACTCTCCCTCTATTGACAATTTCTCCCTTCTTCTCTCGCTCTCTCAACATCTGCTGCCATTACTGCTTTTTCCCAACATGCAGTAGGATATGGCTTCTCAGAAAGGTGGCCTTTGTGTGTCCCGGCGCTTTTGTCAGCCAATCATTGTGTCCCGTGAGCAGTTCCCACGATGCAGTGGAGGTTATGGCCATCAGACCTAATGTCTCTGTCTCCCAGGATAGGAACATTATGTACATAGATGCAACAGTTAAAAGTATAAAGAATATGAAGTTCACTAGAGTGGATCCCTCAAGGGGAAACTGAACACCTACAGTGTGCTTTGTGAGAGAGGGAGGAGATCGAGAGACAGGGGGAGAAGCATGTATGTAGAAAGATAGATACAGACACAGGGAGGGAAAGCCATACGACGTGAGAAACTGAAGCGACAGAGAGAAACAGAAGTCGGAGAGATGGAAAGCAAGTGAGGGGGAGACGAGGGTGAGAGAAGAATAGAGAATGAGAGACCGACAGGAGGTGGGAGAGGGGAACAGCAAGTTAGACAGAGAAGGGGGAGAGAGGTGTAGCGAGCAAGAGTCGGAGAGAAAGACAAGAGGGAGAGGGGTATAGTGAGCGAGAGACATGGAGGGAGAAAAGGGGGAGAGTGGTATAGAGAAAGCTCTGGGAACAGGGAGTAGCTTGGTCCCCTGGGAGCAGTTCTAGCTCCTGACAATACCCTCCTCAGTGTGTCAGTAGAAAGACCCTTGGCGGGACCACCGGTGCCATCACGACACAGCAGATGTTCATCAGCACCACTGATCCCCGTCTCCATCCTAGGCTCTATATGGGTCAGTTCTGATATCACTGTCCTTCTCAAATCACTGCTATTGGGCCATTTCTTTCCTGTCACTCTTTCATGGCTGCTATTGGTCAGTGGTGATGTCTCTGTGCAAATCATAGTTATTATTTGATGAATCCTCTTATCGGATTTCAGTTTTAGGCAAGTTCAGTCAAACAGTTCAGTCTTACAAGTGGTCAAATTATTTTATCAAATTATTTGACCAGTGGTCAAATGACTACTTGAATAGGTTATATATCCAAAGGTAACTGAGGGAATGTGTCCAGATTCCTCTGAAGGTCCCTGAACTCCCCTGAGGCCTCCTACATCCCAATCTGTCCAGGACAGTGAAAGTGTCAGCTAGAGAATGCAGCCAAGAAACAAATGGCTGTGGTCGTGTGACGGTGTGTGGGGTGGGGCAGGGGTGGGCCAGGGGTAGGGCGAGGTGGGGGGGCTTGTTTTGGTAAGGAACAGTGGTGGTGTTTGGTTTGGTTCGGGTGATTTTGGTGGGTTAGAGGCTATGCTGCCCTCTCACCCCAGCCGGGTGGTCCATCCTGGGCAGAGTCAGGGCCAGGCCAAGCAAGGTGTGGAAGGTCAGGGTCTGGAAAACCCTTCAACTCCACCTGTGTGGCACACTTAAAGAGTGCCACACAGGGAAATATTGAGAGTGAAAAGCCAGACAGAACATTGAGCTTGGTTAGGAAGGAAGGGGGAGAGGTGTTTGGTTGGATAGTCAAGTAATATGTTTGTTCTATTGACAAACGGCCAAAGATAGTTAGCCAACAGGATCCTCATCATGACTCTTTATGAGTGTGCATGTGTGTTTGTTTGTGACAAGATGCTTTGTGTGGTGAGAATGTTGTGTCATCAGGATCCTTGATGCTGATGACACTCATTTTGTGTGTGTCTGTGTGTGTGTGTGTGTATGTGTGTGTATGTGTGTGTGTGTTTGTGCATGGCTGCATGTGGCTCCATGCGTCCATGCGTGTGTGACGACACGCCGGCTTTTCCACCCTCTGCTTCCCTTTGTGTCTCTCTGATTGTCCTGCATGCAACAATTTAGTTTCCCAAGCCTCCCCTGGCTCGACCCGAGCCCCCTCTCCCCTGCAACCCCCCCCCCCCCCCCAAAGCCAGATCTGAGGGTCCAGGTTGCAGTGGAGGGGAAAGGGGGGGGGGGGGCGCTCTGCATTGTGGGGAGTGACAGGTGACCACTACAGAGGAACAAAGGCGAGGTCAGCAGAAGAGTGGGAGCCCCTTTCTTCAGCTCGTGTTCTTCTCTCCCCACAATCTGTCAAAATGTAACTTGCCATTGAGGGGCTTGGCTGCAGGGAACAGCTTTATAAGGACTAATCCATGCAGAAGTAAGAGTGGGAACTGACACACAAACACATGTGCGCGCACACACTTACACAGATACACATCAACACTGTGTCTTCAACATAGACGAGAAGAAACAGGGGTGCAGAAGGGAGGATGGGGGGGGGGGGGGTGCGCGAACTGTGACCGTGTCAATCGGATCTTGGAGGAGAGACACTCTCACACTGGCGTCTGTAGGACACTAACCAGCTAACCATACCATCACCTCTTCTTTTATTATGGTAATGAAGATTAATATTAAACTTTGATTTTACTCACACACCAGAATGAAGGGAGAACATACAGTATCCACAGTTTACAGATAAACAGCTGGTGTCCAGCAGCAGTACTGTGGAAATGACAGAGTAGTTATTTAATACCACAGACCCAGCCTCTCGGTCACAGGCCCACGTTTTTAGGATCTGCTGAATGTTATAATTCGATATGTCCAAAGACATTGTGTAAAGTTTTCCTACTTCAGAAAGTGTGTCACGTGACGTTTAAATCATACAAACAGATACATGTGCTTGTTTCAAAATGTTCCAGACATTTTCAGTTGCAAACTAACTAACAATCAACAAACCAGCCATTGAAATGTCTCTATGGCTCTCGGGGGGATGATCTTAATTCTGTTGTATCTTGGAAAGATGTTTGTGGGAGCTTATGTGCGTCCTTTCAAGAGGACAAGAATGCCCGCGCAAACTGTTGGCAACCCATCAAAATTCCAAATGTATAGTTAAACCAAACCCTCTCACTTTTGAATAGACAAACAGCAGCACCCTGAGAATGAATCCACCATAAGCTGAACAGTCGCGCTGCGTGACAAAACCTCCGCTTCTCTGACCAACTCCACAGGACAGCGAGGTCTCTTTCCACTGAGCAGTGTGTGGACTGCTGAAACTGATCTATGTCAGCATGAAACAGGGACACTGGTTTGCATTACAGTCTGAACAAAATCTGTGTTTCATTATCAAGACAATGAGGTGCTTACGTATCAGTTTAAAGGTTGCTGTACAACTCAAGAGTTATGATAAGAGAAATGTTGATAAACCATTTAACTGATTCATGACTTCATAACATGCACATATCTCACTTCTGAGTAAAACTTTCATTGTGGATGAGCTGAATATAGTTCAAGGGATTTTTTTCAGGCAGATGTTATAATGCCTACTTATTAAACATACGTATTAAAACAGACATGCATTGAGAGTTGAATTTCAAACTAATAGTGTAACCATTTTTCTTTTGTTTAAAACAGGACAACAATAGAAAAGACAAGTATGAATGTAGATTACCATGAATTAGTATGAATGATTTACTTGGATTTGTAATATATTTATTTAATCTTTTTTATTAAGCTATTTGAGACATATCATCTCCAACAGACTTTTCAAACAAAGTATATTACATTGCCAATAAATTCTTACTGAAACTTTCAGAATCTTTCTTTCTTTTGTGTTTATCAAAGCCAGCATTCTTCATTCCAGACAGTGCCGCATATTGTCATTTATGTCCAACCTTTGTTTGATTATTGACACAAAAGTGAAACAAAGATTACAGAGAAGATACACCCCATTGGGCGTGAGGCAGTGAGACGGGCTGCACAGAATGAAGAAACAAAAGCCTGCTTTAGGCCTGTCTCCTGATATTTTCCAACTCAGCGAAAAGCCATTGTGTCAGTGAAAAAGTTAAGTTAAAAGCTTAGCATGGTATGTGAAAACAACTGGCCAACAGTTGTGTAATACAAGCAAATACTTTTCACTAGTCTGTATTGCTGTGGCTCTGCTCCCCCTGCTTTCACAGGCAAACTCTCTCACCGCTCGCTCCTCTCTGGATGGTTTTAACTTTCACATCATTTCAGTTGTAAACAAAACAGACACAGACAAGCTGGATGTAACATTTAAACTATACTTGTGGAGAAAGCACTGCTGCGTTACAGTAATTAGATGAGTAATGTACGGTTTGGTTTAGATGTTTGATCAACTTTAAATACCAAAGCATCGTAAAAGGATTGTGTATGCTTTAAATGTACATAAAAAGCTATTGTCACCTGACTTTAATTTTCAGATAATCTGTCTAGGTATCCAACCTTTCCCATGCCAAGTGTCTTGATCAGACATGTTGTCAAATTACTTCCACACATAAAGACACGCACACAGACACTGATGAGATGATGGCACATCACTCTTCTATAAAAGATACACGTACAGATGAACCAATTAGGAATGTTGCCATTTTCTCTTGACTTTCTTCACAGTGCTCTTTGTGGTTTTGGGCCTGCCTTGTGTGTGTCTGTGTATGTGAGTGTGGGTGTGTGTGTGGGTGTGCTTGTGAGAGAGAGAGAAGAGAGAGAGAGAGAGAGAGAGAGAGAGAGAGAGAGAGAGAGAGAGAGAGAGAGAGAGAGAGAGAGAGAGAGAGAGAGAGCACTTGTGTGTGAACCAGATGAGTCTTTGATGAGTATGTAGTGGCGGTCACCGTTACCACCCAACCTTCCTAAATGACACCAAGGTTCACAGTGAGCTGAAGGCCTTCCAGCGGTCCTTCTTCCAGGGGTGGTTTCTGTTTTTGTCAGAGGGTTCTTTCTTCCTAAAAATACTCAGCCATCAAGAGGAGGGTAGTAATCAGTGATTACGGGGTGTGTCTTTGTCTCACTTAGTGAAGCACCGCATGGAGACAGTTCGCCTGTAGCATCAGGCCAGGAATATCTCCTGGCTCAACAGTTCTGCTATGTATCTTATGCACTCGCCATTCCAAATGGGATTTGTCAAGCGTTTACAGTCGACAAGCAGACAAACACACTTACACTGTTCATTGTTTCATACATCATTTATTTTGGAAAAATATTTCGCTGATTTCCTTCATGGGCTTCAACAGTTATAAAACAATTCCAATAGGTTCTGTACAACGCTTCATTTTAAATACATTTCTGTTGGAAAACACAGTCACAGTGTTCTGAAGTGCCTTATATACATTAGACATATATTTGTAAAACAAAAAAGTAACTTAAATTATATCAAATTGAACTCCACAAAAATCATAACAAATGTAACACAAATAAAGACATTAAATTAAAAGAATACATCCTCTTCTTTAAAAAACAAACAGCATCAACAGTATTTGAACCAACATGAAGGCAGTGTCTTCTTTCCCCTACCTGCCATATACAGACAAACAGGCTGAGAGGGCCATAGGCAGTGCATCATACTCATCACGCATACACAGTCAGCAACTCACATCACTATCTTTAAATACAACACAGCCCTCCATAGTGCAATGAGGTAAAACTGTCCCAACAGCAAGGCAGTCCAACTATTAGTCCATAACGCACGTTCCTGGGAAACTTTACTAGAGAGAGAGTGACATAGGCCAGTATGGCCCAACAACATCATCCTGGATCTGAAGTCCTTGGTCCCCCTCCAGCTGAGAACCAGCTCAGCCTGACAGACCTCTGTCCACGTCTCAGCCAGTATTAAACTAGTACTACACAGCACATGGGCGACCACAATGTATACGCAGTACTATGGCAGTACTTACACAGTATTCAGTTAGTACGACATAGTCTAGTACTCGGGTCAGTCCTACCAGGTACTGTCTAACAGCAGCAGCAGTCACAATGAGGGACACCTTCCCTCTGGGTTTGAGCAGCATAAAGGTGGAGTAAAACCTCCTGTTGAGAAGATGAGCTACTGCTCAGGGTCTGGTGTTACACCTGGAAAACAGAAAGGATGGACGAGGTCAGTTTCAGTTGCTGCGTCAGAAACTAGCATTACTACAATCTCACAGGCAGACTCGGCATTTAGGCTTCTCAGTTAAGACCATGAATTGTTCGTCCTGATACGTTCTAGAACGTGTTTTTGTTGGGTTTCATGGGCTGTGAACACGTGGTGAGAACTCACCTCAGTTGCGATGATACATTCATCCTTCTCGTCAGATATGACGTACACAGACTGGTACTTGCTGTCGCTGCATGACGACTCTTCTGCACATTTCTTCTCTGAGGTGTCGCTGTGAATACAAAGCAAAAAAATACCTTAGCACCAAAGACACCCTTACTGAATGAGCTGTTGGAACATACGTTTTGCCATCCACACCACAATGAAGCAAATAGCAGCGATCGTCGATTATTTACCTATTCAGTCTTTTTCTGTGTGATGTGAAGTCGTAACTGGTTGAACTGAGTTTGTCCTCCAGATCACTGTCCAGACCTTCACATTTGGCTTCGCTCTTCTCTTGGTCCTCTTTACATGTCTCTTCAGGCTTGAGCTCATGCACCAGGTTATAATCCACAGCAGAGTATCGGGCCTTGTACCCATTCCTCTCTGCCCCGGGGTTGTCGGAATTGTAGTCCACCTTCTTATTGGTGTTCTTCACCTGGGCAGGTGCCAGCACGCTGACAGACAGTTCCTTGTCTCCACGGTGATAGTTGTTTGTCAGGTTGTTCATGGTCTCGCTCTCGTTTTGGCTGTCTCCATGCTGTGACCTCTGCTGAACTTTCACCCGGATGTACACCACCAGCACAGCGCAGCCAATCAGAAGAAGAAGCACCATGAAGATCCCGGCACATACGGCTGTCCAGGGGAAGCCGCCCTCCTCCTCGTCCTCATTGTCTACCGAGTAACGCCGGTCAGGTCCCTCCACCACTGGCTGGCCCTGAGGGGCCTCTGGGAGAAGAAACTGGCAGTTATGTCCACCGTAGCCGGGCACGCAGGCACACACGTAGCGGCCGCTCCTCTCATGGCAGGTGGCGCCGTTGTGGCAGGGGTTGTGATCACAACGGCTGATGGGAGCGCTGCAGTTCTTGCCGGTGTAACCGGGAGGGCAGGTGCAGGTGTAGTCGTTCATGCCGTCCTGACAGGTGCCGCCGTTCTGACAGGGGTAGACGCCACAGTCGTCAGCGTTGTCCTCGCAGTTGGCGCCGGAGTAGCCGTCCAGACACTGGCATAAGTAGGAGTTGACCAGGTCGACACACTGAGCACCTATAACAACACACAGACGCACACACTTAACTCTCTGCCTCGAAATGTATCACAGGGAACAGTCAACTTGCCGTCGATGCATGACGTGTTAGATGCTAATAACACAGCATATCAGATCACAGGGTATTACAAAGTCCACAAGGTCTCTTCGAGCACGGTTCACGATGAGTGTGCGTACCATTAGCGCAGGGGTTTGAGCTGCAGTGGTCGATCTTCTTCTCACAGTTGAAGCCGGCGTACCCCAGAGGACACTGGCAGAAGTAGCCACCCTCAGGGTTGTCCGCACAGCGTCCCCCGTTGAAGCACGGCCCGTCCGCACACGTCATGGCACTCAGTTCGCAGTTGTTTCCATAGAAACCCGGCGGGCAGGTACACTTGTAGGTGTTCTCCTTATCCTGTAAGAAGACAGTTGAGAGGTTGTTATTAACATGATGTTAACCGGGCAAAATAGTTTCTTCATTCATCATTTAAAATACATGTTCGTTTGACCCTGTTTTTAAATGTTGTTTCTCAGGATGCATGCATACTTTCTCAGCTCCAGGACCAGCCTCAGACACTACAGTACATACTTTGTAAAAGCAGCTGCAGTCTGTATTAAAATTACAAAAGTAAAAGTATGAGTTTTGAGACGCGGGGCCACTTACCATGCAGCTTCCTCCATTCCTGCAGGGGTTACCGGAGCACTCGTTCACCTCCAGTTCACAGCTGGCCCCAGAGAAGCCTGGTCGACAGGTGCAAGTATAGCTGCCCTGGCCTGTGTTGGTACAGGTAGCCCCGTTCATGCAGGGCTTGTGGTGGGTGCAGTAGTTCAGGTCTGAAACAGACAAACAGCACATACTGATTAATGTCTCTGACTTTCAGCAGATACACTTATGCCTATCCAGGAAGTTTCACAACATATTTGAGCCGTGTTGGGTGACCGTAGAAAGAGCACTTACCCTGGTTGCAGAACAGGCCTCCCCAACCCTCCTGACAGTTGCACTGCCATGGTTGCTGGCAGGTGCCATGGAGACAGCCTGGGTAGCGGATACAGTCATCACAGTAGCGCCCACTGAAGCCCACTCTACACCTGCAACAGCAACAAGACGGGTCAGATACTCATTCACGCAAGTTAGGTCAACTGCAACAGTGGGTGGTCGAGGCATTTGCTTTAACATCAAGGGGAGATGAACAGTGTCTGACTTACTTGCACTCTCCGGGCTTGTCACAGAAACCATGCTCATCATCACAGCCTGGCAGGCAGATCGCTAAAGATGAGAGAAAGACCACATGTGAATCATGGGAATCTAACAGTCTGGAGCATGTGTGTTTATACAACAGGCCAGCCTCTTTTCAGATTGGGGCTGTTCAGTAAACACTAGTTGATTCATCTCACTGAGCTGGTGGCCCCCTCAACCGTTACCTAGAAAAATATGCTCCTCTCGTCACCAGGGGGACCAACATGCTGCTTAACACAGTTGCTCCCACACAAAAGACTCCCACACAAAGACTTCTTTTTCTCCTAACTATGGGTCAGAAGTCCCTTTTTTCTCCCTGCTCTCCCAGCCCCTCCCCTTCATGTCCCCGAGTGAGTCGGGCTAGATAAGAGCGGCCGGGCCAGCTGGCCTGCACGGTGCCAGGGTGGACAGCTGCTCCATTGTCTACTCTCACTCAGCAGCTGCCCGCTCTCAACAATACCGCACCGCGCAAAGCCAATCAACGCCGAGCACACCGCCAAGTAGCCAATCAGCCATTACATTTAATCTATGGCACGCGTGTGATAACTCGGGCAAATTTCTCAGATTTAAATTCGCCTATATACATTATTTAGACAGTCAGTATTTTTGTAAATTGTAATCATTAATTCTCAGATGACAAAATTAAGATGGGGTGGCATGGCATTAAAAGTGTAATACATACTAATGATACATCTGTGAACTTACGTTCCGTGCAGTATTGTCCTTTCCATCCTGAGATGCAGATGATTTCGCCACGTTCACCGCAGGTAAAATGACCGAAGGCGTCATCGCGCGGACGGCAGAACACAGAGCATCCCTCTCCATAGTAATGCTCATCACACACGAATCGGTAGGAATACTTCAGCTCTGTCCTTCCGCCTGCCTGCAAGTCCTGGAACCACTCCTCCCCAACCGTCAGGTGTCTCTGGGTGGTCATACGGCTGATGAGGCGCTCGGGGTTGTCTAAAATGAATCAATAAACTAATTTACAATCGATCCATCAATGATAGCCTACTGACTTGTTGACACTGGATGGGTTACAACGTGGTAACCTGTTGCTCTCTTTTGCCTACCTGTTGTGAGGTCGTCCACCGAGTCAGTCTGTAGAGCCTCAATAATGAGAGAGAATGTTCCCTGTTGGAATGAACAGAATTGTTCTAGGTCAAATAAGTCTTGCTTGCAAGCAAACGTTAAAAGACGGTCGATAAACTCTAGGCTAATACCCCTGTTGATTAGCATTGAGGAGTGCTACCTACAGCGCTCACACCTCATTCTTCCACTTTCACACTTACTCACAGCTGTAAAATGAAACGTTTTGGAATTTCACGCAGAGCTGCCAATGATATGCCAACTCTGAGGATGTGAAGTTTCCCACCCTGATAGCTTTTGGTAAACGTACTCAAACCCCCCTCACACGTTTCTAGGATTAAACCTACTTATCACTTCTATTACTTTTCATACATAACCAACAAAGCCAAAAGTTAATATGTCCATTTGTAAATTAATGGTAGGCTACTTCAGAAATTCAACAAACGTTAAGTCAAAGTTTACACTCACCGGCCATGTGAAGCCGAAAGAGAACTGGATAGGGTTGGAGAAGGAGCTGTCTGCGATGCTCTCCGGCACTTGGAAGGAGTTGGACCCAAGTACCGGAGTCACAGCTCCCCCGTAGGTGCAGGGGGGGTCCGGTGACACATTGGCCTGATAGTGCTTCAGACAGATCCGAAAGAACGTTTTACATTCACATTGCAGAAATCCAGGCGCAGAACCTGCCTTGCAGCAATTTGCATTGCCCGTTACTCCTTTCTTGTTGAGGAACTCTTGGAGCTTTAACTCGAAAACCCCAGAACACAAACCCTGTAAACAAAACAAAACATTTCGAAATTGTTTATTCAAACGTTTATTGCTGAATATAAACATACGCAAATGATAGGCTACCTAATTACGAATCAATCAAAAAGAAGAAGAATGTTACCTGGCATATGAAGACACAAATGCTGACAGCGAACAGGAGCGACTGGCGTCCCATTGTGCTGAAGATCTTAAATAAATAGGTAGAGTTCCACGAGCCTGGGCAGTGTGCCTATGACCCAGCTCAAACAATCATCGAGAAAGTTATTTTCATCTATCAAAGTCCAACTAAAGGATTCGTTCCGTCTTCTTCTGGTCCCTTCACTCAGATTTTCTGGTTATGTTCTGATATGACCAATACATACAGTAATCCCCCACAGTGACGGCCAAAAATCCCAGTGAAAGTTTGGGGAATTAAGTCGAAATTCCTTGTAGAGGCGTAAATTCCAATCCGATTATTGAATATTGCAGTTCAATTCAGATTCTGACTAAAGGGTGCAAAATCAGACAGCGCGTGTCTGGTTTATTTTCCACTTGATCAACAATGAGCGAAAGGTTAGCGATCCAAAACAATTGCCCCACGACTCTGTCGGTAGTTCAACCTGCTTGTAACTGCGTGTGTCTGAAGTGCCAGTCAGCCTTCCGCCGGTTATATACGGCCCACGACTGCTAGGGTAATGAGATGCAAATCAGCTACTCTCCTCTCTGTCCCGAGCTGTCACAAAGGGGGACACTTTTGGAAAACCTCCCCCTCAAAAGATAGCCAAATGGTCACTGAGCTGTTAAATGTGCAACCCTTCCACATGGCACAGAACATTCCCATTTACATTCCAACAAAATTTTACCTCCAGAATCCTTTACATCGACCGTTCTCACATAAAACCTCAAATTGCATCACAGGGCATCTCCACATGGTGAGATCCAGAGTACATTAACCCTCCCCTTCCAAGTAGGAGCCTGCGACGGGAGCACGCCACTGACTATCTCTATGGCTTCTTTTTTTATTCTTGTAACCGCAAAACTTTTGTTTGTGATATTGAATGAAAATATTTTATTTTAATTTTAGTTTGGCCTACAATCTATCCAGACGATTTCAATTATAAGGAACACATAGACTAAAATCACAAGACTGTGTTGGACATATTTAATAATATAATACAGGTTTGTTTATTGAAAGCATGTCTTTGGAAATAAAGACAAAGCCAAAATAAAGTTTTACAAATTTATTGTATAAGACCTCATGTAAATATGATTACGTAAACCTCATTTTATAGTTGGTCACACTATCCTAATGAACATTTCCCTACAATAAACATACATATATTTCACTGGATCTTAGAGGATAACTATTCGCTTTACTGTAAAACACCTGGGGTGACTTGTGTTGATTTTTTCATCTTACACTTAGGTGGGGCAGTAAAAACTGCTCTGGTGTGTGTCGCTCGCGTGGCTGTCATTAAGGCACTTTGTTATTGTGCGCGCGGGGGAAGAATAAGTTTGGTCTTTGTGCTTTCAGCTGTATGGTAATTCAGGCTGCAGCACCTGCTCTCTCCACAATACACGAGGGAGAGAGAGCTCCCCTCGGCGCACGCGGCCGTTACAACAATGTCTCAAAAAAAGTAGTTTGCCATCTCAGATTTGAAGTCTTCTGTCTCTCAAGTTTTTTAGTACGTAGCCCTACGTTTTATAAATGTGGGCTATGGACTACTTGTTATTAGCGGAGAATGTTATTTACTTGAAAGAGAACGTTTGCACTTGTTGATGTCTAGCTAGTTGCTCTAATCTGATTACTCTGTAATTGTGTGCATACGCGCGGGCGCGCTCATGCTTGTTTGTGTGGGTATGTGTATGAGAGAGAGAGAGAGAGAGAGAGAGAGAGAGAGAGAGAGAGAGAGAGAGGGGGGGGGGAGACAGAGAGAGGAGACAGAGAGAGAGAGGAGACAGAGAGAGAAAGGGGGGGGGGGTGGAGAGGCAGAGAGAGGGAGAGAAAAGCGAAAGATAGGAGAAATGAAAGATAAGAGAAAGGAGGAAGAGAAAGACAGAGAAAATCAGGGTGGTCTTAATTAGGACGCTAATTGAAACGACATTTCAATATTTGGCGCGCGGCAGCAACGGCATTTGAGCACGTAACGCGTTCCTAAACAAGGAGTGCATTTGTATCCCATGCAACAACAAAAAAAGAAGTGTGTGCAGCGGGTGGGGGTGAGGGAGGGGGGGTGAGGGAGGGGGAGGTGAGGGAGGGGGGTTGTCATGGCATAGTATACAGTTTTGCTCAGGTGTTTAATCACAGTGCTTAATATAATTCTGGTTTACTTAATGGATGAGTCAACCCCTGTTCACGTTCAGTAATCCATGGTGGCGCTGTTAATGTTGCAGTTTTGCGGGCCTTTACAGCCTGCATTAAATCCGCATGTTTGAGGTTTTACGCGTCTGACACTTCCCCGGTCAACCCTCTCTTCTATCCTCGTATACCATGGGGCATTTATTATATTGACGTGGCACACATTTCCCGATTACGCCGGCATAGCGTAACTGAAAGGCATGGTAAAAATCCTCAGAATCATGCGCACTACACTTATTCTTTTCAAATATAATTTATGCCACGCGATTCTGTCTTGGTTAAATCAAGCAGAAAGCTCCCTTTTCGCACTCCCCCTTCTTTCTGAACGTGGACTATGGAGAGACTGTTTAACCTAAGTGTTTCTATGGGAGGCTGTTGTACTTTAACTCCTGCCCACCAGTAGCTCCAAGGAACAAAGGAGGGACTCGAGCTCTGACCATTCATCTTTTCTTTGCGCTTTAATTTTCATTGATTTGGAATACAAGGGAGAGCCCTTGGGGATTCCATCTGAAGGGCACGACACGCCTTTGGACGCGGACAGCCCCCCAAGCCAGCCATCTGCTCCTCACCAAATGGCGTTTTTACCCCCCCAATCTCAACTGCATGTCTCTACTGTCTCCCTACATATTCCACAGTCTTCATCCAAATTGAAGTGGAAGCATTTTGAAGAGTGTGCAACGGTATGATGCTGGCCATATGGTTAGGGAAGCCAGAACTGCAGTTTTGCGGATAGATCGCTCGTGGGAACATAAACACAGAGAACATCACACCATAACGAAGGGATAGCAACGGGGGTAAATCGATTAATCGGAAGTCTTAATGAGACTATAATCACGTTGTAGGCTACATTTAAACGGAATATAGCCTACATGTTACAGTCAGTTTCCCATTGTAAAGTTAAAGAGAAATATACAGTTTTATATACAATATTGAGAATAGCTACAATATGAATAATTTTTGAATTGGGATAAGCCCTTCAATCAACTTTTTAAAAACATTTTGTGTCCAATATCTGTGAGGCAACAGGTGAGGTCATGACTGGGCATTTTATTATAATGAGTTGAGCGCAAAGAGGACGTTACTTGCTTAGTGGTGCTGAACATTCTGCCCTCTATAGATTTCTTACGAGACAAAGGGGTTGGTGTCGGCATCCTGTGTGATGCTGCGGAGGCTCGCGCTGATTAGAATAATAAAGAATGTGTCGCGTGGCTCCGCCAACTCGCAGATGATGGATAAGCTCGTGCAGCATCATTGACGCCCTAATATCAGAAACCTGATAGCGAATCATCTGTTGGCTTTAAGCCTATACCCCTATTTTAATGACAAAACCCATGTGCTTACCTGTGATCCCTGGGCCCGTTTGTCCACAACAAGTGGGATTAACTCGGCCAGCTGCTCCATGGACAAGGGATCGGTGCAGTGACCATTCTGCCCTCATGTGTCTCTGGGGTCAGGGGGTGGGAGGTTAGAACCGTTGTTTGTGGTGTGTGTGTGTGCATTCTTTCCGGACGGATGGGGTTAACTGCTGAACCACTCATGAATTCTTCTGCAGAGTTGAGGGCAGTCGCGTGCTTTCCGAAGAGCATCTGCCTCCTCTGTTCAGTACGTTTTGTTTTTCCCTGAGTCAACCACGGTCTTGGGGGAGGAGAAGAGAGAATGAACAGATCCAAGGGGAGAGGGGATGAGCCGATCAATAGTGAGTGGGCCTGCAAATCAAAACAGTCGCTCCTTTGGGAAAATAAGGCAGCAGGTTGGGAATTATATTATGTTGGATCCACACCCCGATAGGCTACAAGTATTTTACCTTTTGTCAATTGTAAAACTGTTCATGCATTACACTGAAGACCTCCCCATTCCCCAAAGTATTGCACTCTTGGGACGAGAGAGCTGTGTCTTTTTGGAGGATGCCATCAGGTAGTCGTTAAATGAGCTCTTCACCCCCAATTCCGGCAAGGCAATCTGAATTACGACACTGAGCCGTCTCTCTGAATGGCGGATTTGTACGGGGCGGTGCCCCTTTAGAAAGACTCCCCGTGTCCTGCCGAGCATCTGCCCAGTGATGAACAGATGTAGTCACCTGCAGTGACAGCGCGCATATGGTCTTACCCATTCACACTTTGCAAGAGAACGCGACAATAGGCTTTGTGTGCGCTGCAATATAAATCCTGTATGATCTCTCTCATCTCAACAACACAGTTGTGTCCATAAAGTTATTCTTACCAATAAAGTATAGTTCACCAATTGATTTTTTTTAAATGCGAAATTAATAGATACGCTACAACATTTAGAAACACATTGTTCATTGATGAGCCTTTCTGCGCCTAGGACATAGGAAAACATTCATTTTCGAAATGACAAAATTCCTTATGAGAAAAATTAAAACCCTAAATGGTTAACAAAACGTACTGAATTATTATATAAAATGTTACAAATATTAAGTCAGGTCTACATTAAACATTTTAGGAGAGTTGAGTCCGCACGTGTATCTTGTTTACAAGAGCTGTTGAGCTGCTGCGTGGTGACGTAATACAGCGTGCCAAAACAGGAAATCGTAGGCTGACTAGCTAGCAGCGTCGTTGAAGTCTCTAGCAAGATATTACAAGTATCTGTATTAGACATTAGGTTTTACTTTAAGAAAAATTAGGGGTGTATTTGTCATATAAACTCTTTACCCAAACTCTCTCACCTGACTCACTATAGGATAGTGAGGCAGGGATTTTCACATATCGGAAGGTCTGTTAGCATTCTGCTTAGCATGCAGCACACACGCATGCCATTGTTTTAACGAATATACATGAAAAATACTGTAAATCCGTGATTATCAGACATAGTCAGAAGTGGGAGTGACAGCATCATGCATGTATCCTGAACATTATTGGATTACTGTACAATTAAAGGCCTATAGCCCTATATCGTATTTCAGAGCAGAGATGGGTGTGAAGGGCTTGCAGTCTTTCACTGAACAGTGCTGTCAAGAGGGCTGTATGCCAGTGCACCTCCAAGAACTGGCCAGCCAGCATGTCAGGAATCAACCCTCAACAAGTGACCCCAATCCTCCTACACTAGTGGTGGACGGTATGGCCTGTGTGAGGCAGTGGTACAGCTGTCCGGCCTGGGTCCATGGGGGTCAGTGGAAGCATTTACTCCACCTGCTGAAGGAGTGGGTGGGGGCCTTCACGTCTGCAGGGATCCACCTAGTATTCTTCTTTGATGGTGTAGTAGAGGAACAGAAGAGGGCAGAGTGGGTTAAGCGGAGGCAGAGGGTAAACAGGGACATTTCTAGACTGTTCACCCATGTGAAGAGGCAGGGGCAGCAGCCAGGCCGGGACTTGTTCTGTCTGCCCTCGGCACTGGCCACCTTCTCCCTCTTTGCTCTGCGCTCCCTGGGCCAACAGGTCCACTGCTCTGTACGAGAGGCTGACTATGAGATTGCTACCTTCGCCCTTCAGCACAATTGCATTGGCATACTGGGTCAGGACTCTGACTTTCTCATCTATGACAGTGCCCCCTACCTGTCAGTCAACCATCTGCGTCTTGACCGCATGACCACAATGATGTACTCCAGAGACTGCCTCTGCCACGCCCTCCAACTGCACATGGCAGAGCTCCCGCTCCTGGCATGTCTCCTTGGAAACGATGTGGTGCCAGAAGCAAGGATGCAGCATGTGCGTAGCAGAGCCCTGGCGATCTACCGCAAGACGCATCAATGCTCTGATCCACCACTGAGGGAGAAGGTCCTGGCTGTAGCCCAGCTCATATTCTCCTCCCGGGGATGCCTGGGTCCTGCAGGTCTGGATGTATCAGACTCAGACAGGCAGGTGCTGCAGATGGGACTGCAGTACTACCTACTGCCAGGGCAGCAGTCACTGTGGGAGGGTCTAGTTTCCTCCTTTCCTCCTAGTCCTGTGTGTGCAATGGAAAGATACGTTTGCCCGGAAGTCCTCCAGGTAAACAGTATAACCAGCTAAACATGTGGCACGCACAAACCATTACTCCTCAATGTGGCGTACACGTTTGTCTATCATCCCACACATCAATCATGTTGTGTGACCGTTCATAGGGAGTCAACTGCACCGTTCTCTCTCTCTGACAGGCAGCCAGGGAGAAGCACGCGCGATGCGAGTGTTTCATGGTGTACAACGTGCTGTACAACGGCATGGTGGAGTGCAGTAACACCCTGGAGGATAAGGAGGATGAGGATCTGGCTCCCCAGGCTCTGGTGTTTCAGCCATGCAGGGAGCAGATCTACGGAATCCTGCTCCCAACACACCCAGGTGCCTGTTGCTAACCCACTGGAAATGTTGCTTCTGGATGCTTTTTCTCATTGCCTTGTGCTGGATACAGGGAGTTGAATGTTTGTAGGCAATTTTATGGAGATGCAAAAACAACTGTATTAGACATGCTGTTGTTGAACAACTAGTTAAGTGTGTAGTATGTGAGTCATTATATCTTGTAATGTGTTTTTTTAAGCAGACAGCGATGGAGATGTCCCAACAGTCAAAGAGTGGTTTGTGTCCCCCAACAGCCAACTGAAGCAGCCCAACATAGTCTTTCCTGCACCCCTCACCCACTCAGGTACAGTAGATCTGCAAGACCAACAAAATAGACTACTGACCACCTGTGACTACTCCGTCTTTTACTCAATGATGGCTTTCAGGAATACAAAGTTTTCATCCTACATTGTGATCATATCTTACGCTTTCTGTTATGCTTTCCTACCATCTAGGTGGACAACCAGATCTGAAGGTGTTGTGGTTTGGGCAGGACTCGGAATCATCTAGTCTCCGCCTGACTTGCTTCTTGTCAATGTTTGGCTGTGAGGAGCTGTCAGTGGAGCAGGGCCAACTAGAAGTTTCTCTCCTGGCGGTACTCTGTCTGGTCACCTACATCACCAAACAGGTGAGGGCTGGGTTCAGGCCTGGCTTTCCCTCAACACAGACCTAAACAAACCCTGAGACTTTCACTGTCACTTCCAAGTGCACCTATAAGAGGGGGGACAGTAGTAGCGCTATGACCCGGGTCTTATTTGGGGTTCTCTCCAGACAATGAAGGCTATCAGTGTCTGATAGAGGACAATAGTAGTACTCTTCTCTGCTCTCCAAGGCCTTAATACATTATTCATGCACCTCCAGTGCCTTCTCATTCACAGCTGTTTGTTTTGAACGCAAGGCCTTGTGTTTGTGATTAGTCTAATGAACAGTCCTCTCTCCTCATGTCTGTCTATCTATCTCTGTGTGTGTGTGTCCTCAGGTGGAGCGCCTCAGTCTGGAGGATGTAGACGCCTATCTGAGCCAGGCCGTCTGTCTCAGGTCCATGAGCCCCACACAGCTACGACACACTGCAGTGAGTTCACACGGCTGATATCTACTGGCCGTGGTCGTGTCTGCTTGCTTGGCCAACAAATGTGTCACTAGTGGACCTCTGCAGCCCCAGATGGGCCTGCGTCGTTACATCTTAACCAAATGTCAAAAGTCTTTGTGTCGTTTTTGGTGCTCTGCACATACATGGCCGACTCTTTTCCCTCAAACTGATTTCAGTTCAACCACCCTTCTATGTCTTTTAGCTCTGTTTATTTTTACTTCTTAATTATGGCATTTAGTTTGACTAATTAGCATTTTCTACTGCTCATCTGTACACAATAATTAGGTCTAAGCCTCAAATTGAGCATTCATTTAGGGATTTTTATTTAAAAGTCTTCAAGAGTTGAAGTGTTTCTGGGATATGGAGCTGTATTTATACAAGTAGGAGGATTCCTTCTTCCATCAGTGAGCTTTAGTAAACAAAAAGACCCTTTAGATAATGCCCTCTCAGGAGGTCAACATGAGGAGGGGAGGGTTCTTGCGACATATTGACAAACCCACAAAAGGAAGAATTATTTCACAATATATGAAGGCCTGGCGGTGGAAAGTACTGAGGGGGGAGACATTTTGCGACATTCCTCCTTAAATGACTGTGATTGTGGTCAGATCCTCAGAACGATGTGCTGCTTTGCCTGGCGACAGCCTCCAAGCTGTCCTTGACAACAACCACAGGGCTATTTATGCTCCAGGCTGCCCGATTTAAACGCTGCTACGCCCGCTACTCCTAGTAGAGACTCTAACTGTTCTCCACGACCCCCTCCTCTTCCAACTCAATGGAAGTTGGATAAAAAGGTTCACCCAGGGTTGTCTGTAACACTTTGAAAACGTTATTGAACCTCGACGTAATGGAAGTTAACTAAATATATGTCCAACTATGTCAGTAACCTTCAACTTCATTGTCTTAGTTTGGTGCCTACTTTGTGCTCACCCCAAGTTGTGTTTGTTGTGAAGGTGTGTTTGTTTATGTTCCAGGATTAGGAACATTCACAGTGAAACAGTAGACGCTGGAGTATGTGTGGTAATAAAAGAGTGTTTGTGGTTGACAGATGTCACGTTAAAGGGTACTCTGGCAGCAGGTGTTGAATGGCTGGGCTGAAAAAGGTCATTAGAAAAGTGTGTGTGTGTGTACACTCCAGCACTCCACACACACACCTGTTGCCTCAAACCATTGTTTGGCTCCCACCAGGACAGATACTGTCACATCTGCCTGGAACGGGGAGAAAGGGAGGGGGAGGTCTGACGGCAGGGTGTATCAGGAGAGGAGAAAAGAGGAGTGGAGGGGGGGGGGGGGGTTAGGGTGGTTAAGAGTGGTAGCCAGATGGTAGAGGTCTCTCCAGGGACATCTTCCTGGCTGTTGCCTCTATGCACAGTCACACTGAGAGAATGTGCCCACTCAGGCTCCAAACTGGCCCTCAACTGAGCCAGGGGTCCCCCCACGAGTACAGGCACTGAGATTGAACTGCTTCTATCCGTGTGTGAACAGTCATGCACACTTGTCTGTTTACCACACTAATCTGGATGTACTCCGAAAGACAGACTTGTGTGTGGGTGTGTGTGTGTGTGTGTGTGTGTGTGTGTTAGCGTACTGCTGTGTGTGTCAGATGAGATGAGCGGTCTTTGTCTTGGCCAGTGTGCCTGCAGGGCCTAAGGGGCTGGTGTTTCTTTGTTTGTTGTAGGTGAAGCAGTCTTTTTGTTTGTAATAGTTTAGGCTCTGTTTGAGTTGGAGCAGGTGGTGGGCAGGCAGACAGGCCGAGATAAAAAGACTGGTATGCAAGGAGACTGGTTGAGCGTGTGTTTGTTTGTGTGTGCATATATGTCTGTGTGTGTGTGTTTCAGGAAACACACACACACAGACATATATGCACACACACATACACACACATCCTGACCCATGACAGGCATTTGATATACAGTAAATCAGTGATCAATGTAATCTCTAATCTCAGAGCAGCAGCTGCCTGATAGCCGGTACACACACACACACACACTCACATCTGCCTGCTGCTACTGGGTCCGTAGTCACCTGCTCCTGCAGGCGCCCTTTCAGTCATTTCTCTGTGCTATCGAACCCCCTCTCACCCCCTCTCCTCTCCCCCCTCTCACTGTCCCTCCCCACCTCCCTCTCTGTTAGGTTCCTCATGTGGACTCTCGGGCGATCCAGCTGGGCTCTCTGTTTGTGCGCGGCCTGACCCATCTGCTGGGTGCTAACAGTGCCTGCGGTCAGCCCCTGGCCATGGAGGGGCTGATGCCCTGGCACACCTTTGACGGCCTGCTTTTTCACTCCAAATACCTGATGGCACACACTGGCACACCCCACCACCTGCTGCTGGAGGACAATGTGAGGGGGTTGTGTGTGTGTGTGTTTCAGAAAGAGGAGACCTCATGTGTTGTTGGTGTTGTTGTCTTTTCTTATTCTCATTGTCTCACCCCAGGCCTCCTGGCTCTCCACGTTTGTCGGCCTGAGAGAGAAGGTTCTAGAGGCCTGCAGACGGAAGGGTAGAATTGTCCAGTCCATCCCCAGACACAGGAGAACACTCCCAGGTGAGATTCAACATGCCGGGGCTGCAATGAGAGAACAGACAGAAAGGATAACAGGATGATGGAGCTCAATCTTCTGTCTATAAAGGCAAAATACTGGATACAAACCACAGTGGCCTAACAGCAAAAAATGGCGCTGTAGTCTTGAGGATGTGGCTGTATGGAGTTTCAACATCTGGGACTACAATACCCAGCAGTCAGTGTGTTAATGGAATCCATGTGGGTGTCCGGCAGCAGGCCCAGAGCTCTTCCTGGCTCTTTACTATGCTTTGTCATACAGGAATGGTTCTGGGCTGTCTTTTTATATGCCAGGGCTCTATATTAAGTAACATAACAAGACAACAAAATTACTATATGGCGAGGCCGATACAAAGGCCCCTCGAGACCGCTGCTCCGCAATGGCTCCCCGCGTCCTGTGGTTGCTACGTAGATGAAAAGACAGACCCACCAGCTAAATTGTATCCATGTGTTTGTATTTCTGACATTGAGCAACATGCCTAAATGTGCAATGTAGCTGCCTCATGCTCAGACTGTTGTACTTTGAGCTTATCTGCCAAATGACCTTTTTGCTATCGTAAATAAATAAATAAATGAATGAATAAATTCTAAGCTGCAAGGGTACATAAGGTTATCCTTATAGTGGATAAACAGTCTGCATACACATATTTATGGAAAACACGATAACATCATAGATTGATCAAATTCAATTTGATCCGCAAGCCAGAGTGCAGTTTTGGGTGAAAGGTGAAACATGTCTTTCGTCTGCTTTCAGTAACATTGCTAACTAGATGGTGAAATGCCCCCTGTCCTAGACACATTGAGGCATCCCTGTATAACAGGAGTCTACATCTAGACGAAACAAGAGTCCATGCTCTGGGATCAACGTGGGGCTGTCACAACTGTTTAGAGGAAAGCAAACAAAGACGCGCTTGGCCATGGCACCATCTGATGGATGTTGACACACTTTGATCACACTTTGATTGCACATGGTTTTCTCTGCTATGTAGCCGTTACACTTTGTAGACTTTGCACTGCTTCAATGTTTTTTTGTTTAATGTCCTACCCTTGCCAGTAATGATTACCCCAGAGTTTTGCTGTGGGGCACTGGCAGGGATTTCTGTTTGTGTTTACGCGTGTGCATGTGTGTGCGTATGCGTGGTTGTGTGTGTGTGTGTCTTGTGGCTTCATGGCGGTGGCGCTGATGGTCGCAGGGATAGAACTGCATGGTTTGTGTTTGGAAGAATATTTCATGTTTTGTCTCCTCAGCGAATATTTATCCAGAGAGTCTGGACTATGTTATTAAATCCGCTTTCAGATGCTGCATGTCTCTATGTTGTCCTCAGAGCAGCCGGTCACTGACAGACTGCAGCAGCACAGAGACACCCAGCAGCACAGAGACACCCAGCAGCACAGAGACACCCAGCAGCACAGAGACACCCAGCAGCACAGAGACACCCAGCAGCACAGAGACACCCAGCAGCACAGAGACACCCAGCAGCACAGAGACACCCAGCAGCACAGAGACACCCAGCAGCACAGAGACACCCAGCAGCACAGAGACACCCAGCAGCACAGAGACACCCAGCAGCACAGAGACACCCAGCAGCACAGAGACACCCAGCAGCACAGAGACACCCAGCAGCACAGAGACACCCAGCAGCCCGGAAGAGCTCACTCCAGTCCGAGAGCCAGATCCAGACCCCCCAACCGACAGAGATACCAGCTAGCCCCCAGGTGAGCCCCATGTTTAGAGTTAGACTAAGGCCATGGAACAGTGTCATTTGCTTCTGTCACACACTGTCATTGCCAGATGCTGTTAATAGCCATCAGGTCCCTTTCACACGCTTTTTGTGTTTGTCTCCTATCCCAGGTGGAGCCAGTACAATCACTTTCAGGACCCTGGCTCAGGTCTGCCCTGAGTTATGGTCAGGGTTTGAGAGAGGGACAGGGGATCGGAGGGAGAGAGAGAGGGATTTCTACTTTGTGATTCATCTCTCTGACAGGCAGGGTTAGACAACTCCTGGGCACTGATCCATCCGGTCAGCCCTCTGGCAAGCCAACTACAGGAGATGTAGAGTAGGTGAAAAATGAGATCTGGGTGTCAGTTGGAATGTGACTGAGATGAGAGGAAAGAAGAAGTAGAGATCAGTTGATAAAACAAAGGAGAAGAGGAGAAGATGATGACAGAGGTGATTAAGTGTCTGAGAGAGCAAACCAGTGGGATTAAGCATCTCAAATCCTAGGACGTATTGACTCAGCGGAATAAGATTGGCTGCATTCTCCCATGGAGTGTTTGCAAGCAGGAGGGAGAGTTTGAGAGGTGGGGCTGCAGTTACTCTAGCCAAATCAAGCTTGAAGTGTGCCACTTCAAACATGCACTGGTCAGTGGATTTACCTGTTTCTTGATCTGTTTATTTAACTGGTTAAATAAAAGAGAAACATGTCACTTGAGCCGAGTTGTCATCGGATTTGTTCTGATATCTCCTGAGAGTTCCATTTCAACTCTCCCCTCTGTTGTTGTGGATGTAGACGTTACTTCCTACATTCATCAGGCAGAACAGTAGGATTGGAAACCTTCCAAAATAACTACTCAATTTGACATAATGTAATACAAATGCCTTGCACTACAGACTGCAGAAATGCAGTGACTGACTGGTGTGTGTAGTTATGCCAGTGTGTCTGCCTATGCATTCTTCCACAGGGACATCATAAAAGCAGCCAGAGAGGAAAGAGGATATGGAGAAAGTTCCACAGAGCCAGTGGTCAGAGAGCAGCAGCTCCTTCCTCTCCATGACACACAGAGAAGTAGAGAGTCACCTCACAGCCTCACACACTGGAATGAAAAACACAGGCTGTGTGTGTGAGAACACATATGTTCACATGTGTGTCAGACTATAGACTGAGCAGGAAAGACTGATTAATGACAGGGGGAAGATGACAAGAAGGTTGTTGATCAAGCAATGGTGAGATCACGGGCTCTGGCTGGCTAAGGGGCTCAGATACTGCTTCCCCACTGCTGTACCATGGAAGGTATGCTACCTCACTGTGGACGGGCACAGTACAAAGTTCTAAAGAGTAGCTTTAGTGTGTCAGTTAGTGTAACATTAGGGCCTCAGTCACAATGCTGGTGGCTGGAAACTGAACCGTACGGTGGGTCTGTTAGCATACCTTGGCGGTACAGTGAAGCTAAACAAGCCGTGTTAGCATGTTAGTCTATAAAGAGACATGGATAAATGGCATCAACAACAACAAGAGAAGCGGCGGCACGATGGCTCCCTGGCTTCCACAGCCCCCAATTATCCTGGTTAATTACGGCCTGGCTGCCTGTGTGCTAATGGTAAATATAGGCCCTCTCTCTCTCTCTCTCTCTCTCTCTCTCTCTCTCTCTCTCTCTCTCTCTCTCTCTCTCTCTCTCGTCTCCCTCTGGCCCACAGGGGCTGTGGTCCTGGCCAAGGCCGGGGGGGTGGGGGGGTGGAGGGAAGAAGGGATGTGGTGGGAGGGAGGGGGGTAGGGGTATGTGGTGACTGGCGGGGTGGGGGGGGGTGGGGGGTGGCGGCAGAGGGGGGGGCACATCCATCTTCAGGACCATAACTGTACAGACAGTGGGTTAGGGGAGGATGAGGGGAAAATGGGTGGAGGGCTTGATGGAGGATTGGTGAAAGGGTGGATAAGTAAAAAGGGAGGTGGACAAAGAGGGAAAATGGTGTGGAAGAGAGGCAAAAGGGGGTAAATAGGAGGGATGACGGGTAAAAGGGGGAGGCTGGGGGGAGGAGCGCAGCATGTCTCTCTCTGGCATCGAAACCCAGGATTTGGCAGGTTATGGTGTCTGTTTCCTAGAGCATGAGGTTGGGTGAAGACAATGGCCCTCCTGCACACCATACCTAGAGCAACAATGTCATCTCAGTTTTATATGTAGGAGGACAACAGTTTTGGACTGACTGGTTGAGTGTTCCTTGTTCCTAACAGAGTGGATAAAATCTATGTTTTTGTATAATCAGTAGTAGTGTTTCATTAAAACATATGTTGCTTCTTGTAGCAAAAAGAAAACTGTAGTGTTGGGGTTAAAAACTTCACAATAGTATAATAGTTACATATCTGGGATGCCAAAAATACTTGCAAACTGTATTGTCCACTTATAGCTCAGGGTAAATATGGCTCAGACTATAAATAGTGTTTTTCTTCACAGAGAGAAATCAGGAACCGGTTCCAGATTGTTGATGGTGTATTTATGGACCCACTTCCACAGAGTCAAAACCCAAAGAATGAAAAAGAAAGAGAACAGACCCCAGAGTGGCGTGCAGCGCAGTGTGCTGGCTGACTGTTGGCATATACTTAGTGGGTTGAGTTAAAAAGGAGAGTGAGCTTTGCGCAGACCAAGTAAACAGTCGCACCATGCTCTGGTCAGTGTGCCCACGGTGACCCCCACACACTCATACTGGTTAACTCAGCCTATAACAATCTCTCCTCTCCTCCACAACAACCCCACCCCCTACCCTCCAGTGGTCTTCTGGGAGAGGAGGTGTGATGGTCTGTCAGTAAAGGGAATGTGTCTTAATATGTTAATGTGTCTTCAAACAGATCCCCCTGCCCCGGTCACCTCCGAGGGCCTTTCTTACTCCTCCGTGGTGTGGAACAATGCGGCAGCAGATGAAAAGGATGTAAGGTTATGTTACTGAGACACCTACTCAGCTCCTCCCCTTGCCTCCCTCCCTCCCCCCAACCCTGCTTTCACCACCCCTTGCACTGTATGAATAGGCACTGACTACTGGAACATATGCTGCTTGTTCCTCAATACACACTCAGTGTCTGTGTGTGTGTTTGTGTGTGTGTCTGTGTGTGTGTGTGTGTGTGTGTGTGTGTGTGTGTGTGTGTCACTGTGTAAAGATCAGTGCATGTGTGTGTGCGTATCCATGTGTGAGTCTTTGTATGTAAGAGTGCACTTGTATGCATGTGAGTGTGTGTGTGTAGGTGTGTGTGTGCGTGTGTTCATTGAAACATATGCTGCCTGTTGCACATCCACCATCTGTTCCTTGAATTAACTGATGGAGTGATCCCGTTGCCTTGGTGATGGGGCCATTCAGTCAAATAACCCTACAAACACTCCCTGTTTTGTGTTTGTGTGTGAGTGTGTTACAGAGAGAGATAAAGAGAATGTGGGTGCAGGCATCGGAGTTGCAGTCTATCTCGCAACATCCCCACTGTAGGAATTCCCAGTTCAGTCCAGTTGAAGTGAATTATTACAGTCAGCCACCCAGATCTTAGCACATACACTGGTATGTTATGTTAACGTTGCTCTGTTTTCCTAATAAAACAACATAGAATCAAATACCTTCCATGACAATACATGTGCGCCATATGGCGGAGGTTCAAAACCCGCTTGAGTCACAACACAGTAATCCCTCTTCTCTACCCCTTCACTACTTATCTGTTGTTGACGTGGTGGTTGTGTGTGTGTGTGTGTGCCTCTATGGGATAGACCTCAGGTGTATTTCCCCCGAGGAAGGAACTCCCAAAGAGAGCAGTGAGAGTTGTACTACACAGACCACACATTCTGGTGTGGCCGGGAGTCTGCCAGTATCTGATTTCCTTTCCACTGTTGCCCCTCCTCTGAACCTGAGACACAAAAGAGACAAGAGCAACACTACACACACACTACACACACAAACACTATATACACACGTGCACAGACACACACACAAAGGCAGCAGCAGGGGAGCAGTCAAGCACCTGAAACTGAATCCTCTGTATCTCCGCTGTTTTCTCTTTCTCCTCTCCGCTCGACTGTAACTAACCGCTGCTCCATTCATTCACAAGCTCACTTTAAGGATTTAAGGGAGCCTCTGTTCCACTCGCCTACCCCGCCCTCACCCCACCCTACCCCAGCCGCCTGCCAGCCATATGTCAGCCCCTCTCCTCCGCTACTGTAGCACCACTACCCAGAACCCCCTGGGAGAGTATGGTTCTGTTTGGGTGAACGGCCACACGGCTGGGAGCTGCTGCAGGGACCTCCAGGTCTCTGGGCCCTCGCTGAACAACAGGATACACAGTTGCCCAGCAGTAGAAACCAGAGACAAGCCAGAGGGCCCAAGAAAAACAAAACTGAGGATGGTTGGAGAGAGATACCGTGTCAGAGCATGGTTCTGGAACTGAAAGAAAGCTGAAGAGTGAAGGGCAACTGAATGAATTGATTGTAACGCCGTCCAACTGCTGTTGTGTTTGGTGGACCTGTAACTGTCAAATTCTGACGTTCAAAGTTCAACTGTCACTGGAAGGATGGGGAGTTTCTGTTGTTGTTTGTTTTCTAAGTATGTTTGTGCACGTGTGTGCACGTGTCAGGCGGGGGGAATAGTTGATGGAGGGTCAACCAGTAGTTATAACCAGGAAGAAGATGTCAATAAAAAGACTGTCTGTTAGGGGAAGTTCCTTCCTCGCGTGTCAGAACAATGACCTGGTTAATCAAAGTACTGAGCACAACTTGCTCGAGGTGCTACCTAGAAGGCCGAGCGGCATAGGGGGAAGCATCACAGGGAGAGAACGGCAGCCTCTGAAGTCACATGTCTGCGAGATGTGAGAGACGGGGCGCGGTGGGAGGGGATTTCCTGTCGACCGTGCATCCATGGGAGAGCGGTCTCCGTGCAACAGCTTCCCATTGTGAGGAATCCTGATGGTGCATGCTGGGATGCGGACTTCTGTCAGGCTTCAAGGGGCCGCTGACCTGTCCTGCTGTGGTTAGGATGTTTTTTAAGATACTCTATATCTGTGGATATCTAAACTGGCATTCCACGTTTGTGTCACCTACATAGTTAGCCATGGGGGTAATGGTTTGTGAAAGGTGTTTTTAATGTCTTAGGACAAGAATAACCTTCAGAAAATCTCTACCAACCTTGCCTTAGATCCCCCACCACTGAAAAACAACAAGCCTGTTCAGTTTTCTTTATAAAACATAGCTTTGCTGACTGTGCCAAAATAAATAATAATTTGTTCTGTTTTTGTTCCCATTTTAGTATACGATCCTGTATTGTGTCCAGAGATGCATGGTTCCATGTGTGTGTTGTCATTTTAAATTGTATTAAATATGCGTGTGAGTTTGAGAGTGTTTTTAACTGCTTGTCATGGATTTTATCCTGCCACAAACCACCTGACCACTGTGCTGGTCAGTTGGTGCCAGGGCTACCAGCCCAGCGCGTGGCGCAGACAGACAGGCTGGGTATTAGGCTTGGCAGAGCTGTGATTTACTGGAGACAGAAAGTCCAGTCCATTGAACCTAGAGGAGCTCCCACACAACAAGGGAACAGAGCAGGAGACAGTCGCTCGCATACACTGTTGCATGTCGTGGTTTTTCCCCCCCCCCAACCCCTTCTCTCCTCCTCTGGGGATCTGGTGGTTGAACGTTCCCGAAACCGCACAGCCCTCCCCTCAGCAGAGACAGCTCTGGATACTGAAGGTTCTGGGGTATTTTGATGTGACACACTCAGAGTCAGCTAGCACGACAATACAAGAGAATATAACGTAGAGGGCAGAACAGTGCTTAGAGCTGATCCAAGCCTCTCACATGAGTCCCCTCTCTTCCACTCCTCCCTCCCTCCTCTCCCCTCTTGGTTTGTTGTGACAAATTCTCTGGTTCTCTGCTTTTGTTTCTTTTCACACGACATCTAAATATCTTGTACTTCTTACAGGAATGTTTGGCTGAAGTCTCGTTCTGCGAGTCTGTATTTAGATTTAGATTTGATGTCCCATCAAAGAAGTGTTGATTCGGGCCGCCATCCCGCCAGTCTCTTTTTCTTCTCAGGCCCTTGCAGGCTTTGGGAGACATGATAGTCTGCTTCTCAGGAGGAGGCTTACAGATGCTTGCATACACACACACACAGGTCAGAAGGTGGATCGACAGACTGTAGTGTCTCAGCTATTTCTCTGGAGATGACTGATCTGGTCACAAGTTTAGATACCTACACATCCCTGCTCTGACCTGAGCAGTCGAGCTGTCATTGGCAGATGGCATCATCGTTATGGCCGACTTCGTGTTCTGGACCTCTGTCACACCATCCCAGATAATTGCCCAGACGTTTTATGACCAATAAAGAGAGCATATCTGACCAACCAGGTTTCAAACCTATTTGAAAGGTTTGTTCTCAGGAGGGGACATCTCCTCATCAACCTTGTATGGGTCCAAACCACGTCCGCTACGCATAACTTTATTAGTGCTGGGAGGTTTTCTCTTCCCCCATGGAAACTCCTGACCCCCCCCCCCCCCCACCCCTACCTTCAACCCCCTATCTTTTCCTCTCAGCTCCAATTCTGGGTACAGTGGGCTGTACACTATACGCTCTAACCTTTCACAGATGGCTCCAGGGGGATTCCAGGAAGCCACTTCCTCTGAAGTGATGTCAGTCACATGCGTGGAGAGTGGGGTCAACTGTGAGGCATGACGGGTCATGGCACGCCTGAGGTTAACAACTATAGGGGCAGGGTCACCGACAGGTTCCTCTGGTCTAATGTGATGTTTGACATGTGTGTATGATGTCGTAGGATGTCAGGACTGTCTCTGTCAGGTATGATGCCATGTGATCGACCTGCTCCGAATTTTAAGGGGTAAATGTGTTAACCATTACACCGGAGAGGGCAAGAGGAAATTGGTTAAGGTCTCATCAGACTGATTTATGCCTCGCAATGGGAAGAAATGCATCCTCTCCCCCTCTCTCTCTCCATTTCTCTCTCTCTCCTTCTCTGTCTCAGGTGTTGCTACCTTGTCTTCCTCAGGATAAATCACTTTTTGCCAGGACAGAGGCCTCCATCCTAAAGGGAATCCCTTTGATCCTGCCCTGCAGGCTGTGAACAGCTTTGAATGTGCTTTAGCCCCAACTATCTTTCACTGGGGTAGAGAGACTTTGTCTCAATTTTTTTCTGGGCACAAGCCATGAAGTATAGAAAGTGTCTGTTGTGCTCTGTTCTTCAGAGAGGTGTTGGAGAGTCAGAGCCAGCTTCAGAGGTGTCTGTACAGATCAACCCCATGTCCCTCTTGTCTCTGCATAGTTGTGCTAATGATGGTGGCATCCAGTTTGGCTCTCCTAAGCTCTCCTTACAGGAAACACAACTCCTCGTACTCCTCAGTGGCCATGGTTAGGTGCTAAGGCGGGCTTTACCACTTCAAACACTAGCTCATTTATGCAAACCCGAGAGACCAGTGCTAATTTTAACAACTGAGTACATTTCCCTTTCTGATAGTAGGAGAATGAGGTGCCTTTGTAGATAAGAGAAAGATACTGAGACACTATTTTTGCTTAACGGTTATTTCAGTATTTGGCTGTATAATGACACTTTTGGTGAGTTACATCTACATAGCAGACGTAATTTTTTTTGTGACTACTTCTAGTAACAGTACTTTTTTGTCAGTTAAAACCAAAATCTGGAGCATTCCTTCTGGAACATGACAGCAACTCTAACCGAAACGAGTCCATTCCAGTGAGGGGGGGGGGGGTTAGGTGGGTCATCCTGTAGATGAGATGCTTAATTGAGCAGTAAACAGACACATAACTGACCCCACGGCTACCTGTCATCCCCTGCGCTCTTTGATACGAGGAACAGCTTCCCTTAGCACAGTGCTGTCAGGCAGCCTCCCGGCCCGCCTTGCACTCACACACCTTTTGCATCCGGTAGACGAGCTCTGACTGCCCACTGTCCTTCAGGATGCCCCTTCCTCATAATACATACGCTCTAATTAGCCATTCTTACCCTAATAGACCTACAAACAGCCTGGTGTGTCTGTACGTGTGTGTGCGAAATACTATAGGAGCCTCCCTGCTACCAGCCAGGTGTGAATAACCAGGGTTGTCACCTCCAACTGCCCCAGGTGCCAGCAACCTGCTGGGAAACCACTTCACACCGGCCTGTGAATGAACCGGGTCGAGACAGAGACAACGAAACACACAGGCCTGAGACAAAGAGGCAGGGTGAGGGAGTGGCTGTCTCAGCGACTGGGTCAGAGGGAAAGCACCACCTCACACACACGCACAATTTACCACACACTCTGTCGTCCGCGCCGTGTCACACACACACACACCTATCTCCCGTCACAGTACTGTTTTTAGCCTGTGTGTATCCTGCGCTGTGCCCCCCTCCTTTCCTCTGCTGATAACTCTGTCAGTCTTGCGGCCCCCTGGGGGATGAGGAGCAGGGATGAGGAGGCTGTAATGAGCCTCTATACAGATGATAACACCAGGGCAGGAGTTAACATTGGGAGGGACAGAGTAATGTGTCCTTATAGCAGGATGATACTGTTTTCCAGACTGCTTTCCTTTATTGCAGTGGTAAGGACTGAATACATATGAAGAGACACAGGGGACTATTTTCTGTATTTCTACAGTTTTCCTAAAAAGTTGACTGGATACAATAGTTCTCCAAACTGAATTAAGCACACATCTGTTTTGTATTTATATGTAGAGCATTATTGTAAAGACTCCATGAAAGAGAGAAGTTGTGTTTCAGTTGTGATTAAATTATATCCGTTTCCCACAAGCTGTTGTCTGCCTCCTCTTGTCCTCCTCCCTCTCCTCCTTTCTCTGGAGTGGTGGGAACAACCAAAGAGAGGGCATTCAAATGGGTAATTCAATTTGACTTCATCGCAAAGAAGAGAGAGAATAAGAGATAGAGCAAGAGAAGAGAAAGACGTGTAGAAAGTCAGCCGGAGAGAGATTTTTGGTGAAGCCATACAGAGACAGACACATAAACAGCTTACACGCCACCTATTGGTCATGGAATGTCATTGGCACTACATGATAGGGTGTAAAACTTCATAACACCTCACCTGTTACATATTTATTTATTAGGAACTGAGTGTCTAACCCGATCATTGTTTGCTCTGGTGAATAAAATACAATTTTGTGTGTACTGTTGGTGTGCTTATCTGTGTGTGTGTGTTGGGGAGGAAGTGTTTGTAGATCAAGCTTACAGTAGGAGTCTTATGTGAATTGAGATCCTGCCTCCAAACATATTAACAGGAGGGAAAGGTGTATCAGGTCCAAATACATGAGCAGTTACTATCTTAAGGCCCTGAGTGGAATATCCTTTTACAGTGAATTGAGGACACGCTATCTCCACTTCTGAGGGTGTAGAATTAATTAAAGGTTAACTGCAGAGGGATGCCTGTTGAAGTATCTCCTTCTTCAAATGTTTGTCTGTCACTCAGTTCAGTGTAAAGCCCTGAAAAGAAAGTGTGAAGGATTATCCTAGGCTTTCATGTTCTTCTGACACCATTAGAAGCCCAGTCCTTCAGTCTGCCAATAGGTGATAGATAGCAGTGTGGCTCTGTGTGAAAGTGGGAGAGGGGAAAAGAGCAGACTGTCAGTTCTGTTTGAGTTGGTTCTTATCTCTTTATCAAGAGAAGTATCAGGCTAACAACCAGCTGCCACCTTCCACTTCCACTTATTATTATAGAATACCTAAAAAGGCTACTGCTATTTTGGTACCCATTGTTTTTCCATCTTGGTGCGTAATATGAATAGCTGTTGCGATCTTTATCTATTTCACATTTTAAACCAACTTAGATTTTTTGTAACAAAACTTCTAAAACAATTTGTGTTATCATGTTGATGTTCTGTGGCCATCCTTAGGTGAAAATAAGCAGGCAGTGGAAATGTGGTTCTGTGTGTGGTTGTGTTTCTCTGTGTGCATGTGTGTGTGTGTGTGTGTGTGTATGTGTTTGTGAAAGGGAGAATGAGAAAGCAAACAATCCATTGAAAAAGGGTGGACGTCTTAAGCACTGATTGAATCAATGAGGCTGGAGCCTGTGTGAAAAGTGTGTTTGAATAGAGAATAGAGAGGGCCGAGGTGGATGGCAGTTATTATATTATTTCCCAGTGGAGAGAGCAGGTCCCAGAGGCTGTATAACTGATTTAGATGGATCAGCAGAGGGGTTCCCAGACTCCTCCAGTCCCCCAAGCCCACGTCTGCTTGTCCTCCTGCTGCAGACCCTTTTCAGCCTCCTGACCCCCTCCACACACACAAGCACAAACACACACAATTCAAGAGTCATGCACACATGCACGCACACATGCACACATATGCACCGACAAATGTAAACACAAACACAGCAGACTCCATTTAGACTGACCCCCCCCTTCTACACAAACAAAAAAACAAAAGGAAATCAACAACAACAGGCTGGGTGAGAGAAGGACTCTTCCCTCTGACTTCCTTCGTAAATAGTCTACTCCTCAGTCATTTTCTCTCCTCTGCCTCAGTAAAAACAAAAACAGAAGACACAAACACACCCAGTCCTGTGTCTGACTGACTTGGCAACACTAGAACAACACAGACTGATAGGTGTAAAAAACCTAGAAACTCTGGGAGAAAGAAAGAACCACGAGAACAGGCCCAATCATTCATTAGGCTCAAAATAGTGCTGAAACCCGCTTTTCCATGTTGCGTAAGGTGGCCTATGGTGTAAGCCCACACAGAAGAGAGAACAGGAGGAGAGAGGCTACCATCATCACCATCACCTTCCACACTGGAATACCTCACAAGACCTCAGACTGATAGCAAGACCCTCAGACCTGCCATGCTGTAATCCCCCCAAGATCCCCTTCACACGACAGCCTCCTTTCACTCACACCCACACATGGCCGTGTTTGTGTGTCTGTGTCTGTGTGTGCATTTGGTCACTGTTGACAGGAGGACGTCTCTAAAGAGTTTTTTCCACACTCACTCTTTAACTGCTAAAATACCTCAGCAAACAGATGTCCAAGCAGCCCAGGTTTCACGACAGTGACACCATCCGAGATGAAAGGCAAAACAACCACCCTTTCTGTAGGCTGCTGGCCAGAAGTTGAAGCACTGACAAGATAATAAAACCAAGTCATGACACGAACAATCCCATTAACTGACTTTTTAATGTAATATTATTTTGCATTTCTTTATTTTATCTTTAGATTATAATGTGTGTGGGGGGGTTGTGTGTAAATCACATGCTCACGGGTATGTGTGTCTGCATGTGTCTCGGAGTGGTTGTGTTCTCCCAGGCAAGAGGCAGCTGGCCGGGGCGACGAAGGAAGGAGTCACAGGTGTCTACTGGTGGTCTGGGAGTCTGGTCTCTAATCGCAGGCTTATTACTATCACATCTCTCTAAGTCTATGAGTCCCCTAGAGACACCTCAGTTATGGAACAGGCTGGGTAAGAGGTAGAACAGGGCCTATTGCGTGGGTCTGAAGAACATTACTGACGGACTGACTCGGGGAGTGATGGGATGGCATAGGTGGCTGGGCTGGGCTGAGCCGGTGCACATGTAGACAGTAGTTGTTTGTTGGGGGCTGTGGAGGTCACAGCAGCCCTGGGAACTTCTCCATCTAAAGCAGCGAATGCTGGCTACGACCTCTGTTGAGTCAGTGTATGAATGTAAGCAGTGGCAGATGGCTGCTTCTCCAGCTGAGATTTAGGCCTAATCCCCCGGGATCAACCAACCATGGGTCATCAGTCACTTGCACCCTAGAGTGAGAGAAGATGGGAGAGAAAAGGAGACAGAGAGAGAGAGAGAGAGAGAGAGAGAGAGAGAGAGAGAGAGAGAGAGAGAGAGAGTAAAAAAAGAGAGCAGGAATGAGAGAGGATGGGAGAGTGAGACAGCACGACTTCTTGTCAGCCTTTAATCCCACAAATTGAGTAAATAAATTGAGGAGTTTAAATTTACATATGTTAAACAAAGGGTCCTAGGACACTCCCAGTGTTATCAACTGTAGAGAGACAGGACTGCATGGGAATCATACCAGACAGCCAATAAGAGTTTGAGAGTGAGTGTGTGGATGAGGGGGGTGGCTGCATGAAGGTGGATGTGGTTGTATTGTTGGTGCTTAGACCAGCTGCACCAGTACAACCATTAGAGAGCTGCTATGACTCAGCAGTCCAAGGATTATACCCTCCGAGTCCCTAAACCCCTTACACATACACCCTTCCCCCTTTGAGAGAGTGGTACTCACACCTCTCCATCTGGTCAGGCCCCACCCCCTCCACATGTCAATCACAGCAGGATGCCCTGCTTCTGCTTCAAAGAACTTCTGGGTTATCAAAATGTTGATTGTATGGGGGGAGGGGGGGGGGGGGGGTTGTTGTTGTTGTGGTAGAAGTTATATTGTGACTTTCTCTCTCAAAAACCTATCCAAGACCCTTCTCTTGTGCATAAAGTCTTTCGTACTTACAGGAAAAGAAGCCCATATGGCCGCCTGTCCTTTCCTTTGTTCTACAATGAAAAGGTAACTTAGTCAAGAAATAACTGTATTTAACATTAAAACACCATTTACATGACATAAGATGCTCCCAGGTCCTATTTTGTTATCTGACTTTTCTGACGTTTGGAGACAAACGATGATGACCAAGTCAAGCCATGCCTGGCTTACAGGAACGTAAGCAACAGCAACATGGCGTTTGTCGCCCCCTCGTGACTGCTTAATGCATGACGAACTTCACTCATCTCAATTGGACTCACGGCATTTCCGTTTCCTTTATGTCTCTGTTTCGCATTGAGAGGTATGTTGTTAATGTTTGCATTTGCACGTGGTGGCATTTTTATGAAAAACTTAACATTGGGGTACACTTTGAACTCTTTACCGGTTTAATAGATGAATTAGGCTACCATTTTATAACATCTGGATGTTACATGTATCGTTTTCTTTTAGTAAATTGCAATAGTTGGCGATTAAGAACTTTAGCTATAAGGCTAACAGTCAGTACTAGCACCCGCGTCCTCGACTTGAGTTGCAACAAACCGGCTAGCAACTAGCTCCAGTTAGCAGCAAATTCCCATTATTATAAAACGTCATTGGTTAACTATATCTTCTTTCTTGCTAGCCTAACATCTTTCTTAGTTATGGAATGTGTATTTAGAAAATATTTTTTGTCATGTTTTCTTCTTTTAGACTGAACTCCTGAGTTGGCCATTATGGGAGCTTACCTGTCTCAACCTAACACGGCCAAGACCTCGTCCGATGGCGGCAACAAGAAGATGAGCTACGGCTTCTCGGCCATGCAGGGCTGGCGGGTTTCTATGGAGGTAATGAAAACGCAATGGGTTCATAGATGGATGTTTTGTCAAGCTCGCATGTTACCTCAGGTTTATGAACTAACCACCAGTTATTTGGCAACGCATGCTAGCGTACTAGCTGCTAACATAGCTAATTTAGTAGCTAGCTAATTAATTGTCATGTTGCATGAACGGAATCATCTGATTTGGTCAAAATTGTTGTGCATGCAAGTAACTGTTAGTAAAAGCCTGTTTTTCAACCTGCATTTGTTATTTAACTCTTTTGGATACAGTTTCTCGTTAAATGTTCGCAGCTTTCATGTGCTTGTCTAACCTGTTGTCATGGGTTCCAGGATGCCCACAACTGCATCCCAGAGCTGGACGAAGAAACGGCCATGTTTGCTGTGTATGATGGACATGGAGGTACAACTCTTTCCCACCCCACACAAGTAACATCTTTAGTTGAGAACAATGTCAATTCTGTGCAGACAGTTGAGGACATTCTGCTACTATATCAATATTTCCAATTGTTGTATTTTCTCTTTTAGGTGAGGAGGTCGCATTGTACTGTTCTAAGTACTTGCCTGACGTTATCAAGGAGCAGAAAACGTATAAAGACGGAAAACTGCAAAAGGTCAGTTGGTGTTTGATAAATGCAGTGGCCATTGAGACCCTTTGAATATGGAGTGTTTTATTTTTACCTGTATTGTTGATGTGTTTGTTATAGGCCCTGGAGGATGCATTTATGGCCATTGACGGTAAAATCACCACTGAGGAAGTAATCAAGGAGCTGGTGCAGATCGCAGGCCGACCCACAGAGGAGGCGCCCAATGAGAAAGTGGCTGAAGAGGATGACTGTGAGTAGATGGCAGCAACAGTGTCAACCCATCTCTTAGACAACTGTCTGGTCTCGTTTCCTTTTGATTACAAAGAATGGATTTAACCCCAGTGAAGGTTCATTGGCCGTCATCTAACTTCCCTGTCTTTCTTACCCTCTACCTCTCTCACCAGTGGAGAACGAGGAGGCAGCTTTGCTCCACGAGGAGGCCACCATGACCATCGAAGAGCTGTTGGTGCGCTACGGCCAGAACCTGAATGCCCTCAAACACAAGAAGGCCTGTTCCGAAGCCAAAAGAGAGTCTGGGGATGGAGATACCCCTGACGGCTGCCACACTGGGGACAAGGTCCTTAACGGGGAGCTGGAGGGAGAGACGGACAGCAATGGCAAAGCCGGGTCTGGGGCCTCTAAGCTGAGGGCCTGCAGGAGAGGAGCAGCGGTGGCAGCATCAGGGGGACCAGGCGATGGCAACTCCTCTGCAGGTGCAGGTGGAGGAGAGAAGCCCAGCAAGGTGGAGGGAGATGCGGGCCCCTCCTGTTCTTCCTCTGCCCAACCCCAAGCTCCTGGAGACACCAAGTCCAAGTTCTTTGAGGACAGCGATGAGTCAGGGGAAGAGGAGGAGGAAGAGGGGAGTGATGAGGAGGTGAGAGGGAAGGGAACACCCCCATCAGGATTATTCTTTTTACTGTCACTTGTCATCACTTCTGCCAAAAAAGGACAATCAATTGGATTATCTTTCTTTTTAATATCTCCCCATCTCTCTCTCCCCCTCTTCTTTAGGATGGCAGTGAGGAAGATGAGGGTGAGTACAGCAGTGACAATGAAGAGGACACTGAGGAGGGAGAGGATTCTGACGAAGAGGAAGAGGAGATGTGCCTACCAGGAATGGATGGGAAGGAAGAGGTAAAGCCAGCAAGCCTTTCACGGCCCCCTGCACTTTATTAGGTCCATATCTCATTATTCTGTGACAAAATTAGTAAATATTCCGACCCCCTTCGATCCTCTGCCTATATAGCTGACAAACGATTGTACTGTCCCTAACGCCTGCCTGTTCTCATTCGTGTGTGCGGTGTCGCTACTCAGCCGGGCTCAGATAGCGGGACCACGGCGGTGGTGGCTCTGATCCGGGGGAAGCAGCTGATCGTGGCCAATGCCGGGGACTCCCGCTGCGTGGTATCTGAGAAGGGCAAGGCTGTGGACATGTCCTACGACCACAAGCCGGAGGACGAGCTGGAGCTGGCCAGGATCAAAAACGCGGGCGGGAAGGTCACCATGGACGGACGCGTCAACGGAGGACTGAACCTCTCCAGAGCTGTCGGTACGGGAAACGCTCTTGCCTGCTTGCAGTAAGATCAGACGTTGTTTCGCTGTCTGGAGAACAAATGAGATTTGTCCCATTTGAACAGATGCGGTCATCATAGTAGTAAAGGCTGTCTTAAACAAGCAGACTGCCTCAAAGGAACAATTCAAGGTTACTTGTCTTGAATTGGCGTGATGAATAACCGCTTATACTGTATCGTGCCCTGCTAGGTGATCACTTCTATAAGAGAAACAAGGCCCTGCCAGCAGAGGAGCAGATGATCTCAGCCATGCCTGACGTCAAGGTCCTCACACTCAACGAGGAGAATGACTTCATGGTCATCGCCTGTGATGGCATCTGGTAAGCTCACCCCCCATCTTGGCTAAGCATATTTTTATATGGAGTGCACTTTAACCCCATCCGTATCAAATTGTGTTGTCCACAGGAACGTTCTGAGCAGTCAGGAAGTGGTGGACTTTGTCAGTCAGAGAATCAAACCCAATGACAAAGGAGTGGTCAGACCCCTGTCTTCCATAGTGGAAGAGGTAAGACCCCACCCCCCCATAGTTCTCCAGTGTGTACTTTAAGTCTAGAGGGAAACAAAATCATATTGGGTTGGGTTAGAGATGGATCTGATCTCTAGAGTTCTCTAATCGAAGGCTGTGCTAACATGCATGGTAGTGCTGCTAGATTGTGAAGGGTTCCCCTAACCCAGTGTGTCCTCTCCCCCAGCTGCTGGACCACTGTCTGGCCCCTGACACCTCAGGAGATGGTACAGGATGTGACAACATGACCTGCATGATCGTAACCTTCGGCCCCCACCCCTGCTCAGGCCAGGCTGAGGGCACTAAAAAGAGAAAGCCAGAAGAGATTGTATCTGAGAAGAATGGAAATGACTGCAAAAAGGCCAAGAGTGAATAGAGCTGATCTGACCAGCTGTTCTGTGCACAGCCTAGTCCGGTCTGACTCAGCCCTGGCCTGGCCTGGTTCAGTAGCCTGACACTTAAACTCCCACCTCACCCCCAACCCTTTCTGTGGAACCTTTTTAAAGACTGATCTCTTGGACAGGATATCTATTAGTTTATGTCCAGAGATATGAGACAGTATAACTGTATAACAGTCCTTTTTTTCTTTTTTGTTATTATTTTGCTTAAGGCCAATTGAAACCATGTTCTGTGTGTCCTAGTGTGAACTATCTTGTCACCATGCCCTTGTTTATGTATATAGTTTTCAATACTTGTAATTGATCAAATGCATTTTTTCTTTGTAATTGTGGATCAATGTGACATTTTGGTGCATACTACTTTGACACCAGTATGTAATTAATTACAAATACATTTTTTTAAATAACGTGACAACTGAAGCCCTGTCTACTTCTTTTTAAATCCAGATTGTTTAAATGAAGGAAATGTCTTTCAGGTGAAGGCTACTTTCTAGAAAAACTGCTCTTCTAGAAGGGTTGATGAATTCTACGTAAAACATTGACATTAAGCTCAGCACTTTCTACTTGCTGTGTTTCGTAAATACAGTTCGCATTCCTTTTTTGAATAATTTTTTTGAAAAGAAAATGTCAGCTGTTCATTAATGGCCACTGGACTTTGGATGTCTAGTTTGCACAAAAGGAATAAGGTGAAAACATTGTCTAACATTTTACATAATTAATGTGCAGTTCAAGTGTAGAGCATACTCGGTCAGGTTAGATAAAGGAAAATAGTACGGAAACTCACTTCGTGGTTCTCTGAAGGATGCAAAATTGTCCATTTTGCTCTATAATGGCTACTGTGATGTATTTTTGCAAATATATTTTGTTACGTCTCAAAATTCTGTGAGCAGAACAGAACAAAAAATGCTCCCAATTAAATTTTCTGTTTTCCTTATTGAGAGGAATAAAGCAAACCTGTCATCTGTTTTTATTTAAACTATTGTGACAATATTACAAACTAAAATAATGCTTATAGTAACATTTCATAACCATGTTCTATGAAATTAAGTATATCATTTATCTACAAAAAATGACAAGTTACAGCTGATAGTCATAACTGACTCATAAATCCAACCTGTGGCTACTTTGCTACTACATCATTATTCATACAAAGGCATGGATGTGTGGTGAGAACCTGAGATGTGGGGTCAATTTGTTCTTCAGTTTACCACATAGGGGTTCTGACAAGCATGCCCCTCCAGCCATGAGCCTCTGCCACCTGCAATACAGTAATACAGTATTATCACAGCATTGTTACCTGGTGATAATGTACAACCTGCTGATGAGGTTGGGTAGCCATGTATACCTGCATTCTCTTATGAAGGAATCTCAGCTTCTGGGTCAACAACTCAATCTCCTGAAAAGAGACAACATTTCAACATAGTTTACACTTAAGAGTCTACATTTGGGCAGCCAATTTTATGTAACAGAATTCTGAAATATATAGATCAAAAGTACCTGGTTGAATTTGTCATGACGTCTTAATTGTATTTGAGGAAGAAGCTCGTCAAGTCTTTCAATCTATAAAGGAAAAAGGAATTAAGTTGTACGATAGTATTTTTACCACTAAAACAATTGTGTACATTACACAAAAGTGTGCTTTATATTGTACCTTCCTGACAATACTCTGTAGTCTTGTCTTCATGCTTTTATTGATCTCTGTCGTGGCAGTTGTTCTTGGTTTTGGAGAAACTGAAAACCAAACACAAACCACCCAAAACCCTCAACATCATTCTCATTAGAGAAAGACCTTAAGAAACCAACTATATGTAATGGATGTGAATGTATACCATGCTGGAATATATTTGCCACCTCCAGCACATAGGGCCTATGGAGACAAAATATAATGTAATAGATGTTTTACTGTTGTAAGACCATGAACCTATATACTTAGTATGGCTTGAGGTATACCACCAGTGCTCACATGTGCTTGCTGTTCGCAGGGATAGAGCTGTTGAGTGGAATCAGACAGCCTCTGTGGTTCCTCAACTAAGATAAAGAAAGAAAGACTTTCAACAGTAACACAACAACACCAGATCAGGGTGATGTGTATGGGTGGGCAGTCTGAAATATTTGGATGAGTTAGTGTATGCTTAATGCAATTTTACAAATATGCTTCATGCATCCATTGGGCAGGCAAAGACGACTCAAGTTTTAATCCAAGTACTTATATATTTTTATTTTACGTTACCTTCAATGCCCTATTTGCTAAACTGAATCCAAAATCACTGGCTACAATCTAAGAGAAAGAGAGGGAAAGAAGATTTGATCAATAGGCCTACTGAGACCTTAAAAATAAGTCAATCATGAATATTTGTTAAATGCTGTATTAATACATATCATCTACCTGTTTAACAGAAGTGACATCTGTCCCCTTAGGAATGGACACCTCCCTCAGGGCAATGACTCGTTCATCTAATTAGACATAAAGCTAAAGTCATGGACTGAGTGACAAAATAGTCATTCAATTATCTCTCTCTCACACACACACACACACACACACACACACACACACACACACACACACACACACACACACACACACACACACACACACACACACACACACATACACACACACTTACACATAGAGCTATACAAAATATCTGAAAGAATCCTACAAATGCTTTAACAGTTAATCTAGTTATTGATTAACTTCCTGCTACTTAGCTTGCTACAGAAGTACCACGGTGCTACAAAGCCCAGTTACTTTTAGCTGGTTAACTACAGGCAGCCAGTCAAAGCCACCATACAAACGAGGACTTTGCCTCTCACCAGTCAAATGCACCTGTTAACATACTAGCTAGTCGACTGAGTTTTTATTCATATCATTTTGATCTTTACACTCTTTTCGGATATAGGGTCAAGTTTTGCTAGCTAGTTAGCTACATATTAGTTGGCAAGAGCCAGACCCATAGAGATACATGTATTTCTCTCTATGGCTCTGGCAAGAGCAAATAAAATGTTTAGTGAACATCAGTAACCATGGTTACAATCAGTAGTAAGCGTTGAAAGAGCCAAGTTAAATATCTACTTGAAAATGAATAAGCCACAAGGAAGGAAGAACGTACCATTTTGGTCTAGTCTCTTCAGTGCAATCCAAGTCTTTAATAAACAATGACGCTCATCATAAACTAAATTTGACATGGTTTCTTAGGCTGTGTGGAGGTTCTAAAGTGCGAAACGCAAACGAGGTTAACGGAAGTCTGCCTCTAGCTTCCGCTTTAAGATGTTTAGGAAAAAGACGCGCCATATAGAAAATGTAATGAACAGGTTGATAACATTGTTACAGCTTTTAACTGCAGCTGTTTCAAAGTTATCGAAATTATCGGTTTCAAGCCATATTAATTAATTGATTAATTACGAAACATAACATTTTGGGCTGGTACAGTTGTGGGACTACAACTGTTAAAACGTTCAGACTTTTACCGATTTTACTAGTATCTAGGCTACTGTAGCCAAGCTGTTGTCTGATTTGGTCTACAAACGTTATCCGTCTAGCGACCATGAATAGGAGCAAGGTTAAGAAAACCTCGGTGAGTTTTGTCTGGCGCCCTTGTGTGTAAGTGTTTAGGTAATATCTGCTTGCTTATAGTTTTCTTTTTAATAATAATTAAATAAATGCCATTGCTATTTGATCTAATCCCACAGACTTGGATCCGAGGCCAACAAAGTAACATCTCCTCATTTTTCTCTTCAAAGATAGAGGTACAGCATTCCTTTCCAATGTTTTCGTATAGTTTACACAAAAGTAGCAAACGCTGGATTACTTCTCAATGTACATTAGCTAAAGAATAAATGATTAAATGTTTGACTTTCAGAACTCATCCCCTCAAAAGATCACTGAGCAAGAGAAGTCGGACGTCGCCATCTCGTCCGAGCGCAGTCCTCTTGGAATCTTGGAGAATATCCTCTCCTCCCCGGACCTCATGACTGTTCCTGAGACTCCTGACAGCCAGATCAGGCCCCCACAGCAATCTAGCAAGCTCCCTGAAGATCAACTTTCCCAGTCTCCTGTCAGCCGCATGCCAGGCTCTAGAGGGATCTGCTCAATAAAGGCAACTTGTAGATTATCAATGAGAAATAAGACAAGCTCACCAGCCACAAACATAGCTCCAGCACTGGTCTCTCCAGACCTAGTTCCAGCCCAGGGCCAGACAGGCAGGAAAAAGGCTGACCTGTTTATGGGCTCTGGGTCTGTGAAGAGGCTTTTCCATTCAGAGGATGTTCAGACACCCAAGCGAGCAAGGACCAGCAGCAAGCCAGTCACAAGGCCTTCCCTTAGCACACTGCAGCACACTCGCCTCCCTGGTGATGGCTTTCTGGAGGAATGCCTGCAGGTGATTGGTCGGTCAGACAGTTCAGGCATTTTAAGTAAAGGTGCCCTGAAGAAGTCCAAGTCTGGTCAGATTGTATTGACAGACAAGGGGAAGATTAAAAAGGAGATGACATCGTTAAGGCCACTGTCTGTATCGTCCTCCAGTGTGTCATCCAAGAGCAACTCTGGGTCCATGAGACAGGTTGCAGCACAGAAAGAGGAGAGTGTGTTCACTGTTATCACAGAGCCGACAGCTACTGTGAAAGCGAACAGCCCCACTAACGTTAAAGACGACGGCAGTCATGTGATTTCCAAGAAGACTGATCAGCATATTGGAAAGCTGCCACTAAGGGAAGGGCTAGCTTCTCCATGTCTACCTGAGCCCCTGAGTAACAAACAGGAAGTAAACAAGCAAGCGGATGGAGAGGAACCTGATGGGACAGGTGTGACATCCTCAGAGAAAGGACAGGTGAGGACAGAGGGTGCTGATGGGAAGGGTGTGACACCATCAGAAGACCATCTTGAGGGTCTGGTAGAAGGCTGGCTTGATGACCAGATGGAACAAAGTTTCAATAATATCAAGGAGGACCAGGACAAGTCCAAAATGGGGTATGACACTGATACAAGTTAATAGATGTTAGTTGCTTGAGTGCTCTACCATTACCTTTCATTATGTAATTGTCTTTATCCATAACTTATGTTGTCTTGTTGCACCCAGGAAAAAGAACATCATCCCAGACCATGTGATCTTGAGCCCAGGTGAGAACAACCGGTACTGGGTTCTAGATGTCCAGGAAGTCCCTGGATCTAGAGGAGCTCTGGAGAAACACCTTACCATCACCTGCTCCAACACCCTCCAGCCCACACACACCTGCATCCTCCGAGACGGATGGTAAGAGGCTTCCCTACCAGACATTTCTATGGTCATATGGTAACACCACCCACAGCATATGTGAGTAATAATCAGAACTCCAAAGAAATATTTTATGTGTTTTGTTGGCAGGGTGTCGAGCCCTGTGTCGCGGAGGGACGTGGTTCACCTTGAAGGCAGGTGTGATTCTGGCACCTGGTTGGTGGACAGAGACTCTGGCTTCCTGGTCCTACTCCCTGACCTGCTGGTCTCTGGCACCAGCATTTCCAGCGGGATCCGCTGCATGAGGCGTGCCGTGCTGGGGGAGATGTTCAAGGTACTAGTTCAGTTGCTGTGTTCCTCAGACGAGTACCTTAAATAAGCTGTCAGTATTGCCAGTCAAAATGACCTGTATCTTATTATTGATGTCTGCCATCCCAGGTCCCTTCTCAATTCTTTAGTTTTCATGAAATATGCTATTTCTGATAACCCGTGTTCTTTTCACCTGTCCAGAGTTTTGACGGCGGCTCTAAACAAATGCTGAATGGAACCATGGTTCATGAGATTTTCCAGAAGGCCGCTATGAGGGGAGACTTTTCCATAACGACTTTGCAGCAACTTGCCAATCAAGCACTGCTGAGCCCCAACTACCTTGGAGACATGTAAGAGGCAGACAAACCTTTACCTCCAACCCATCTTTGTTAGTATGTTTGTTGTCAAGTTTACTTGTGTGTGTGTGTGTCTGCAGGTACAGTCTGAATCTGAGGCAGGAAGACATGAGGCAGGAGGTGTGGGATTACCTGCCTGCCCTAGCCGACTGGGCTAGGGACTACCTCCACACTTCCTCTCAGGCCGGACAGAAACAGATCATCCTCAAGCTGTAGGTACCACACAGATACACACATCTACTTATCTCAGCAGACTGTTAGATGAGAAGAAAAAAGAAATATCCCCACCAAGAGATAAAGGTGAATGCTTTTTAATGTGTGTGTGTGTGTCCCCTCTAACCAGGCCCAGTGACGGGGCTATGAGCAGGCAGGACTCTGCATGCAGCGTCACGGTAGCTGAGGTGGTGGACATCGAGGAGAACGTGTGGTCGCCCAGGTTCGGTCTGAAGGGGAAGATCGACGTGACGGCCCGGGTCCGGATCCAGCGCCGTGGCCGAGCCCCAGTGGAGCGGCTCATGCCCCTGGAGCTGAAGACCGGAAGAGAGTCCAACTCTATAGAGCACCGCAGCCAGGTACTGGAGTGTAGTCTCTCTCTCTCTCTCTCTCTCTCTCTCTCTCTCTCTCTCTCTCTCTCTCTCTCTCTCGTATACAAACACACATATACTCGTAGCCAGGTGAGTCGGTGGTAGACCCTGTGGTGTGATCTTGCAGGTTATCCTGTACACTCTGATGAGTCTGGAGAGGCGTTGTGATGCGGAGGCGGGCCTCCTGCTCTACCTGAAGACTGGCAGCCTGCTCCCCATAGTGGGCAACCACATGGACCGAAGAGGTAGGCTACACCCCCCCTTAACCTGACACCACCTGGATCAGTTTTACTGACACATGTCCCTTTTCCTGTAAACTATACTATACTGTTTTGATGAACTTTTAGAACTGTTGAAGCTACGGAACACACTGGCTCATCACCTGGGAAACACTGTAGTGAAGGGCGCGGGACAGACTCGGCTCTCCGCCCTTCCTGACATCATTACAGACAGACAGACTTGCAAGTACTGCCCCCAGAGCAGGAACTGTGGGCTCTATGACCGGTGAGAATGGTTATTATTACTGATCTTTGAGAGGGAGTATACTAATCTAAATGTTGTTAGGAAAATGTGTCATATATATAGTTTTTTTTTAATGGTTGTGTTGTTTCTGTCTCTTCAGGGCTGTTGAGAGTAGATTGCCGGACTATGCCTCCCATGATGCCGTGCAGGCCTTTCTGGAGCAGGAGAGTGGTCATGTGATGGAGTCTCACCTGCAGTACTTCAGCCACTGGCTTCTCCTCTGCAGCCTGGAGGCGGTCACTATGGAGACCAAGAATGGCCGCAAACGTGTCTGGCTGCAAACCGCAGAGGAGAGGTGGGGCACCATACACACACACACACACAGTATACTAACAAAACGCGTGTGTGTGTGTTTTGAGAAGACACTTGCGACCTTCTGGTTTTAGGAAGATTTTGAAAAGATCCTTTATTTTTGATTGTCTGTTCTGCTCTGTGTTGTAAGGGAGAAGAGAGGAGGGTGTGTCGGGAACCTTCAGCTGATTGGTGAGGTGAAAGCCCAATCAGATGGAGTGTTCATCCACCGCTTTGAGCGGCGAAGCGGAGCTGCCGACCAAACTGTGAGCGGACTGGCCGTTGGTGACCGGGTTGTTGTGAGCGACGAAAAGTTGCAGCTGGTCGCCGTGGCAACCGGATACGTGTGTGATGTTGCTAGTAGGACAGTCAGCTGCACTCTGGACAGGTGAGACTCGCACACACTCGTACTCCAGCATCGTGGGCATCTCTGGTTCAGGGACTTGTCTAACAGCTGGCGTTCCTCTCCTCTGTAGGGATCTGTCCAGGCACAGTGGGGTGGTGTTCCGTCTGGACCATGATGAAGGAGTGACCGGCCTGTCCACACATCTGGTCAACCTCTCCAAGCTCATGGAGAACAGCCCTCCCAGGTTTGGTGTCCCTTGTCTTCAGTGTGCCTCAGAGGAGAATAGGACGAGAGCATGAGAAACTTGAGGATGATCCTTGAAATGATCACAGCCAAATCTACAGGAAGTGTAGATGTGGAAGAGAAACAAAGACTCTGGCGTTGGAAAACCAGTCACTCACTCAATGTTTCCCTCCTGTCTGTCTGTCTGTGTGTGTGTGTGTGTGTGGTCACAGTCTGAGGCTGAGGGAGCTGATTGTGGACTTCCGTCCTCCCCAGTTCATTTCCAGTCTGAGCAGCGTGCTACCCCACGAGGCCAAGGATACCGTGGCTAACATCCTCAAAGGTGAAGTCTCTCTCTTCCATCCCCCTTCACGAAACGTCACTCCACCATCCTCCTAATCTCTAATTCCATGACCATGGATCATAATCCATGATCATCACAGACTACATCCAATAGTCAGTGTCCTGTTGTCTCCCGCTAACCCTCCTATCCATGTGTCTGTCCTGTGTGTGTGTGTGTGTGTGTCTGTCCTGTGTGTGTTGTAGGGCTCAACAAGCCTCAGAAGCAGGCCATGAAGAAGGTGCTACTGTGTAAAGACTACACCCTGATAGTGGGTATGCCTGGCACGGGCAAAACCACCACAATCTGTACCCTTGTAAGACCTGGCCCACTCCTCCCTCGACTCCTCCTCTCTTCCTTCCCTTGTTCACCTCTCCTTTCTGTTTCTCTTTTCCAATCTGAATCCTGGACGTGAGAAGTGTGTTGAAGTGCTTCAACACTCTTCCTCCTCTGTCCCACAGGTACGCATCTTGTATGCATGTGGCTTCAGTGTGCTACTGACCAGCTACACCCACTCTGCTGTGGACAACATCCTGTTGAAGCTGCGCAGGTTCAAGGTGGGATTCCTACGCCTAGGGCGGAGTCAGAAGGTCCACCCAGACATCCTGGCCTATACCGAGGAGAGGGGGCGGGCCGACGGCATACACACCCTCCCCGAACTGGAGCAGTTCTACAACAAGGAGGTGCGCGCACACACACACACACACACACATTTTGACAGCTTGCTCTACAATACTACTTTATAATACAGTTTTATTTCTTCCACATGTCTGTGCAGCTCGTAGTGGCCACCACCTGTATGGGAGTCAAACACCCCATCTTCACCCGCCGTCGATTCGACTTCTGCATCGTGGACGAGGCATCTCAGATCTGCCAGCCCGTGTGCCTGGGACCGCTGTTCTACGCCGAGCGCTTTGTCCTGGTGGGAGACCACCAGCAGCTGCCCCCCATCGTCCAGAACCAGGAGGCCAGGTCAGACCATCCTGTCCCGCCCTCCCAAACCTCGGTAACCTACGCCAGTTCACCACCTAAAACGTGTGTTTATGTGTGGCTTCTCCCGCGTCTCTAGGTCTCTGGGGATGGACGAGAGCCTGTTCAAACGACTGGAGCACCACAAGGAGGCGGTGGTCCAGCTGACTGTTCAGTACAGAATGAACAGGTATGGCTAGGAATCTCTCTCTAAGCACATATACTCAAAATCACGCTCTCACAGACGCAAAGTCTTTCGGTTCTCTCTCAGAAACTCAGAAACTCACCCTGTCTTGTGCCGTCTCCCTCCAGTAAGATCATGTCCCTCAGTAACACGCTAATGTACGAGGGGAGGTTGGAGTGTGGCTCAGAGCGCACCGCCAGCGGCCTCCTCGCCCTGCCCCACCTAGAAACTGTCCAATCAGAGCTGGAGCTCTGCCTCACCCGCCCAGAGGACCGGGCCTGGATACAAGCTGCCCTGCTACCAAACAACCCTGTCTGCTTCCTGGACACTATCCTGGTCAGTACACAATGCTTGTGACATACTTCCCACAATGTACAAAAAAATCCACATACTGTACACAAAGTACTGTAAAACACCCTATTTATTATTTAGCACTGCACAAATTAGACATACCTCACAACATCTCCCTGCCCAATACACAACATAGTTTGCATGACGCCCCATATATAATACACTACAAACCCACCATCCTCTATGACTGAAATTACTGGGCTCTTGTGTCTGAGCACGGTCTCTACCGCCCCCTGCAGGTGCCAGCAGGAGAGACGGTGGAGCAGGGAGGCGTCAGCAACCAGACGGAGGCAGTCCTGGTCCACCGTCTGCTCAGCATGGTGCTCAAGGTAGGCCTCAGGGTTTGGAGCTTGTGATTGGTGGAGAGTTCCCTCGGCTGCCAGATAACTAACAGTCCCCTTGCCTGTTCCGTTCCAGGCAGGCTGCAGGGCCAGTGACATTGGGGTGATCGCCCCCTACAGGCAGCAGCTGAAGACTATTTCAGGGCTGCTGGTGGGGTCAGAGTTCAAAGGCGTGGAGGTCAACACAGTGGACAAGTACCAAGGCAGAGACAAGAGCCTCATTATCGTGTCCTTTGTCAGGAGCCACCCTGACGGCAACGTGAGTCATGAGAAGAGCTGACTAACCTCAGTCTGGAGGGTGAACTGATACAAGCACAGAAAGATCCAAAGGGCTTTATGACTGAAAGGTAGCTTTGTGTCTAACTTGTGTTTTTAAATTAGTCAGTGGTAAGCTTATATGTCTCGCCATTGTGGAATGTGTGTGCGTGTCTTGGTGTGTGTGTGTGTGTGTGTGGGTGTCTGTTTGTGTGTGCCCTCTCAGCTGGGGGAGCTTCTTAAGGACTGGCGCAGGCTGAACGTGGCCATCACCAGAGCCAAACACAAGCTGCTGATGCTGGGCTCCATCCCCACCCTGAGACGCTACGCCCCCCTGGAGAAACTCCTCAACCACCTGCAGCAGGAGAACATGATATCCTTTATCCCCTCCACAAACACACACACACTTGTGTTTGTTACAGTACTTCTAGATTACTATGGATTGTGCTGTCTAATAAAGTTTTTCTTAACCGCAAGCCACATATTCCAGCTCCCTCTGGCAGCTCATGAGGTGTTACCCATCATGCATCTGTGATGGAAGGACTGCTATACACTGTGAGGTGACGTTCCAAAAATCAAAATGAAATATATAGAACAGAATATGCACTACCTCATCTGCTGCTTTAAATGCTCTCCTGATATACATTTCTGTGATCAAGACTTTTTCAGAAATTACATCCAGATGCTTAAACTGTATTTGTTCATCATCTTGGTACTTGAAATGGTGCTCACGCTGTGACTTGAATCTTTTAGATCATTGGAGATTGATCTTAAGCACTGAACCAAAACAGCAATGGTGTCTCTTGTTTTAATTTTAACCAGTTTGATTTAGCAGGATGTGATTCATTACACTCTTGAATACACTATTTTATATACATGCTGCTCAGTGAAGGGTAAACTGGAAGGTACCATGTCTAATTTCTACATAATTCTACAAACTTACCTCAGTTGATGATTCATAACAGTAATTTGTTCATTCGGAAAATATAGTTCTTCACTCCTTCTACCTAACCTTGACTGAACCAGTACTGACCTCACAAAGAAGCAGGCTAGTGTTTCACTAGAAATGTTCCAAACCTCATTATGATTATTAATTGTCTTTCATACCATCCGTCTTTTATTATGTGTAATAATAAGAATTTTGTATTGTGTAATTTGGTATTTTCTGTGAATAAATTATTTTAATTATTTAGCATTTTTCAGTTTTATTATTCACAGGTGTTATGCACCCAAATTATTTAGAATTTGTTTAAATCCAGTTACACTGTATATAGACAAAACTATAAAAACAGAGTTCCTTCGAGGATGGTGACTGCCTGGCCTGTGATGTCCAGTCTCCCATCATCCCTCACTTCCAGCTGCAGTTCTCCACCACGACTTGAGCACTGATAGGCTGGCAGGTACAAGAAGTACATTAGTGACATTTTACATACAAGTATCAAACTTTGATTCCTAAAGTTTCACAACATAGTTTCAACATTGTATAAATATGAACATGTTTGAAGCAGGTGAAATACAGAGATATGCACCCATGACTGCTCTGTAACTTAACTGTTTAATGTTAAGCTTACCCAGCATAATCTTCTTGCCTAGTTTCTCAGACCAGTAGCTCGCCAGCACAGTATGTGAGGAACCTGCAATGATAGAACAATGTGTTTCTAGTGTGCCACTGACCAAAAAGTCCACCCACTCCCTGTAGTGATTCTGAACCACACAATTTTAATGAGATTCTCCTTCCAGAGACCAGAAGTCACTCTTGGAATATCAGAATCCTCTTGGCATAATGGAAGATGTTTTGGGTGATGTTTAATGCCTGCAAGTACCAGTGACGGGGTCTTCCGGAATGCCATTCCAGGGGGAAAAGTTTCTGGAGTAGAAGTCATAGCCCGGTTGGCACTGAGGGGCTCCCAGCATGGTGACTATCACCCCTTTCACCCTGCCACTGCTCTCACTGGCCAGCAGGGCTGCAGCGTTGGGCTGCAGGCTGGTCAGCACTGACCTGAGAGAAACACTGTGTAAATAGTACTGAATACTTTCTGTACACACACAAACACCATAAACACGCTGACCTGTCGCAGGTATCATCTAGGCGAACCATCAGCTTCTTGGTTGTGGGACAGAGACACACTTCTTGAACTGGATGGTCTCCTACAGCAGCCTTCACACGTTGCATACCATTCATTAATATATGACCTTTCTGTTATGGATAGCCTGGATAAAACTTTTATTAAAATTGCATTTTGACTTACTTTAATGACTTCTTTAAAATCATCTGCCACCTGAAGAACAAAAATATAATATCAGTAGTCGTCAGAAAGACATTTGAGGCAAAACCGTGATTTTCATTGCGTACCTGGGGTACAGGCTTATTGAGGGGGAAGTCCATGACTATGGAGTCTCCCTTCTGGCGGACATGTAGCTCTCCACTCATAGTCTCAAACACCAAAGTTGAGTTAATATTTTCTGGGTTAGGAGATAAGTGAAAGAGTTACTATGTGCACAATACTAATAGGTGAATCCTGCACCCATCTATTGCAATTAATGTTCTGTACTGTTCTGTTCTTTGCTAGTCTATCCTTTGGAAGGGTACATTGGTAATTGTATGTAATTTGTCCCAGTTGCCTTTATCACAGTGAAAACAGTTAATATAAAGCTTTTTACTTTTCTTATAGAAGAGTACAGCAGCAGAGGCCAAGGTGGCATGGCCACACAGGGGAACCTCATTGGTTGGACTGAACCACCGCAGATGAAAACGGGCTCCTGATAGAAGTAAACATTTTTACCAGTGCAAAGTCTTCACAAGTTATCACAACAATATACAGTCTCCAGGTCTAGCATATACTAGAAAGCCACAAACTGTCCTTCACTAACAGGCAGATCAAAGTCCAGACAGACCCTGTTACATTATTGAACGTGTACCATGGATAAAAAGCCTAGGAAGTGTAAGCCTACCTGAGCTGAAGTCATCGGCTGGGTTGAGCCGTGTAATGAAGGCTGTCTCAGACAGATTCATCTCAGCTGCTATCTTCTGGTACAACTCATCCTGCAGCTCCTGCATGGGTGAAAATATGATAAATTGTTGTCATTTCTGTGCAATAGTCTTAGAAAGGGGAATTAATTAACTGAAAATTAAGCATTATGTTTAGATACTCATTTTCAATACTCAATAGTAACCCAACACAGAAGCAATGTTGAAAAACGTTTGTATGTAATGTCCATGTAATAGTTGATCAAATATACAGATGTACTTACACATAAAAGCGGACAAACAGCTGCAGGATTCCCTTTGAAGGGTAGATTAGTAAATGCATCAACGGTGAATACTGGAATCTTCATTATTTTTACTATAGATGACCTCCCGGATGACTAGTGTAAGCCCCAAACTAATTTCAATGGACTTTAGACCGTAGTCAGTGCCCTGTACAAATACTCTATTCAGTTCATTAAACCTCGCATTGACTCCTGTTCTTTTTTCTGCTTAAAAAATATGAATATGAAATCTTTTTATATGAAGAAGAATACCTTTAACCATTAAGACGTATATAAACCTGCTAAACCTTGTATTAAAGTGATGGTTAGTAATTTTACTTTGGAGAAATCGGGGACAAAAATGTGTACGGGGGTTTTAGACACTCGTGTAGAAGGTTATTCATAACCTGGCAACTTGTGATGTGAATCAACTTATCAGTGTCACCTGAAAAAAAAGAAAGACCAGAAAGAGGACACGATTGTGAGACTATTTTATTTATTTCCATTATCGAGTGAATATTTGTAAATGATGGCTAGTTAAACGTGTTGTTATAGAAGTCTTCATTTAAAAATAAAACTATGCATTTACTTGCCTTGCTAGCTACCACATTTGACCGTTAGTGGTGTCCTACTGAACTAGCTGTACAGCTAGCTAGGGTAGCTAACCTTTGCTAACGATAGCAATTGGAGCTTGCTAAGAAAGTTAGCTTACGTTAGCTAGTTAGTAACTTAATGGAATGTTGGCATTAGATTGGTGGCTGGTAGCGTCAATAAATAAAATTTCTTAGAAACCGGCACCAACCAGTAGCCTCCAATTGTACTTTATGTAACAAGCTAATTAGCTTACACTGTAGGTATGCTACATGACAGTGCAAGTGTAGCTGGCTAACTTGAAATGGATAACTGCACTAGTAGAGAGCTATCAAACCACATCACATCTCACAGCAAAGGTGAAGCAGGTTAGATACCGATAGCCAGTTGTTATTAGTGCCAGCTGTTGAAGTGAACACCTGGAACTTAACACTGCTATTTGCATTTTCATAGTAATACATGGTGTATGACAACTCTTACAGTAGCCGATCTAGATAGTCAGATGAACACTGACAAATAAATATATTTAGAGATATATTTAGAAATTGAGTTTTACAGTTACTTTAATAAGTCGTGTGTCTGCTTACAAGGAATGTCCTTGTCCTTATGTCCTAGCTAGGTCAGAGTAAGGGAGGATGTCGATGAATGACGAGGGCTATGTGGTGAGGATCAGGGGCTTGCCATGGTCTTGCACCCAAGAAGAGGTGGCCAGCTTCTTTTCTGGTTAGTAGAAGAAATGCACGACACAATATCTACATTCTACCATTTTCGAGTGTGCTACTTACCATATGCAAAACAAATGTGCTAACGGTGTGTATCTTTGTCTGTGATCCTCAGATTGTGACATCGTTGGCAAGGTGAATGGGGTGTGTTTTACCTTCTCCAAAGAAGGCAGGCCCAGTGGAGAGGCCTTTGTTGAACTGAAAACAGCAGAGGACTTCAAGAATGCCATAGCCAAGGACCGTAAATACATGGGACACCGCTACATAGAAGGTGCACTTAATAGTCTTGAATTTCTGTCTTTGTATTTTCCGTGGCAGGACTGAGTTCTGTCCGCAGAAAAGGTCATTATTTCATCATTTTACAAACGTGTTCTGAAATATTATGTCCCTGAAGTTGTCCTCTCGCTCTTCCTGTTTTTACCTTGTCCCATTTATTGATCTTTATTGAATGTGTTCCTGTTTCTGCCCTACAGTGTTCAAGTCCAACCGCAGTGAGATGGACTGGGTGTTGAAGCGCAGTGGGCCTGCAGACTACGACAGCTGCAGCGGCTGCATGCTGCGGCTAAGAGGGCTGCCTTTTGGTTGCAGTAAGGAGGAGATAGTGCAATTCTTCTCAGGTAGATGCTGCTCCATTAAACCTCAGTGTCCTGTCAGTTAGCAAACAGGCAGATAGACAGAGAGGTTTTTCCCCCAGGGCAGCCTCAGGGGTTATATTGGTTGCAACCACTGCAGGTCTATAGATCATTGATGATTATTGATTGATGTTGTAGGTAGTTGTGACAAAGGATACATGCACATTGTAGGAAATGTTACAAATGTATACTAATACATTTTTAGCTTTGAAGAACATGTGGTGACTTAATCCTCCTGGAAATTGACCTGCTGACTAAATGAAATGTGCAAAATAAATTTTTTAAATCTCAGATTATATGACAGTTGGCCATGTTAATTATTTGGTTATTATTTACGACTTCCTGTCCAGAAGTGTAACATAACCCATTTTAAGTCGCTCCATGTTCTGGTCCAATCCTGCTTTCAATGTCTGTGCGTGCCCTGAGTAGAGCCTGTTTTTTTTTAACTACGATGTCTCAGTGCTTACTGTTCTTAAAAAAATATGATTGTATTGTAAGTGAGCTGTGTATGCCCCGACTTGATAAGACCGACAGATATCACACTGACATAATCCTATGGAGGGGAGTTGGGGGGCAGGGGGGTCTCGGAGGAGGGTGAAGTTGCCCCAGGACTCTGATCTAGGGTCAGATGGAGGTTATTTTCTTCCTGGTGGTCATGGTCAAGATGTGGGACAGTAATACTGGTGCTAGACCAGGGCCTGGGGACAACTTGAGCCCTCAGGGAGAGTTCTAAGGCGTTGTTGTTTTGTCCAGATGGGTTATGTGTCAGCTTTGTTAACTTTGCCCCCCCTCTGTGGGGTTATCTGTCCTTGGGTTAAAGGGTTGAGAATCGTGCCAAATGGGATAACATTGCCGATGGACTACCAGGGGAGGAGCACAGGGGAAGCCTTCGTGCAGTTTGCCTCAAAGGAGATAGCAGAAAAGGCACTGGGGAAACACAAGGAAAGAATAGGGCACAGGTGGGGACAGACTGCAGACTGGGATAACTGGGTACTTCTGGTTGGTAAGGGGGGTATGGGTATGGGGGAATCATGCATCTTTCCTCTTTAGCTAAAGATGGTATGATCATGAATTAGATAAATACTGTATCGGGAAGACTGAGTGGGGCAGTTCCATAGCTATTGTTACAGTTACTTAATCTTTCTTATTCTGGACATCTAGCTGTCATTCATGTGTGTCAATATTACACTGGGGGGGAGGGGTTTATGTAGAGCTACTGTTGATAGTAGACCTCCACAGTTTATTGCCTCTGTGCCGAACCTTAACCACCCCTCTATACAGCATCATGCTGTGTGCCACCTCCACCCTATGTTGGAGCGCCACTACGCTCCTGTCCTAACCCACCTCTCCCCCACCTCGCCTGTTGACCTCCACAGGTATATAGAGATCTTTAAAAGCAGCAGGAATGAGATCAGGGCTTACTATGAGCTGCCACGCAGGGGCGTCGGGCAGAGACCCGGCCCCTACGACAGGCCCATGATGACCCGGGGTGGGTTCTTTGGGCCAGGGCCCGGCCGGGGAGGGGCCCTGCTGGACCAGATGCGCAGCGGAGGAGGCTACAGTGGTGGTAAGCAGGTTCTGTTGTGGTTTTGTTCAATCTCACCTAGCTCTCTTATTTGTTAGTTTCTCCCTGTCTTATTGTATCTCCTTCTTTCTCCCCTCAAGGTTATGGAGGTTTTGACAACTACAACGGTTTTAATAACTATTGCTTTGGCAACGGGATGTTTGATGAGCGGGTGAGAGGCGAGAGGGGGAGAGGTGAGTTTTGCTGCTGCTTGGCTCTCGTCTCTCTAGTGTCTATGGTGGCCACCAGTTAATACCACTTTGAGAAGTTTACAAATCATGAAGTAGCATTTTTCTGTGAACCTTTAAATGTGTGTGTGTAGGTATGGGAGGCCATGGCTACGGTGCAGGAGACTCCAGCTCTGGGTTTCACAGTGGACATTTTGTGCACATGAGAGGTCTGCCCTTTCGTGCCACTGAGGGAGACATTGCCAATGTAAGAGGACCTCAGTCTGTCACCCCTCCCCTGAACCTAGGAATACTGCGTGTGTCTTGTTAAAAGGTGTGTGTGTGCGTGCAGTTCTTCTCCCCTTTAAGTCCTCTGCGGGTGCACATCGACGTTGGTCCTAACGGGAAGTCCACCGGGGAGGCTGACGTGGAGTTCAGGTCCCATGAAGACGCCGTGTCAGCCATGACTAAAGACAAGAACCACATGCGTACGTACAGCCACTCTCCAACCAAGATGGAATAAGTCTGCTGGGTTTAGTTGGAAGCTACATCCTCCCATCTTGTCCTAATGTTTATCTCTTTGTACAGAACACCGGTATATAGAACTCTTCCTCAACTCAACAGCAAGTGGGTCATCAGATATGGGTGAGTGTATTTTTTATCAGAGACATACGTGTCTCCAGCAGTCTGAGGCCCACCAGTCTGAGGCCCACCAGGAAGCTGCAGCCATTTCTGATTCTGACTGACTCTCTTTCAGGCCGTGGCGGTGGTGGTTTCTATGGTAACTCTGGCGGCGTAGGCTCAAGGGGAAGTGGACTTCGAGGGGTATTCTGAAGGGGAACTGTGTGTTCCAACCAAACATTGTTGGAGATTTGTTTTGTATTTGAATGTTTTCACTTGTTCATGAAAAGTACTAAGGTAGAATATATTCCAGTCTCAAAGAGTGGAATAAAAATATATATTTAAGCTGTTGCATAGGAGAAACAGCAGCTATTGTACATTTTGCCTAATAAATTTTATATTTAATTCTCAATTTGAGTCATGGTTACAAATCTTGACAGGTGTATTTCTATTAAATGAGCTGTCCTCCTGCTTAATATTTATTGGGGAAAAAAACATTGATTGGTATGTGTCAGTATGTGTAATAAAAACAGATTGAAAGGCAAGAAAGATAGCTAGTTTGCGCCACCTTTAAATCAATGCCATTTAAATAACATTTAGTGAAGACAATAGTTCAACTATTTTATATACAGTATGTCAATACTGTGCAAATGATATCAATACTCTGACAATCGTTTATATGAGTGAGATGTATTACATCACAGTTTGTATTTCATGAAAACCCTTAATTCCACTTCTGGAATATTATAAATTGTAAACATGGTTTTGTTGATTGAATACAAAACAAAATATACAGCTTGTGTATCCTTAACCTAAGTGGTTACATACAAATTAAACATGTGCTGTACATAAAATTCTTGGCCAAGTCTTTAAAATGTAACACTCAGAACAATATTCAAATAATAAGCATTAAAATAACATAAAACATAAATACTCTGAAATTAATATCTTTGTCCAATTGACAAGAAATTGGCATTATTACACATATACTTGTTGCTATTTTAGCGTAAGAAGAGTTATAATCACTGCTCAACCACTGCATAACTCAATGAGTCAGTTTAGTATTTTTCAGTCAGTAATCCAAAGTCAGCAGAAAAGGTTGTGTGCTGTTGCTTGTACTTCCTGTCTTACATCTCAGGGCAGCAGTGGAAGTTTAGTGCTTTTGATAAACATACATGTGTCTATTGTACCATGCAGAGACAAACCTGTTCAAGCAACAACTATAGTTTGGCTTGTTAAGAGGCACGTTTGTAGAAAGCCAGTTAGGACCAGTCATCACCAGAAATCACAGGACATAAAACCTCTAGAGGACAGGGAAACTACAGGTGCGCTCCAGGTCAATTACTACATCCTTGACCAACATAAACACAACATACAAATGTGGGTCCGCATTCAACCAAACACTCCTCAAAGAGTTGTATTGTAAACATGTTGTGAATACCATTATCAATGTTTGTTGAATTGTATTGCATTTTAAATGCAGCTATGTGGGCAAGCTACCTGGAACACAGCTGCTGACCCTGACAATCACTGAACAACAGATTCAACATCACATTAGGGGAACCTATGGAATAGCAAGGTCAGACTGGCGTTCGTGATCTAGAGTAGGAGACTGGAGAAGGTTAATCATTGAAACCTTAGTGTCCTTCAACATTTCTATTGAGGTTAGGTTAAAGGCCAGAGACAACACGTAGAATGTAAACGATCCATCCTTATAACAGTCCTGCCTGCTCCGAGTGTCAGTCTCGGGTAAGTAGGTGGAGTTAAAGCTGTGAGGGTGTGTTCGGGACAGGGAGGGGGGGGGGTAGTGTCTCACGTGGCATTGGAGGAGCAGCGCTGCAGGAGGAGGGCGTGGCATGTGTCGCAGACTCGCACCGGTTTGGGAGAAGCAGGAAGAGGAAGCTCGTTGTCGGAGCAGGCGTTACAGAAAATCTCCCCGCAATTCCTGCAGTGGTGCTGCAGACGAACCAGACAGACAAGCACACGTACAATATCTGTGACTTCTCAGTGCAGCATCGCGAGCTGAGATTGTATATGCTACTGTGATAACCTTTGTGTTCCCCCTACCTTTCTTCTGGAGATGGAGAACTCCTTCTCACACAGCTTACAGTGTGTGGCTTCCTTGTCTTTCAGCCAAACCTGTCCCCCCTGAGACAAATACTCTTTACATAACTCACAAACACTTCCGCGCATTAACTACAGGCTCCTTGGCACTATTCCCGCTGTTCTGTTCTTTTGTCAAGTGTTGAATTATCTTCCATAACAAGCATACAGTAGATGTGGAGTCACTCACCTGAAGAGCTTTATTTGCTTCTTTGATGTCTTCAATTTTGAGCTTCGATCTATGATCATAGAAACCACAACAGAAGAATTAATTCCTCCATCAAGTCAGCATCATATACTCTATCATACATGATATTAAAGTTGAGCTGGATTGGATCATTAGGATGTCAGTACTCGCTGAGTTTGCAGCCCAGCTCCTCCAGGGCCTGCTCCTGCTCCTCACAGATCCCCTTCAGCTGGTGGTTCTCATCCTGCAGACGGTGGAACTCCTGCAAAACCAAACACGCACTAGATGATACATCCCACATACTGGATGGATCCAGACACAATGCCCCCATCAACACATAGTATCTCTATCTGTCTCTCTCTGTGTCTCTCTCTGTGTCTCTCTGTCTCTATCTCTCACTCACTCTCTGTCTCTCACTCTCTGTCTCTCACTCTGTCTCTCTCACTCTATGTCTCTCTCTCTTTCTATCACTCTGTCTCTCACTCTGTCTCTCACTCTGTCTCTCACTCTGTCTCTCTCTCTATGTCTCTCACTATATGTCTCTCTCTCTCTGTCTCTCTCTCTCTGTCTCTCTCTCTCTGTCTCTCTCTCTCTGTCTCTCACTCTGTCTCTCACTCTGTCTCTCACTCTGTCTCTCACTCTGTCTCTCACTATATGTCTCTCACTATATGTCTCTCACTCTCTGTCTCTCACTCTCTGTCTCTCACTCTCTGTCTCTCACTCTGTCTCTCACTCTGTCTTTCACTCTATGTATCTCACTGTTTCTCACTCTGTCTCTCACTCTCCCACACACCTTTTTGAGTCCATTGATCTGCAAGGCCTCGGCACTAAGCTGGTTGACTGAGTCTCTTTCTCTTTCCAGATCGTTCTGTAACGTCTGGCGCCACTCCTTCTCAATCTTCAGGTCTGTCTCCAGCTGTTGCCTACGGGAACAGAAAACAACATCAACTTTAGGCCACTTCACAATTAGGAGTGAATAAGAAGTCATGGTTACAGTAGTTATACACAATATATGTAGTTAAAAAAGGTAAGAACAAGAACAACATGCAGATACTTTTATCTAAGAAGAAATTGAAGGACATAGCAGCCACATGTATTTTTTCAAAATTTGTGTAGCTTTTATACATTTTCATTGCATTTCTGACAACATTACTCACAGCTGCTTCTCTCTCTGGGCAATTTGTCTCTGCAGCATGTCCGCCTTGTTTGCAAAGTCCTGCTTGAATTTACGAGCTCCGTCCTCGGCCGTCCAGCGGTCGCGTTCCGCCTCCTGTAATCTGGTGTAATTAAACCAACCGGGTAAAACTCAGGCTCCAGGCCACATGGCCGGGGGGCAGGAAGGGGGAATGCTATGGCACAAACTGGCAACGGAAAAGGGGAGGGCCAAGCACCTCCAGGCAAACTGATAGAGGAAGAAGGGACGGCCAAAATAAGAAAACAGGAAGTGTGTAGCATTTGTTTATGGAATGGATCTCTGATGTTTTAACTTCACTACCACTCTTTGACGAATGTGATAAATTCAATGATTCCACAATAGATTTGAGCCACAACCAACATTTCAAAACATCTAACTTTATTGTTTCAAGTGATAAAAGACAACTGTTATACTATGTTTTGTTGGGTATATTTGCTCTAACAAATATGACTGAGTGGATTATTATCATTATTACAGTAGCATAGTAACAGTAACAGTATAACTGAATTCACCACAAAACTCCCCGGTGAGAAAAACCTTGAACTGATACAAAACCAAAGGACTACAGTACTTATCAAAGAGCCATCTCCACAGGGAGTAAACCATACTGCATGTAAACTAACCCCTGTTTAGAGAAGGAGCAAGAGAGGGAGTGAGAGAGAGGGAGAGAGAGAGAGAGAGAGAGAGAAAGAGAGAGAGAGAGAGAGAGAGAGAGAGAGAGAGAGAGAGAGAGAGAGAGAGAGAGAGAGAGAGAGAGAGAGAGAGAGAGAGAGAGAGAGAAGGTGTGCATTTAGTGTCAGTGTTCAGAACGAGATGTCCTTGACTAGCTTGTACTGATGCTCTGTGTCAGTGCTGGCACACTTTACAAAGGACATGGCTAGCGTGCGTGTCTGGCTTAACAAGTCCTTATCACTGGTCACATGACAAAAAGTAGATCAGTGCAAGGACAGAACAGGGGATACAGACGAAGGAGGAGGAGAATAAGAGGTGTGCAGTGATGTAAAAACGATGAACAAATGAATAGATGGAGGGCAAAATGTGGTGACGATGACGGGCAAAGAAGAAAACAAAGGGGAAACAAGGATGTCAATATCAGTGAATCTTCATGTCACCAAAAAGCCTGAAGAAACTGTTAAACAAAGCATTCCTTAAGTATCCCAAATTAGATGGCAGTCAACCAATGGGAGAAGGAGACAGAGAAAGAGAAAGGGAGGTGTCTGTTGATTGGGCCATGACAAAGCTATGGGTGCATCACATCAACCAACCAACCTAAAGCCACCTAAAAGCCAATTAAAATGACCTGAAATGATGGCCAAAAGGTAAAACAAACACTCATAACAAATACTGACATGCAGAAAGAGACGGTGGTGAACATGCCAGCATGGATGAGTTTAATGGCCGACCAATCGCCAGTCAAAACACACCAAGAAGCTGTGTGAATCTGATGCATTAGGTCTGGCTACATCATGTTGACTAATCAGGCATCATCAGCGTTTGAAATGAATGATGTTAGGTCTTACCTCTGCTCCAGCTGTTTCATTGTCGCCGTGATCTGATTGGTCTTCTCTTCCAGTCGGGTGATCATGTCGTTCTTCTGCTTCATCCCATCATCAGACGTCTGTCAAACGGCAACCAGACACGTAAACACCACTGAGATCCCTTTGCATTACTTTACATTTTATTACATAACATTTCCTGGCATCAAGTTACACACACTGATGATAAGGGATCGGACAACAATACATCACATCAGATCTAATCTGTAAAACCAGTTACAGTACATGAACTTGATCAAAAAACAGGTTAGACCGATGGCAAACAAAAGTCAAATTTTTGAGGAAGTATAGATCAGCATGTGTTGTGAATACAGAGAGAGAGAGACTGGTATTGTGTGGGCAGGGCCCTTACCTGCATCTTCTGGTACATTTCCACGTTAATGGCCTTGACCTCATCTAGCTGATGCCGTAGACCAATCAGAGTGTCTTGTTTCTCGTGGATGTCCTTCTCCAGCAGCTTCATGGCCAGCTCCATCTCCTGCTTCATGCTCACCTGAACCACCAGTTCATTCTCTACCTCCTGGCAGGACAGAACACTCTGGTAACTAACCATTCCTTATTTTACCAAGATAACCCAACTAAGTATATTATTAACTAAACGTATGGCACGGCTAACTAAATACCCAACTAATACAAAATAATTCTACTTGGCCGGTACAAACCTGTGCCATCAGTTTATTCCCCACATCCTGGAGAAAAACAAAACACAGTAGGAACAAACCATGCATCTCCCCTAAACTTTCCCCAGTTCTCAACTCTCTTCAGTCTAGCTAAAAAGGAACAGTTACAGACAGAAAGACAGGCCTTTGCTGACAGACACAGACAGACAGGCCTTCGCTGACAGATACAGACAGACAGACAAACAGGCCTTCGCTGACAGACACAGACAGACAGACACAGACAGACAGACCTGCCGTAGCTGACACTCCTCCTTCAGCTGTCGCTGGGCCTCGTTATACATCTGGTCCAGCCCCTGGCGTGACTGCTTGTACGTGTCTCTCTCCACATCCACATCCCCCTGCGTCACCTGGCCAATCACACAGCACCCCACACAGTTGCAACATGTCACATCGGCTGAACAAAGGCGTATGTGGGAACACAGGAGGTCTGATTTCACGAGGAAAGCAAAGTGTGAGCGTCAGGCTGAGTTGTGGGTGAAATCAGAGGAACGTCCAACAGGTACAGTACCTCCAGGTGCTGCTGGGTCTTCATCAGGATGATAGTGTTCTCGTTTCTCAGCTGGTGGTTCTCCTCCTGCAGCTTGATGATGTTGTTCTTGGCTATGGCCAGCTGCAAATCAAACCAATCACCATCAGTCCACATATGTCAGAGACCAATCACAACAGGCCAAAGGTTACAGTGTTTAACTAATATTATAGGTGTTACTGGGTAGACTGGTAATGAAGAAGATACACTGTCCTACCTCCTCTATGAGTTTAGAGTTGGATTTCTCAAGAGAGTCCACCCTGCCCTGTAAACCGTGCACTGTAGAACTGAGAGAGAAATATACAGCTCTTTAGCTACATTTCAAAGTCAACCACTCACACATACCCTCACCCACTCTGAGACACTTCTCGAGACTTACTTCATTTGTCTGTTTAATTCTTCAACGTAGTTCTTTTGGTCTAAAATGGCAGCTATTTGACTGTTTCTGTTGAGAAAAGTACAAGTTGAAAGAAAGTTTGCTTAGTTCTACTTGTCTTCATTGAGACAAACAATCAGAGGACATATAGAATCTCAGTAGAGGAGCATGTTGAAACATTGCCTCCACCGTACCTCTCTTCGCTTCTATAGTCATCTATGTCATTCTTCAGGTACATGGAGAAGTCAATGACCCCCACCTGGAAGGTGAAGGTGAACAGTCAACATCAGCTAGATGAACATAAGGACCAGATATTGATCTGTCTATTTAAAATATCAATTATTGGCCTTTTTGGACAGAGACAGTTAAGAAGTAGACGAGATGTAGGGGAGAAAGACAGGAAGACATGGAGCAGGAATCAGGCCTCAGCCCATATGGAACGCGCTCAACCTGGTGAGCCATCATGGTGCGATCAATGATAAAGCATCCAGTAAACCCAACATGAACCTGTTGTTGTGTATCACCAGTTCTAATACTCTGCCTCTCCCTCCTCACCTGGGTGTCCAGATCCTCTCCCTTCACACACAGGTTGGCGTCGATCACATTGAGGCCCACCAGCAGGCCCACAATGACCGCTCCCTCCTCTTCCAGCATGACTGCAGAGCTCTCATAGAAGTCACTGAGGACACACACACACACGTTTGCTTGTGTATCTGGGCGTGTGTGTATGACTGTAATAATTGGTATCCTTGTGTCTGTATATGTAGTGTAGGTGTGTGTCTGTAAAGTATGTGTGCATACTGATCAGATGGGGAGTCGGATGGCTGAGCGGTTAGGGAATCGGGCTATTAATCAGAAGGTTGCCGGTTCGATTCCCGGCCGTGCTAAATGACGTTGTGTCCTTGGGCAAGGCCCTTCACCCTACTTGCCTCGGGGGAAATGTCGCTGTACTTACAGCTCTGGATAAGAGTGTCTGCTAAATGTCTAAATGTAAACAATGTAAATGTAAAATCAGCATGAGTGTAGTGTGTACCTGAGCAGATCCTTCCTGGTGATGAGGAGACGGAGGTAGTCTGCCAGGCGCTTCTGCATCAGAGCCAGGCGCAGCCAAGCTCTCGCTCTTCCCAAAGGAGTCCTAGGGAGATAGACAGATGATGAGAGAGAGATAGAGAAATAGACAAGATAAATAGAAGTGGGTAGGTCGAGAGAGAAAACGCGATCAAAAGTGAGTACTACTGTTCCGACAGCCTCACTAAAACATGAACATTGTTTGTACATGTGGCACTAACAAAGTTCTGCTGAGAGCAGGTTTCCACTCTAACTACCATGATGAGTCATCATATGGTCACAGTGCTCAGAGGAAACTGTCTGCAGTCTCGAAAGCTAATCACCCGTTCCCCTTCAGTGGGGAAAGCTGAAGTGAAAGTCCATCTCCATCTGGCTTTCTCAGATTTCTTAAGGGTATCAGTTACCACAGGAGGACATCCACTTTTAAATATTTAGTCGCTACACAGGTGAAACAAGAACCTTAAACACTTTATACACATACCGACAGTCTTTACTAATCAGTCTTTTACATTACGTCACATTTCATTCATTTAGCAGATGCTTTTATACAAAGAGACGTTTAAAAAATCTTTAAATCTTAATCCAAGGGATTGGTTTCCCTGTAGGTATCTTGGTACTTAAGTGATATAAAAGTGTGTTCTGTTGTGGTGGTGGTGTTGTAGTCCGTACTTGAGTCCAGGCAGGTCTCGGACACTGGCTGAGATCTCTCCTGCCTCTGGACAAAGCTTCTCCACCAGTTCCAATGGACCCCACAGGGACTTGTTAAATCCTAGGAATGACTTCTTTACTGCAGACAATCATGGAAACACGCACACACAACCACACTCAGCAACATCTGTAACAATGCAATCACGCAATAGTTTTATGTGATTTATGCGATGATGAAAAGTAAGTTTCTTTACGTGTAGAGTCTGCAATGAAGATAACAATGATAAAGGTTGTGTTGGTTGTGTTAATGCAGGTACCTCTGAGGCCGTGCTTTAAGCAGTGCTCCATGACAACGAAGAACTGTTGAAGCGGTGGGTAGTCAGAGTCCAGAGTGCGTCCAAAGCTCAGTGCTGACTCAATTAGGCCTTTGATGCTTAGCTTCGCCATGTTCAACAAGTTGGCTCTCTCCATTGCCATGGGGTCCCGCAGGGCTAGGGAGACACACACACAAATGTACACACACACACACACACAGTATAAATGTTGTACACTGCTAGCATCTCAATATAAGTAATTGAGAACATGACAAACCAGCTCATTTTTCTTGGTTCCCTGAACTGGTGTACTCACCTGATGCCTGTTCTGTACACAGTGTACTACAGGGTTACATCCTGACCAATGAACAATAATTTCTTGTCAACTGAATGACAAACATTATTTGGTTACTCTGGAAACCCCTTCTGGGGTCTGTCACTGGTTAAACAAGCCTGGTTCACAGCTTTTCATTAGAATGTCTAATAGTAACCTAGGCCCTGCTTCTGTTAATGTCTCAGCTCCACTGTTGTTACTCATTCACAGCAGAAGTGTTTGGGAGTAGGCTACACAACATCCATGCACTGACAGTGTATGTAAACTCCAACAGCTACAGTATGTTTGAGGTCACTCAAGTCATTATGGGCTTTTGTTCATGTTACCTTAAGAATTCACCACAGCATTGTAAACAGAACCATTGTTAAGATAAATAGATTAGGCTTTACTAATGGAGAAATTGTTGTTTCTGACTCCATCCTCCAATCAGCCTTTTGAGCCCCCTCATGATTATGTGGCACGGCACAAGACAGGAGACTTTTCCGGCCCCCCAGTCGGATTGTGTAGTTGCATTTCTGTAACATGGCGCATCTCTCTATTGCACCATAGTAACAGCAGCAAGCATCACATCATCACAGGGGGCCCGGGTGTGGTTCTAGACAGCTATTGGTTCGTAGATAAACCACATGTTAAGAATGTACGGTTCTTTACTAAATCTGACAACAGTCTTTGAATGCGACTTGATGACAAGCTTTAAGCTACCGTTCATTTGCACAAATAACATGATTGAGCAATCTGATACAATAACATATAAATGCAAGAGTGTTCAGATGCGGTTAGTTCTTAAGTGAGTTTTGAGGTCAATATTGCTAGCTCTAATTACCTTTGACACTCCACTCATCGGAGAGTGACGTTCTGTGTTCTGCTACCTTTGGCAGAACGTGAATGCTTCCTGAAAAGGTCTCCGATGCTTTCCTTGCGAGAGCGAATATAGGAGCCTGCCATCTCCCATCCCCTGCTCTCATGGTCGTGCTGCCACTGCTACTGCTGTTGCTAACGTTAGCTTTTTCACAAGTCGATTTTTCTTCTTGTAGCCTCAGAATTCCGAATACCTGTGCTTTCTCCTTACTAGTTTCTGCCTCTGCTAATGCAAGGTCGTGTTCTGCAGGTGTCGCCATCGTCGAAGTCAAAATGAAACGGTCACGGCCAGTTCACCTGACAACCATGGCACAAAAATGTCTGGAATAGCATTTAGAAAACAATGACCGGTTTGCTAACCCACTTTGGGTTGCTAATCTGCCCATCAAGTTGTGCTTACATGCTGAATGCTAACAGCCCGTTTGTAAATTAATAAATGAGAGTATCGGATTTGTTAAAGCGCTGAAGAGTTCTGTTTACACCGAGCACTGAGCCGAATCTCCGTTGAACCGGAGGGGTGGTGTCAAATGCTCAGAAGACACAAAAGCACTACGTAATGGTTTTGTACCAGAGATGTTCGTTTGCTACCATCTACTGTCAACCACTAGCATTACATCTGCACTGTATCTATATTAATGTAATTGTACAATGCAGTTGTTTGCAAAGTATTTCCAGATGCACTAGAAATCACATGTAGTTATATACAAAAACATGTAATGCAGACTGTGATGACGTATGAAGTAGTTGTTACTGTTGTTATTGTCCTACCTTGGTTGTATGCCAGTCGCTCCATGCTCTCACTGTGTGTGATACCCCAGCGATGAAGACTTTGGGGAGAGTACATGATTCGAGGTGACTAGAGTCTGTCCTTGGTCACACTGATGTGGATGGGCTTCACCAGAGAAAGATCTGCCGACATAGCCGGGTATGAGAAATGACTGTGCATTAACATGGCATTGTAGTTATTCTATTACAAGTAATATTCTCTATGTAAAGATATTTATTGGTCTGTGCTTTGAGCAATCACAGGAAAGTATCCTTGTGGAACATGACAACATCATAAACCTTCTGTAGTGGCAAGATTGACCGTGAGGTCCGTAAAGGACTTTGCTCTTAGTTCAGTGTCCTGTCCACACCCTGACCACAGCCACACTAAGGAGCTAAACTGTAAACCATGTAGTATGCTGCAGTCCCTCCAGTTGGCAAGTAGTGAGCCAGGATCATATGACTCTGATTTCCTGCTGCACCCTCCAATGGGCCTTCTGTCTCCTTGTCTCTCAAATCTGTCTGCCTGTGTTCCTTAACAGTCTGTCTGCAACTACGATCGCTTTGTCTTTCCAACTGCATGTCACACTTGTCATTTTGTTTGTCTTTCGGGCCCAAACAGAATGGAGATGCATTGTCATGTTATGCCCACAGCCGCCCCCATCACAAGCCTCTTGTCTTGTAGAGCATACACACATGCACACATGAAGCTAGTTCTACTGACTTACCTCAGAGGGAGCGGCAGTAGTGTTATTGCTCTGGTTGACAAGGCTTGGTTCTACTTGGTTCTGTAGTTCCCAGTCCAGGTCTAGTCCAACAGTGCTGGTAGTTGATCTAGCTGCCAGGAGAAGGATTTGTTGATGCTCTGGGCCGTGCTTCTGGATGGGTCTCATCCCTCGGCAGTCCCGGCCGGAGCAGAGAGCAGGGGGTGATGTCGCTCCAGGGAACGGATCAGACCACACGCCACACACACACCAACACACACACACTCACATAGCTGAGGCACAGAGAGGGGGAGGGGCTGGGGAGGGTCGACAAGGGTAGGGAGGAGCCTCCGCTGGCACTGGAGGGAGTGGGGTGGACAGAGGAAGTCTGCAAACACTGGCCAATCCCTAAACGTGAAGATGAAGGGGATGGAGCAAGCTTGTACACACTGGCCAATCCCTGTTCCCATGCAGCAGATGGAATGTAAAGCCATTCAGGAAGAGGCTTATCTTTGTGACAGCGCAGCCTTTCACATGAATGAATTGCTTCTGAAATTCTGCCCGTCGTTTATTGCAACAGTGGATGTGGGAGTGAAACTGATAATAACCTTTAACAATATAAAGGCTGTCTTTCAACCACTTTTTTTGCCTATAATGCTTCTTCATAAACCTAAACATAATTTTACAATTTAAATTTGTATTTATTAATGCTTTTATCCAAAGTGACATAAAAAATAGTGCTTATAGAAAGCACAGCAGAAAAGGTGCATAGTTCTAATAGTTTCAGTCAAGGAACGGTCTATCCAGGCACAGTGCAAAGTAACCACCTCTCAGCTACCAGGCACAAGAATAATATGTTAATTATACTGCAACCACAATATCTTTACTACCATATCACATAATATAGTGCAGCAAAAAGAAGGTCACATCTTAAGTGCAACATCAAAACAATTGTGGGTGTAGTCTCTTACAAGATAGTGATACAACATGATCCAATCCGCGAAGGTGTAATGTATCTGTTACACTAAGTATGTCAGCAATATTCCCTTTCTCCTATGTATCATAATAATTAGATAACTTTCTGATTGGTCAATTTTCCTATTTAATGGTTTAGTTGTTTAACTACTGCCAATGGGTGGCAGTAGATACCAAAGCAAGATTCATTGGTTCAAAGAGAAAATAGAAAATGCTGGATATAAAATTGTATTCCCTTTGCAAAACATTCTTAAAGAAGTTTCCTGGAAATCTGTTGCATGCATCCAGGTTAAGTACCTTTAAGCTCAAATGTATTGGAGTCTAAATATGAACCACCAGTTTCTTCTAAATTAGTCATCAATTAACCTTGAAGGTAATGAGTTGGATGGAACTGATCTATGATCCTCTCACTGTCGACGCCGATTAATCAAAAACCTTTGTCATAAAAGCCACCTGTCAAATGGTCAATGCAGCCTGTGGAGTGGGCCTTTGTGAGTAACAGAAGGGTTTGATGGCTGTGATTGTGTGAATGTGTAGGTATGTGTGTGTGTGTGTGTGTGTGGTGGGATAGGTTTAGAACCTGTATGTGTTTATAGGACATTGTATAGGTATGTGTGGGGGTTACGGGTATGTTTGGGTCTAAAATTCTCTCTCCAGAAGTGTGGTTGTCGGTCATATATGGTATTGTTTCTATAGTCATGCAGATATTTCCAGTGACCTTTGCCACGGTGAGGCCCAGGATGGCAGAATAGAGAGTCAAACCACACACTAAGACCTGTCAGGAACTAAATCATCGTACATTTGTTATCCTTTTAAATAGTGCTTGTAATGCAGACCCATAGCAAAAGTATTGCCGTATGTTACATACATAACTAGTATATCTTGCTTAAGTCATTGAAGAAATTTGACTACAAATTAGTAAATTCGATAGTACAAAGAAGTTGTGTTTTGATCTATTCATGAAGGTCTTGCTCATCATTATACAAAGTCAAAGGCATTTGCCTTTAAAGTGACATATTTGTTTTAACATTCATAGGACAACAAATGTGTCCTTAAATAAATGACATGCTTTTGAACAAAAATGAAATAATACACACATTCTGTATGTCCATTTACACTATATGTGTGTGTGAGTGTGTTTGTGAACTGCACAGATTGGGTATAAATCTAAAAACACTCGCACTCCTTACTGACACTGAATGAGGAAAGATCAGGCAGAGCTGTAATTGGTCTGGGGATAGATATGATTCGGCACATTTCTCCACATTTCTCGTCATTTCTACTAATGTGGTTTTTTTTTATTGTACGGCATTGTCAAAGATCTAACTTTACTTTTTTGTCTCTCTTTTTGTCTCTCTCTCAATGCATACATGCTCAGTAAACAGTAATGAAATGTTTATTTACTGAGCCACTCGGAGACTTCCTGGAGAGAGATTAACATGACAGTTTGTCCTTCCTCAAGCTATCAGGGGATAGAAGAGGGAGTTTTTTCTGATTACATTAGCCAGCTCCTTGTCCTTCTCTGACAAGAAGAAATATGTCTGTTTGCTTGGCTGACTACGTAGCGACACTAAAACCCTGATAGTGGTACAAACCTAAAGGTGCAGTTGCCATTTATAGCATCCACAAACCTTCCTTATTAATTCAATCATTTTTGATCCCATTTTTATTGTATTTTCAAGCCTTTTTTATTGTTGATCATATCCTTGTATCATACAGTAATCAATACTATACAGATATTATCTGTGTTAATATATATTATTTGTCCAGTGTGGTCCTCTTATAATCAAACTTTTTTAACTGCCAGTCCATCATTATTTGTAGTAGTGTCATGTGAAACCCAAATGTTTTTTGACTGCCACTCAACCTTGTCTACAGAATAAAACTACCAGATCTTATCATCATGTTCTACTGTTTGTGTTTTCAAGGGCATTTTGATTCCACATGTCTGTCTTGCCTGCTATCAAACAGCACATGCACTCCAGGATTCTAATCTGCTAGTTTAAACAGCATGGGTCTGTGACAGTCTGATCGCCAGACATGAGTAGTTTCTTCAGCCCCTGGCGTCCCTGCTGACATTGTTCACATAGTGGGACTTCATCAAGATGCCTTCCTGGAAAGGGGGCATGAGAACCAATCAGCATGTAGGTTAATGACGTCCTATGAGGTGGAGCCCACAGGGCAGACTACTTCAGGGAGCACTGTCTGCATGGCCATGCGAGAGAGGCTGCAATGTTGAGCTGGGTGAGGTGACCTCCTGCTTCAGAAGACCATAGGCATAAATCCAGGGGGGGACAGGGGGGACACGACCCCCCTATCCAGGGAAAAATGATTCCCCCCCCCCAATAAATCAATGTAAACATAAATATGTAATTTCAATAATATTAATAATATGCAATGAAAGCACTTTGCTGATTATGGACACAATGGCGCTTTTTTCATGTGCTGTGTTACAGCAGTAATTTTGGTGTCCCCCTCAGGAATTGCTCTTGTGAACATGTCATATAATTGTCCCCCCCCCAAAGTCGATAGCAGATTTTCGCCACTGCAGAGGACCCACTGCGCCAGGGAGACCATCAAGTTTACGTCCTGTCCCCTGGTGAGAAAGGTGTTATTAAGGAGACTGACAGAGTGGGGGGCCCTACGTGAGAATAGGACCCTGCCGACACTGGGCTGTTGAAACCCTGCTAATGAGAATGTCGCATCGTAGCACACATGGACCCTCTGAAGACACACACACTCTTTTTCTCCATCTTTCTCATTGCCTCCCCCCTTATCCACACAGACAGAAACACAGGTACATGAAGGGAACAATAGAAGCTTGATTTTTAACAAGCTGGTCATTCAAAAGAAAATTTTCTGTATTTTTAGGTTATCTATTGTAATCTTTCCGTAATCCATTTGGTGAAATGTGCAATGAAAACACGGTAATCAAGTGTTTATGAAGCAGACAGGCCTGGAGGAGATATCTTGAGTATCTCATGTCTGGGATGTGAGGCATCTGGCTTCTGGTACAAGGCCCTTAACTTATGAAAAAGCCTGTCCAAAAAATCCTTCATCTCCTGTGTTATTTCCCTACTGAATAGCACTTTACTGAGGATTTGCATTTCAGACACATGTTTACATTTGCTTGTATTATGCTGTCCTTAATTGCGTTAACTCTACCCAGAATTATTACACCATGTTTAAAAACGATTGTTGTACTTCACATTTTATTTGATGATGAACACTGTTATATGTTCATGATATGTCAATTCAGTCACCTCTGGAAATTAAACCAAATGTAGATGTTACAACCTTTTTATGTGAAAAATATTATTCCTTTAGACATCTCACAATATCATTATTGACTGAAAACATGACACATGGTTAGATACATAATCATGTAATATGCTGCTGTAGAGGAACTAAGGAGAAGCCCAATGAGATTCAACAAATGTCTTATTTCACAAATCTAAATCGATGGAAAACTGATGAATGGTAAATTAGTTGTAAATGTAAAAAACAGGAAACAGTACAAATATTGATAGGTGTTAGTTGAGTCAGTTCTGATGTGATACAGTAATGAGCTTTCTTGCGGGCTACTGACACCTGTGATTGGTTTTCTCTGATAATTTCTTTCTGTACACAGAAGACAATACACCAGTAATCAGATGAACAAATTAGCTTCATCTAACACACCAGACACTTGCAATGCAGCAATCGCCCGGAAACCATGTTAAATCATCCAGAACCTGCATACTTAGACCACATCGGTCTAAGAGTGAGAGATCATTGGTCATGACTGACACTTCACAGATAGACCAACACCAATGACAAACCAATATCTATGTTTCCAGTACGTTGTTTTGATACGAATCTTGGTCGATTTGACAGTTAAAGGACATCTCAGTTTGGTTTTGAGTCACTCACTGCCATCTGTCATTTCAGAGCAACTGTGTTTATATCGACGTGATAAGACTATTAATACAGATGCTGTGGCAGAAGTTGAACTAAATGCCTTTGAGCAAAATGTTTATTGAATGCAAGCCTTAGGCCAATGGAATGTGCCATTTGTCATTACTGTGTGGAAGAAGAACCAATAGGCTGTTAGTGACACGCAACACAGCTGGTCTACTCACTAATGGGTAACAGGAGTGTTTCTAGAAGCTTCAGTCTATGGTTAAAACCATCCTTTACCTGTATCACTTACTACAACCACGGTGTCCTTGACTTGTAGTGTCCTCTACAGCTGCATTGCAGTGACACAGGTGGGAGGCTCCTACTCTGAAAGACAGGTTTTAAATATGCAGACAATTTTTCCACTTGTCTGTTACTCTGCTTGTACCCTTTCCTAAACTGTACAGCTGTTACCCAATTTGGCCAGTTCTTCTGTATTTGAGGGAGGTATAATGCACTCAGCTTTGAGTGCTTTGGATTTACACAATACTTCATGCCCCATTTGGGTGTTTTCATCAGTAGCTCACATTAAGCTATCATACGAGGGAAGGTGAATGGAGGGACAGAGAAGTGAAAGGCAAATGAGAGAGACAAAGGGAGCGGGAGCGAGAGCGAAAACATGTTGAGTAGGCCTTGGTGACATACTGTTCAGGCTTTCACCATGTGAGACACTTTCAGTTAAACTATGACATTTGTGTTCATTTCCCAACCCTGTTCTGTTGGTGTAGAGTGAAAGAGCAACACAGAGAGTGATTGGGGGCTAGTAAACTTGTGCATGTGAATTATACAGAAAATGAGGGCAGTGGAAAGTCACAACAAAAACAAAAAACAAAACAAATGTGCTTTGCCACAAACATGCCTGCCGGAGTCCCTGTGAGCTATACAGTACACCCTAGTTGTCAGGGCAGTTAGAGAGGCACTAAAGAAATATGAGGGCATCATGGGAATTAGGGCTCATGGAAATATGATGTTGCTGTCGGGAAGGCCGATGACATAGACTGAGGGGTATCTGACCTAGGTCACTATCCTACTCCAAATATTTTCACTATGGCACTAAGCAAGTTTTTCCAAAGGGTATAGTGCATACTCAGAATGTAATTAAGACTAAAGTCAAGTGTACTTCACATATCTATTATATCATAAACACATTTGCCCACGTCTGCAGAGATTCTTTCTTAACGGTAATGGTCTTGGAGGAAGAGCATGATGACATACAATGGTTATTTTAGAATTGGTGCATGGGGGAGTGAAATATTTACAGGGTCACAGCAAGACATCCATCTGCATGTACACAACAAGCAGCAGGACATGAAGAATAATGCGAAAAACCACTATACAGATGCTCTGAGGGTTGTAAACAGATTTTATTATTTAATCACATCATTCCCCTATGCTCCAGGTATGACAGAATGTGGGACATTTCCATGAAAAACAATCCAAGCTCATGGCCTCGGTCATAATTTAACAGAATATTTCTTGAAACTGTCTTTAAAAAACAGAGAGCACTTCACAAAGTCGCAATCAGTAATCCTTGTTTGTCTAGATGAGTCAAGATGTTATCTGTCAAATCAGTTGATAATCTTAGGGCTGCAGAGAGCAAGCCAATCAGTTTTCAGTCGGTATTCATCACATCATGTCTGCTGGGTGAAGTAGGTCCTCTCAGTTTAGATGGCAAAGTCAAAGCTAGTTTGAGCAGGATGGCCAGGCTCATGTTGAACTGAAATAACTTAAGACCCTCTTGATAACATCTTGACAACAGCGTGACCACATCCCTTAACACTACACAAACCCCCTGGATCAGGAAGACACACTTGAGTCAAAGTTAAAAGAAGATGAGCACCATGCAGAAGGAGGCATATGAAAAAAATCTTAATTAATTCTGAAAATGGAAGATTACATTTTTGGACAGATTTGGAATACTATTTAAGACTGAAATGTGATGCATTCCTTTCCCCTCCTCAACTGTCGAGGTTCCAAAACGACACTTTGTAAGTTATGATAACTGACGTCAATGTTTTACAAAAACAAGAAGATAAGTAATTATATCAATGAAGAAGCACAGAGCTTCACATGCAATTCAGTTCAACAGAAAATGTATTGATAGCCAATCGCACCGTGTGTAGATTGTCTGATGGAGGGACAGGTTGGTTTTGGTTGGTCTTTAAGGATTCAATCTTTTTTAAGTAAATAAAGAAAAATTAAAAAACAAAACAAACTGAGCTATTTCAATTTGCAACATTTATAACTTCAACTGTTTTAAAAAAGAATAAAATACCAACTGTATTTTGAAACAGCATGAACAATGCCCAATTACTGTTTCTTATTAAGCTTTCATTATACGAGAAGAGACAGTACTAGTAATCACAGTAGACATAGTACTGTATTAGAATAGGCACACTATAAGAGTAGACATAGTACTGTAGAAACATAGGCACAGTGCTAGAGCTTGCACAGCAGTTTCAAGCCCCTCTGAGATAACAGAAGATCTTCAGTGCAACACCTTTTAAGGCACCTTTCAGTAGTAGTGGTTTAGCGGTATGGTAGGGTTGGAGACAACCAACATCTGTGGCTTTTGGGGTAAATACAGTATATTAAGACACCCACCTCTCAATAATATGTTTTTAGCAGCCAGGTTCCCAACCGACTCAGTCAATGTCTGGCATACAGTTGTACCACGTGGCTACCCTGCCGTGCTCTTTGGTGGTGCGGGGTTCGTCTTCTAGCAAGCCATCCTGATAGTTACCGTACTCGCTGATGGCGTCTTCCACTCGCGTGATGTAGAGCCAACTGACGATCACGCCGAAGAACTGCATGCAAACGAAGACCGGAACAGTCACACCGAATTAACACCAAACTGGTACATACACAAGCCCATGCACTGGGGGTTTCAGAAGCTATTTGCTTAGGTCTGTTGTTGCATCATTTAAGATCAGATTGTGTTTTGTCATTTTGGTCTGACCTCAACAGAGGAGTTACAGTTGACTAAGATATAGAAAACGACCGCTGAAGAGAGTGTTCATGGGAATGAGACAGATGCGCTCCTGAGTAGCAGTGCTTGCAGTTACCTGAGGCAGTAGTATTCCCAGTAGCAGCCCAGCCATGATTTTGTAGTTGTCTAGTAACCAGATGAAGAAAGCATCAGTGCAGCCTCTGATATAGATGATATCCTGCAGGTCCAGTCTCTGTGGGGCAAGACACACACCGGCAGGTAATTCTTCTGATTATATGACAGACAGGCATGCAATGAGGTGACACATGATCCATTCATACTTTTAATGAGCCAGAATGATTCCACTGAGGTTAGACTAGGGAGAATCTTACCTCTTTATTCAAGACCTTGTATCCACACATTGTGTTCACCACTTCATTAGGCTGTAGTAGGGTAATGGTTAAAGCGAGAGGAAAAAAAAGAATAAAAGAGAAAAGGAACATTATATTTGTAACATACTGTATAACAGTACCATTTGCAGCTCATTATCTAGAAGTGTAACAGAATTCACTGCAGCCCCTTGGGCATCCATGGAACCTGTCTCCGATGAGGACAGTGTGTCAGTGAGAGACTGGTTCCAGTTCAGTGTTGATGAACTTTATTGAGCTCAGTTCCTAGCAGACTGTCAGTGGCTTGACAGAGGGTTCCGGGTTCATCATAGATCTGAGACACAGCTCCCCCCCCCCCCCCTCCCCTCCGGTGACCATTCCTTATTAATGAGATAATGTGGGCAGTGACTACTGAGGGAAAAACACATTACCAAAGCTGCAGTGTGGTAGCACGGATGGGCAGACATCCAATAAGTGACTCCAGGTATATTCAAGCCTTCCCCAGTGCAACCGGAGTACGGCATAGGGGTAATTGTGTGTGTGTGTGCGCGGGTGTATAAATGATCATTTGGAAGTGTGCGTGTTTGTGATTTCAACTGAAGCTATTTATTTCTGCAGGCCAAGTACCATTGGTGTTTTGGTTCAAATGCAAGGTTCACAATTAGTTGTAATAGTCTTTTCCTTTCCCCATCTTCTTTCAATCTGCTGCTTCATTACCAACACCAGAATCAGAATCTGCAGACTGACAGAGAGGCTTGGAGAAGGAGGATAATTACTGTGCTTTCAAAATAACAAGAATGGGACCGCAGTGGTTGAGTGTGGCCACCTGTACTATCCATAGCCAGTAATAAGCATTCTAATAGTTTTCTCTGTGACAGAGATGTGTAGAGAGCAAACTCAAAATCATCTAGGACCATAAACAACCTCCTAGTAAAGGACGCAAACACCTCTGATTCACGAGCATAACTGTGGGTCTTGACAGAATAATGACCCTCTTCTGGTATGAACCTGAAATAAGGTTTAAGATACATGACCTGCACTGTAACTCCTGCAGCCATGACATGCTAGTCTTCACAGCATGCGATGCCATCGTGTTGCCAGTGGAAGCTACTTTAATCTCTAAAGGGTTGGAGAGAACAGGGCTCTGCCAGGCTCCACTAACGGATATCCTGCTCTGACTTCTAACAAGAGATAATGAAAGTCAAAATAGAGACACGCACACAAACAGAAAACACAAGTCACAAACTATGACTTTGTTGTCATTCATCTCTTATTATTTATAGTATTGGTGTCACTGTTGAGCTCTCAGACAGAGGCAATACAGACAAAGAAAGATTACTTCCAAAATAAAACCAAGACAAACTCCCGCTGCTTGCTGCTGCAGTGAGAATGACCAGACTATGTTTTTACGGCAAGTACACAAGGTGCTTCTCCGTCTTGTGTACTTACTAGTGTAAAAAGGGACAGATAAGCTGGAGCATGTGCAATATACTGATAGCCTCGTCCTTGTTTCCAGCAAAGCTGCTGGTGCTTGCATGTAGGTACTCATTTTTAAATTATTTAGAAAAAGTCACAGGGCACAGTGAACATTCATTCTGAACAGTATACAAAACTAAATAAGACCAGACTTGGACCCCCTCCCCCTCCCCAACACTCTGCTTGGCTCTCGTCAAACTCCCAAAATACTCTCCTTGAGGTGTATTTTTATCTTATCCTCACTTCATACCCACTGTGTTGGCGATGTGATTAAGCCAAGCTTGTTTTGTAAGATACAACCATTTTCTCCTTAAGGGAAGTGGAACAGGGAGCCTACAGCATGGTGCTGGAGGTAAGGGAGGGTGGTGTAGGGGGAACCCACCTTGGTGAGGCAGCAGGTGTGGGGAACACCGCACGCCAGGGGGCCTGGAGCGCTGCAGTTATGATACATGTTCACCTCCCAGTCCTTGTGCTCCATCCCTCCGCAGCACTTGAACTGGAAAACAACAACAAACCACAAAACACTGCTGTCAAAAAGCAGGTCACACACGCTACACGAGCTCACAGTTGCAAGGAAGCCAATATGCACACCTACTCACATCTTATATCTTTTAACAATAGCTATAATTTCATTGTTATGTGCCTCTTCAAGGAGCAATTTGAGTAATGAATAGAACCATTTACATAACGTAGCAGAGTAGTTGATCAGATCTGCTTGGTATTCAGTCATTAGGGTGTGCATTCAAGTGAGTAAAAGTCATAAATAAACACCAGGCTTCTCATATTTAACTAGACAGGGCGCATGGCACATAGCTGTCTGTATCTGGTGAAGTCTAGCTAATTACTGGTCAATAACAAGATTCCAGGAAAAGATAAGTTGAACAGGGAGATGATGGGGTGAGATTGAGCGAGTAAGAGTGCAAGGGTGAGAAAGAGTGAGGGAGTGATGAGGGGAATAGTTAGTTTGGCACACACACTCACACACACAGGTGGTCCAATCAGAACCTGTTAGGTTTGGAATGCTGCCACAGGACTGCCAGGTGCATGCAGTCCCACCATGAGTCAGTACTTCATTAGAAAGATCAATACACAGGGACATTTTCAAACTAACAGAATTTCTAACTTAACTTGAGGAATCACAGAGCACTGCACAGCATATTACACGATGAAGTGAAAGTACCTTGGATTCCCTGACACCCACGTCGTAAAACTAATTCAGTATACCTAGTTTTCTGACAGAAACACCTGATTGTCCATCACTAAAATGGCTCTGCCGTAATTACAGTCATTACATACACAGAAGCATCAGCACAATGACTCAAATGGGCAGAGACATGTAACTAAATGGCAGGCCTGCTTTGAGTGTGGTAGACGTAAAAAATAAAAATAAAAATAAAACTGTTGCAGTGAGACATTAAACCTAAATAGACATACTGTATGCAGGTGGGTGTACAGCTAGTAGCCTTTAAGTTGTTTATCTTCCCTGTGGTGCCTAGCCTAAGTGGAGGCCTGTAACCTCTAAGTGAACATAAAAATAAATCACTTAAAAAGTAGTATTTTGTCCAGCATGACTCACAGAACCGTCACTAAAAGCTTAAAAGCAAGCCAATCCCAAGCCTTTCTTCTTAACAGGCAGAGGTGCGTGTGTCATCATCCTATTCCCCACTGCCCTTTCCACTCTACCAAGCATTGCCCCTTCACCCAACTGATCGGCAGGCTCTGCGACGTTATGGATGGTGCCGTGGAGCAGACAACTAATGCAGCAGAGATTAAAACACATGACCACCATCATTAGCAACCGTCCCGTCCCGTCCGCCCACCTGGAAGACCACGGAAGACAAAGAGTAACCGAGAAGCACATACAGTGTGAGGTATAGTTGATCACCTGTTGTGAATGTAAAAATAACTTGGTGAGAGAAGGCGTAGAGAGGGTATTACACTGAGGCACCTGGAGGTTTTAATGACGTCTCAGTGCTACAGGGCTCTCAGCTGTGATGGAGAGACCCTCCATCTAACTGTATTGATCTGAAAGAATCTTTGCACCCGTAGGACCATGGCTACAGACACACAATTGAAGTGTCAGGAATGAGTTTTCAGATCACATCCAGAGTAAGAAACATTGGAGCGTTTTGCGTGTCTGGGCGACTTGGGTTGTCCTGTTTTGTTAAGACACTACCTCATCTCTTGTCTTCTTGGTTTGTAAAAATGGGATGTACTGAGCAGTGCAAATCAAGATGTTTACCCAACATCTCTTCCCCAGGCTGGGTTGTCAAGTCACCCCAGTGTTGGATGTTGCTTCAGATACTGTATATCTCACTGAGAGATGACAAGCACTGACTTTTAGCCATGACTGACAGTATGACAGAGTCAGACAAAGATTGGCAGACACACAGGCTGACAGGGGGAGAAATACAGAATAATCTTAGATTTTAAGAATTTTTGTCCATCTTCACACAGACTGCTTTTTTTTGCCAGGGGAGGATAATGTTATTGTTATTAATAAATGTACTAAATGAATAAGTGATACAGTACCTATTCAGTACGTAAAACAGTACATATATTGTCCACAGTGGTGGGTTAAAATGTCATTTGCATGTGCCACTTTTTTTGTTTAAGACAAATGTTGTATTGACAAATAGAGCTGAAATGCCACATCTCCAAGTCAGATGCGCGTGCTGTGTGGAACTCCAAAGGTCACTGTCGTCTGGCCAGACTCTCCCAGCAACATCTGTCACTGGGCTAGACACTGAGCAGCAGCGAACATTTATTTTAGCTCCTAAAACCCAGACACAGATTCATCTTTGATGTCAGAAAACAACCTTATTCTACATTGACAAGTTCTGAAACTAGGCTCTCTGGTTGTCTAGAAAGCTGGTTATTCCCCACACAATATTTGCCACTTGGATTTCGGCTCCTATGTCAAACACATGCACACACAACACCTCAGTTATTAGCATAAGCTACAGAACGGTCTGAAACTGTTTTTGTTATCAGTACAATGTCCACCACCTAATTCACGTTGTTCAATCATCCAGTAAGGACATTAGCATTAGCAGTCACCAGTCTAAGAATGACTGATCCTCTATGGGTACCATAACTATTCAGAACTAATGCAAAAAAGCTTTTCACAGAGGTACTATTCTCAGTTAAAGATTTTACCCTTTCGACCAGAAGTGTAATTTACCTTCCTCTGTACAAAGTCCATGAGGTTTTTGAAGTCCAGATCATCGTAGTAATTGAACATGCCTTTGCGGATGTTCTTGTTTAACAGGTTCACAGTCTGAGGAGTAACAGTAGGTTGGAGAGAAACAAGGTTACACTTCAGTCTAATGCAAACATATCCAAAAGCTCCATACATTTAGGTTCACAATCATCAAGTTATAAACAAAAAGGAATTATCGCTACTTGGCGGTGGCTCTATCTGATTTCCCGGCAGAATGTGAGGACTGAGAATAGCAGTTTTAATACAATTTACTAGTATCAATACAATTAATATCTCATTCATCCTGGATTCACCCTTATTATGCTGGTCTACTGTGATGATAATGTAACGTATACTCTTCACTAAACCTGTCAGCAGCTTCCATCATAGAAATCTATAGTTCCAGGAAAAGTAAATGAATCCTGTCAGAGACCACAGCAGTCTTGCAGTAGCTATGAGTCTAATGAGCTCACTGGATCATTATAAATTACACACACAATATAGCTTTGTTTTAGAGTAGTTTTCCCTATGTTGATATGTGTGTTTTTCTTCTGTTTAAAGGAACAGGAATCTTTTCAACCGGCAACAAAAAAATACAAGTTAATTCATTCATCCTTCCATGCATGTAATCATGGGGATAGATTCTGGATGATAAACAGGTACCTGATTTCGGAACACCAGTGCCAGAATTCCACCCAGCAGCTCCAGCATCAAACAAATGGTCAGCGTGTACATGAACTGCAAACCAACCAAACTCAAAGGGTTACCAAGGTGACATTTATGAACAAGTTTGGCACATCACATTTACGCATTCTAAGCAAACCAAAACTTTGCATACAGGGTTATCAAATCATCAGTTGCAGCTGGAAGTGGCAGCTCATTAGCAATGGAGACCAACACCTAAAGTGTGATTCATATTCATAAGATGATTAATCCCTGGGACCGTACTGACATTTTTGGAATTAATAGAACTTCCTTATCTTGCTGTTGCTGTCATCTATACGAGGCTGACCTGGCCTGAGAGTAATCAGGGTTTAATTATCCGGCGGGCATTCATCAGAGGCGTTGCAGTAATTACCTTTTGACTGACCCGTACATGCACACACGCCTCTGAGCCACCTCTGCTGGGCTCCTGAGCTCCCAGGTCAGGTGGGAGGGTTACTCACCACCTTGAGCAGCAGCAGGTTGTCTCTGAGGGCGGCCAGCATGCCAATGAAGGAGACCAGGAACATGACCACGCCCAGGAGGATGAGGATGATGGCTGGGGCCAGGAACACCCCATCCAGGGTTTTGTAGCGCTGACGCTCCACCTCAGCATAGATGCCTATGGCCAGGACAAAGGCTCCTATCAGCTGTAGAGAACAGGAGTTTGACTTAAAGATGACCAAGACTTGTGTTACAGAACACCAGGAAGTTACATAATTTAGCCAGGAAGTTACATAATTTAGCCAATGGCCTGGATGATTGCCTCTTTCCACTAGATACAGAAATCACAGTGTACAGTATAACTTTGCCCTTGGTACAGGATATCAACTTGGAACACTACTTTTGCAGTAAATGTACGATACATTTAGCCACTAATTATACCTAAACTATCAGCGTGATATCATGACGACTGCATTTATTAAGAGACCAGTGTGTTACCTTTGTCCTACCTTCTAACCTCAAACCCTCAATACATTCAAACTCACACACACACACACACACACACACACAATGGGCTATTAGTGAAAGCTCTCCAACCAAAAGGGATAAAGCCTTCCTCATGCGCAAAAAACTTAGCTTGTTGCTGTGGTCTTGATAAAATAAATCGAGTCACATACTATGCCGTTTCCTGCCCCCTATTTAAAAATCAGCTATTAAAATTTACTAAATACTTCCTGTCAACACAAATGGTATGTTACCTGTTAATAACACAGGTAACATACCATCACATATGCATCCATTCTGTAATGGGTATTGATATAACCATGGCAAGGCTGTTCATACCATAAAGAATCCCATAACTCATAAATTGGCATAAATGCTTGGGACTATTAGAATTAATTGCCGCTTGTCTTGCATATGGAACAGATAATCATGCTAATCATTCAACCCCTTTGATGAGCCAAATAGAAGCACCACATCGATTCCCCTTGTCTGTAGGCATATACAACAAAGTGATTACTTATTATACTTAAGTATTGTTATGTAATGGTTTTGACATCTCTGTTACAAACCAAGGTTTCCTGTAGAATTCAATGCTTAAAGCTTGGGCATTAATGTTAAAGCGTAATTCACAAATGATCTCCAATACATCTACAGACAAATACAAAATGTAATTTGTAAATGATTTAATATTGATATTTTTTGCTATGGCTTATTCCATACAGTTGAATACATCCCTTCACCAGTGTAAAACCTGTCACTGTGTCTATGAAGACGTGTCCTAAACTATGCATCATCCCTGCCCTGCAGGACACAATACTGTGTAATGTTTCTATCAACAATACAGCTCAATAGAGGAGCAGCACATTCCTGCAAACCTCCAGGAAAACCATGGCCAGCACAGCCCCAGGATAAAAGGTCCAGTTTTCTTATATGGCATGTTTTGTAAGGCTAATCTCACTTACCGTGAGGTGACAGAGTATTGGTTGGAAATAGATTGATTTGAAGAAATTCTGTGTATGCAATAGGTTGTTGCTTTATATTGTCTAATCCACCTTTTTAACCAGGGCAACCAACCCAATGTGGTAGTAGTGTATTAAAAGTCCTGTCTGACAGTGACAGAGCCTGTGTTTCTGCCCCAGACAGAGAGTTACCGGAAAGGCACTCAGGCTCCACGGCAGGAGAGCGGGAGGTGGGAGGTCATCTCTGCTCCTTTGTTTCCATTTCCCATGCCGGCTCTTCCTTACATGTGTGGGCCTGCTGACGAGGAAGCCCAAACTCCATACCACTACACACTCTATACCAGTGGTTCTCAACCCTGGTCCTCAAGTACCCCCTGTCCTGCATGTTTTAGATGTTTCCCTGCTCCAACACACCTGATTCAAATGAATGGTCAGGACAGGGAGGCCCAAGGACCAGGATTGGGAACCCCTGCTATAGAGCTCTAAACCCAGCTTATGTTGCTGACTTGCTGTGGGTGCCAGAGGCTACAGACTAAGCTAAAAAATAAAAACTTGCTCTGTTACTACAAAAAAGTTTGTATTGAAACTATAGTGCACACAATGATAGGACAAGTGTGCAGATAAGTGTTGCCGTGAGACTGAAAACAAAAAGACTAGTCACACACATTAACGACAGGGCACACAAGCATGTGACCTCAGATAACAGCGTACAAAGTCAAACAAATCAGCTAACTGAAAAAAGTTGCTTCATTCGCCTCTCTGACAAGTTCCACTTTCCAAATGAGACTCAATCAAAAGCTAATTTGTAGTTTTTCGGGAAAAACTAAAAATTACCTAAAGCAATTGCACAGCAGGAATATGATGTGAAGTCTGACTTGACCATGTCTGTGTCACCAACTGAAGTCTGGAGTGGTTGGTTCCACCCTCCTGGATCTCTGCTTTCTCTTTATCCAGCACTTGGGGAGAGCACATAGTCCCATAGTAACACCCACAATTCCCTGCACTAGTAAGCATGTCTCCTTGACACAAAGGAGCTGCCATGTGCTCAAGGTTTTCAAACATTCAAGCAATCTAATATATACAAATAGTACAGTTGATGATTGAGGGCTAGTCTACAAGATAGGCAGCTAGCTCTTTGTTGTGACGGGGCATACCTCTGTGTATTCAGGATCCACATTAAAGTGACTCACACGTTTCTTTGCGGAGGTTTGATTCTGATTTGACAGAATCAGAATCAGAACCAAACACTGAGTGTTTGGTTATTAAATTGACAACGTAAATGATGATTGGCCATTGAACAATCCTAGTGTTTGATCCTTTAAGAATCTTATATAAATCCATTCACCATTCGACTCAAACATTTTATATTGGTATTATTTTGAATAAAGCAGAACATCTGCTATATTGAACTGTTAAGAATGAGATTTGCTTGTATTTCTTGAGAGTTTTTCATTTGCATTAAAAAGGAATTCTATGTTAATAAAACAGGCTGATTTTTCATTCATTGAGATGAATAACCTCAACTTTAGAGCCTTGGCGAATGTAACCTCCAAAGGGTGTGGCTACAGGATATTCCAGTCAGATACACTGCCTATGGCATCACGTAACAAGGACTGTTCACGGGTAATCTACAGGAACAAGTCGAGACACCTGTCGGTCAAACAGAGTTTGTCAAAAAAGTACACATTGGTTATACATAAGACGATTTCGTTTAAGTATGCTTTTTGGTTTCATAAACACAGTGTGTGAGCGTGCGCGAACATAACTCCCGGCCGCTCTCTCAAGCCTCCCAGCGTTAAGCGTTGTCACCGTAGCCTACGTTACAAACCAGTATACAAAAAAACAAAAACAGCGAAACACAGACTGGAAATAGGCTACTTACCCACCAGACCATGGCATAGGCAATAAGGGTGAATTTCAGAACGACATAGGAAAACTTCTCGCAATATCTGACATCACTGGACATGTTTGATAGAATCTTCGCTACCCTCACTCCAACACGAACTTCCTGTTTGTCATTCGTCACACCTGGAATGCACTGCGCGCTGTCCCACACGCAACTGCATTTGTTTTGACAGATGCATAAATTAGGATATTGGGACTTGTATGCCGGAACACTGAATGGATCTCTACAAAAAGATATTAGGATTGTGATTGTTTTTTATGGTAGCATGCCATGGGTCAATATTTCCATGGGTAGGACATTAGAGTGTAGTTTACTCATTTCATATTTACATGTTGTAGGCTAATAGTACCCGTTGTAAATAATGACCTAAAGAATATGGTAGGCTATATAGGCTGATACATTTTCATAGCTTCATGTTTCGACATGCGAAGTTCAACTTTAAGCTCCACGGTGTTGTTTAGTCTACAGTAATTCAAACTTCTCTTAGGAATTAAAGCGTGTAATGTAAAATACTATGTTTTTTAATAACTGTCAGGAGATTCTCTTTCCCATACTATTACTGAACCTTAACATTGGTGGTTTTAAGGATTTTCCTATGTCTAAGTAGTAGTCCACCCGGTTGCACTAGGCTGGAAGTAAGAACACTTAATGCACTCGGCTAATACATTCAATTTGTAAGTGCAAGGGCTTTGGTCATCCATTTGGTAGTCCATTGAATTGTGACACACAAATACCGCCAAACACACACACGTCCCTAGTTTACGGACAAAGTTAGAAGCGCGCAGCTCTCATAGTTGTGCGAATGGAGCTGAGGTGGAAGCTCCGTTTTACGCACGCGCCACTGGAGTGCACTTACCGTTACCGTAAGCCGTCATGAACATTCCATAAGAGCTGGCGTCCAGGACCAAACGGATGGTCTGTCGATGCATAGAAATGCTACTGAATTGTTTTCATTGGTGTATTCTATAAATATTTTTGGGGAGTGAAAAAGACATGGATACAACTTCACAACCTCATCTTGCAACCACATTTTCTTTAGAGGATGATGGTAACGAGACGACCATCAATCTATTTGAACAACCAGACTGGCAAGTGGCTCTTTGGGCCATTGCATATTCGTTAATAGTCATTGTGTCCGTTACGGGAAATGTCACAGTTATTTGGATTATTTTGGCACACAAGAGAATGAGGACAGTAACCAACTATTTCATCGTGAATCTCGCTTTTTCGGATGTATCTATGGCTATATTCAACACCGTTTTCAACTTCGTTTATGCATTACACAACGACTGGTATTTTGGGTTAGGCTATTGCAAGTTTCAGAACTTCTTTCCTATTACAGCAATGTTTTCGAGTATATATTCTATGGCAGCTATTGCCGTTGACAGGTAAGCGCATTTTGCATGGTATAAATGTATCATGGTTATTTATGCATTAGAACTGACTAAACATATTATTAAACATATATTCGCTTAATTGACATGCTCATATTTCCATGATGTCATTGTGCTGCAATGAGATAAAGCCTTGGGTATACATTAATTGCATGTAAGCACTTTATTAATGGCAACGTATTTACATTTAAAGGTCTGGCAAATCTATTTCTATTGCAGTCATTGCTCCATGTCAGCTGAGGGGGCAATCAATATCGTGTTCAACCTGTTTTATTTATTGGCACAATTTCCGCACTCGGCAATATCTTGCGTCTTTATATGATGCCATAACTTTACGCATCATCACATTTTAGTCTCCCTGTTTCCCTGGTGGGAGCGCGTGGACAAGGGCGAGCCAGTCTGTAACAATAAATGTTTTGTTAATCGATGATGAAGATACCTTGATTATGTTTAATAGCATCTGACATCTCTCATTCAAAATCACAATAAAAACGATTACAAGAATCTACAATGAAGTTTGAATTTGGAAACATTGACCTGCTCCCTGTGAGATTGAGTTTATGAAAGGGTTTAGTAACCATACAGCTATATTATCATGATATTGCTTGTCCCCTCCAATGTCCTCTTGTGCTCACTCTTGATCACCAGAGGATTAGAATCAGTCCACTCTAACTGAACAGCAGTCATTCTCAGAATCCTTAACACTTGCTCAATACATTAAAAGGATTGAGTCACAAACCTGTACTGTATCATTTACTATCAGTCCATTCCGCTCAAATGTATAATCTGGTACACTCCGCATACAGCTGTAAATGATTTACTCAATTAAAAGTACATGGCAACCATCTTGTATTGAGTGGGTGTCCAGCACACACAGCTTTGACTTGTTTCTGGCACTTTTTTTGGTCTAGAGTACCTTACACGTGTCTTTTGTAGGATAATGAGTAGCACCCTTCCATCTCTCTAACCCTCCATGACCCATTCAATCTTACCCTGACGTCTTTCTTTCATCCTGACCTCTTCCTGCTTCTCCACCCTTTAGATACATGGCCATTATCCATCCCCTGAAGCCTCGCCTCTCCTCCACTTCCACCAAAGTGGTGATTGGTCTGATCTGGGCTGTGGCATTCTCACTGGCGTTTCCCCAGTGCTTCTACTCCATCACCAGGTTCTACTACCCCCGCACTGTCTGTATGGTGGATTGGCCTGATGACTACGGAGGCAAACACCACCTCACGTAAGATATGCACACACATACACACCACCATGTGTTTGAGATTACCTGTAGTTCTCGGGGTTTACCTAAAATGTCAAAATCCAAAGATTCAGAAGATTTATTTAGCTATCATCCATATATATAATTTTTGTAATGTTTGAAATGTAAACTTTTTTAACTTAAATTTAACGCTAAATGATATCAAGCCCTACAGATTTTTTTAATTATGAAAAATGTCACATTTGTGGGATCACCCGAAAAAAAAAAAAACCTATGCACACATACATAAACATGAACAAACAAACACTGTAGTCAGGAAGGTGCAGGCCCACAAATGAACCGACATAAAGACTTACAAACACATGTAAAGAAACATATTACTTTCTTACTACAGTGAGAATTTGAAGTGGTCCGCCTTGCCTGTGTGCTTCTATGTGCATTAAGATCTTTGATTAAGATTTTTGGTTCTCGCTGTGATATATTGTTTTATTACTGTTGCTTGCTTTTTCCCACAGGTACACTTGCACTTATAGCTGTTCATGTTGTTTGGTTGTGACTTGTTTAACTACATGCTCTTATGGTTCTTCCCTTTGGCACTTACTTTGGTTGTTCACAATGTGTGTTCATGTTTTGGCTACTCGCGATGTTTTTTGGCTATCTTGTTGTTATGATCAGTGACCTATGCACTTTGTAAAGCTCTCTCTTGGAAGTCGCTTTGGATAAAAGCGTCTGCTAAATGAATAAATGTAAATGTAAATGTAAGATCTTGTGTCCCTGTCCACCTAGATACCAAATTGCTGTGATCATCCTCATCTACTTGCTCCCCCTGTTGGTGATGCTGGTGACCTACAGTCTAATAGGTCAGACCCTGTGGGGAAGTAAGATCCCTGGAGAGGCATCTGACCACTACCAAAACCAGATCCAGGCCAAACGCAAGGTACATACACACACACACACACACACACACACACATGCACAGGTATGTGTGTTCATTCAGTGGCTGCACAGCCATCCCATTATCAGGGATCATTACAGTATATTGACGTTGTGTTGGTTGATTTGTTTGTCTTAAGGTTGTAAAGATGATGATGGTGGTGGTGGTGACCTTTGCACTCTGCTGGCTGCCTTACCACCTCTACTTTATCCTGGCCATCTTCAACAAAGATATTTACAAGCAGCAGTATATCCAGCAGGTCTATCTGTCAATTTTCTGGCTGGCTATGAGCTCCACCATGTACAACCCCATCATTTACTGCTGCCTCAACCAGAGGTAGGTGGTCACAGACACATGCACACAGAGCCAGACCTGAAAGTATCGGCATACACATCCCCAAACACACATGCATGTACTTCGCCACTCCGAGTAAACGAAAGACACACATATGTACATTCAAGGCTCACCACTGGTGTGTTTTTCCAGGTTCCGTTCAGGGTTCCGACATGCGTTCAGCTGGTGCCCTTTCATCACCTTGTCGGAAGAGGACAAGATGGAGCTGCAGCACACACACACATTCAGGATGACCATGACACGCAGTTACCGCACTGACACTCCCAGCACTGTTGTCCCCCCAAGCTCCGCAGGGCAAGAGGACAGCCAATACAAACTCATCAAGGCCTGAGGTTAGCAATCGGAACACATCAGGGCTTAACATTCGGGAAGTCCAAATGTTGTCAGTCATCAAAACCCTAACCACTACTTTATTTTTGTTGTCAAATTGTCCAAACATGAATCAAACACAGTCAAGCTGACAAGATACAGACACATAGAGCACTGAACAGTGGTTAATGGAAATCGATAGGAACTGGGGTATGTAGAACTGTCCCACGGCATTAGCACCAAGCCTTATTAGCCTTGCAGCTGCAGTAATGTTGCGGTGCTGTTGTGTGTCACTAGGCTTTGTAAAATATAATATATGAACTAGCAGCGCAAACTGTGGTTCTGGTTCCATTAGATCACTGAGATATAGATAGAGTCTGAAAGCTGCTGCACATTCTGAGCTGGAGTCAGGTGGCTGAGCGGTGAGGGAAGCGGGCTAGTAATCCGAAGGTTGCCAGTTCGATTCCCGGTCATGCGAACTGACGTTGTGTCCTTGGGCAAGGCACTTCACCCTACTTGCCTCGGGGGAATGTCCCTGTACTTACTGTAAGTCGCTCTGGATAAGAGCGTCTGCTAAATGACTAAATGTAAATGTTCCACACCACAATAATACAGTGTATTATTCACCTCCACTGTGAGTTGAACAGCCTCCCTTTCAACCGAATCTCCTAAGGGAAATTCTCCTGTTTTGTCTCCACTGATAACACCTCCATCTAAAGTGTCAAGATCTAATCCAAAACTGTCAAGATTGAATTTGTGCTGGGTAACCAACCTTTATGACCTCTTCACAAAAGCAACAGACATAGGAAAGAGATAACCCTGTTTGAGAGGTGGAATTCATAGTTCTGTCAACTAGTGAGTCCCAGCAGCACCTACATGGTAATAGGGAACTATTGGATCTTACAGTAATCGATGTCAGTATGTGTGTTTCTTTGTTGTGTAGGTGTGTGGGGGTTGGGGGGTTTTGGGGGGGGGGGGGAGGGTAGTTGTTGGCAAGGGGGGGGACACAGTTCAGGTCTACCAATACAGTGAATCGGCAGGATTGTGCAGTGTTACGAAACATTTGAACATCTATGTGTGTGCCATAGTAACAATACATGTGCTTAGAAGTTATACACTGTTATTTCTGTATTGCTACAATACAGGGCATTGCTGTTGTGTAGGTTGTGAATGTTAAATATTGCTGTCTTTATAGGGCAGTTGTACAGTTAACATAACTTTGAAAGTAATTCAAATCAAGTGTTGTTTAATAATATGCTCATACAGAGTAAGATATAGTGTTGTGAATTACTGTGAACCACTGTAGTATAAAAAGCTGGTTATGTGTAAATTGTACTGTACTGGCAAACAACCTTGTCAAGAGTATATTCTTTGTGCACAACACTATAAAAAATAATCATTACCACTTAAACAGATGTTAAAAGAAGAGGTGGAATTTAATATTACCAAGGTAAAATGTAGGTGCTCAATGATGAGTAGCAACAGACATATATTAAGTTTCACATCAAAATAAAATGTATTAAATTCCTTGGTATAATTTCTATGGTTCCTGGGCCACGAGTAGTGCACTTTAAAACACTTTAAAGTTTACATTTTATGACACCATATAAGGCATGCATTCATCCTTTGACATCATCAACTACAACAGCAGGTTGTGGCTCCCAGTCTTGTAATGGTTATGGGCTCGGGAAAGCTAACGGACGCTCGATGCATGACACACTTGTGTCTGATTGACATTTCATTTTTGGTTGATAAACACATATAATGTTTATATAACTTTTTGTTTCGCTAGATGCCACTGTGAAACAAGTGGCATCTAGTGGCAAAATTAAACAAATTTAATATTTGGAATACTCAAGGTGCACTTTTGGGGACAACTTGATTGGTTCCATGTTGCTGTAGCAAGTGCATCCTAACTCCTACTTTAAAGATATAGACTTGCAGAAGTGGTTCAGCCAGTTCTGCAAGACTGCAGAAAGCCTATTTTTGACATTTAAAGGTGTTTTCATAACTACCCCAGGAGAGATTAAGTACATAAATTCAACATCATGAAAAAATATACATAAGGACCCCTTGTTGAGAATATATCTCACATTTTGGTGAGATTCAGTGACATACCCAACCTTATGAATATCCTCAAGCTGTCATGATGACAAGACATTGATGTGGTAAAAAAAGAAGATAAATAACATAATGTTTGTGTACGTATATACCCGGGCAAGGAATTAGAAACTTTAATTAACAATATTCCCTTTTTTGCTAATATACATACAGAAAATAGAAGTTTTATGTCTTAAATTCAAAACTAAAACACAGAACCCTCTGTGTTCCTTGTTACAATGCATATTACACACACATACAACCATACATACACACATACACACACACACACTTACTAAAATACTAACATATAAACAAACACAGCAGAAGACTGGCAAGAGCAGCAGAAGAAGCGACAGTAGTTAAAGCTTGATCAGCACAAATACACGCATCCACGGAGGCACACTCAGAGGCGTCTGGAGTGTGCTCATTGATGGTCAAGAGTCTGGCATGGGGTGAGAATGTGTGACGTGTTTGTGAGTTTGTGTGAGTGTGCGTTCAATGCCTTCAGCTTCGCTGTTCCTGCTGCCTCATGCGACAGCCCACAGCAGTGATCAAGGCTGCTCCCTTCCCACTCCCATCCTCTGACAACAGGAAGTTCACGTTGCATTGAGGAGCCAGTTCCTTCACCGTCTTGTGCATGATCTTGGAGAAGCTGCAGGGGCACACGAGAAGCGCTCTCAATATCTCTCACTTCTCACATCCCTGACATGACTGATGTGACAGAGGAACTCTCACTTCTGCCTTAATGGACCTGTACTCACTGTGGGTGGAGCTTGTAGAGTGTTCCGTCCACTCCCACGGTGATGTCCATGGTGGCCAGCCCGCGGTTCTCTCGGATCTTGTCGACGACAGCGGCCATTCCGGCTCCGCAGATTTGAGCTGCACGGTGAGACACGACGCCGCACACCTCCTTGACTATGATACTGTCATCACACGTGCTGTCCAGCCCCAGGTGCTGCAGGATGGACCTGACCTGCAGGAGCGCCAGGCGGTCACTAGGGGGAGACAGATAGCAGATGTTAAAATAAAACCAATGTGCATCTTAATCCAGAACTATGAGAAAATAAATAACAGCACATAATCACTCAATCAATGTATATATATGATACCTCTCTATCTGGGAAAGAAACTTGGTCTCAAATATGCCCCTAGTCTTCAGGGTCTCTGATATCTGTCCTCTGAACAGGAAGCCCCGTTTGGTCAGGTCGATCAGGATGTTCCTGACGATCTCCCCCAGGTACATCCCACTGCACATCTTCTCATACCTGACCCACAGAAAGAGGACATGTGGAGGATTCACCTTATTTCATTAATCATATTTAACAACCATCAGGTAGATGGTGTGTTAGGAGATGAAGGATAAGGATGTGACGTTGGCCCCTCTCACCTTTGTTTGCCGGGGTTGAGAGAGAGTTCGTCCACTGCCCTGTCATACTCTGTCCTCATGTCATCCAGACAGCCGTTGTCCCCGAACGCGCCCCACTCCATGTTGATACACATCCTCCCCTCGTCGCCCTCCACCGTCTCAATGTTCCTCATCTCTTCCATGTAGCAGGCATTGCTGCCCGTCCCTGAAACACACACGCAACAGTGTTTGGGTGACAACAGCGGTAGCCTTTCAACTTAGAGGAATGATAGAGGTCTTTTACTTTACTTCGACAAGTGTTTATCAAGTCTTATTGCCAGATCAGATTGCAGATATAGTCGACTTCATTGAACATTTGATTAATTTGACTCTTTCATCCAAATTGACACACAAATAGTGCATATAGAAAGTACGGTAAAGAATCATGGATAAGAAGTTCGCAGTTTTAGGTAGCGGCTTGTATTTACCAAGATGTTGCTAGGATATTTACTGACCTGCAATCAGTCCGACCTCACAGGTGTCCTCCTCGTAAGCGCATGTCATCATGGTTCCTACTGTGTCATTCACTATGGCCACAACATCCAGGTCAAACTCCTAGAGAAACACACCGACACATAGATGGATACTTCTTTGTCCATGGCGAGTACCTCAGTGTGTTCTGACGGAGCCTCTCTTACCTCTCTCCTCTTGATGCCCTCCCTGAGCAGCCCCACCACATCCTCTCCTTCACAGTCTGTTGCCTTGAAACCCTTGGTCCATGTTAACAGGATGCCCTGTGCAAACAAATGAACCAGTTACTGTATGTTGGAGACGAACACACACACACTACAACAAACCAACAAAATGCCTAGATTCCCTCTTTATCCCGCACAAGTCACAGGAAATGAAAGGCTATCAGACAGGAAGTGGTGGTTCTTACAGCGTCCAAACTGGTCTGCTGACAGGGGAAGGAGAAAGTGAAGCCCAGAGGAAGACGGGTGTTCTTCATCCCCATGTAGTCCAGGAAGTCAGAAATACACTGAACTATGTGGTCAAATAGCTGCATGGAAACAATTCACAAATTTAAACAAATTATACTGAGGTTGAAGAAACACATTCAATAGCTACTATAAGAATGACTGTCGGTTTAGTATATATTTAAGTATTCACCATTGGGTGCTTACAGACTTCATGCTGTGTCAGGAAATTAAACATTTCAATATGGGTTTGTGTTTTCTGTGTTCAGTGACCTCTCACCTCTTCTCCAGTGCCCTGCATCACCTCCATGGGGATGGCATAGATCTTGTTGTGCATCTCCACTGTCCTCCTCTTTCCACTGCGGATCTTCACCAACAATACCCGGAAGTTGGTGCCACCCAGATCCAACGCCAGGAAGTCCCCATTCTCTATATGACAAGAAACAGAATTAGCGGGGTTGCAATTGGTGAAGAATGCTGTCAATCACTCTGAGGTTGTCTATATTAATCAATTAAAATAAATGGATGAGCAAGGGAGGTCCTGTGGTCCTGTCTCCTTAAAAACTCTCTGACCTTAATTAGGGCAATGTGAGGTAAGCCTCTTGAATGCATAATGTCATGTGCCTCTGTGGATAGAGGCCAGGATTACGCCACCTCTCTGCGGACAGCTAAGAAGCATTCTCGCAAGAACCCAGGTAAGGACCTGTTCTGCTGGAGGAGGTGATCCCTGGGCCTTATCTGTTTCTGGAGACTCAGGTGATACAGCCTCAGGTGATACAGCCTCAGGTGATACAGCCTCAGGTGATACAGCCTCAGGTGATATAGCCTCAGGTGATACAGCTTCAGGCGATACAGCCGCATACAGCCAGGTGTTACGACCAGGCACAGCCCTGCACTACAGATAGAGTAGTGCAGATAGGCCAGGTACTCGGTTCATATCTTGCCTGAAGTTGCCAAAGTCTCTCCCAGGCAGGAGATGTCACATGTGTGACATAGCATTAGCTGACTGTTGGCTGAGTTTTGGAGCACAGGTCTACTATTGGTCAGGTACTTAGGTTATTACCTGTGCCATCAGGTGTGCTGCGTACAAAACTGGGTAGCATCTTGACTGTGGCCTTGTCCTGCGTGTTCTTGGCCAGGCCGATATCCATCTCCGTCCTCATCCTCTTCTTCACCTCCAGCAGCTGCTCTGTAGTCAAGTGGAACTCCGACAGCGTCTGGACTATCTGACGAGACTGGTCAGCTAATCGGTAGGCCACAGCTGTTACCATGGCAGCCCCTTTGCTACTGCCACTTTCAGAGAGCAGGAAACGCACGTCGGTGTCTGGGATCAGTCGGCGGACCGTTTTGTGGAGTCGGCGAGAGTACCTGAAGGGGAGGGGGATTGCGGGTGGGGGTTAGGTCTTAATCATCACAGCCTCTCAACGACTCACAGGACAGGTCTCATTTAAGTTCTATGTACTCTCACAGAGTTGTAAATACTCAAATTATTGATATTTTCGTGAAACTGTCTTTACCTGTGAGATTGATGTTCATACATAGAACAAATTACTAAAAGCAAAGCAACACTAAGTAACTTTAGTCTGGTTCTTTACGGGAGATAAGACCCAAACAAGGATCCTCCAGAGAGCTATGGGTACCACTCACTGTGGGTGCATCTTGTACAGGGATCCGTCAATGCCCACGGTGGTGCGAAGACGACCCACACCCCTGTTTTCCTTCAGGCGGGTGAGGATGGCGCCCAGGGTGGCGGCGATCAGGCTGGCGGAGCGGAAGGAGACGATGGCGCAGACGTGCTGGACGGCGATGCAGTCGTCGGAGGATGGCTCCACCCCTAGGCGGGTCAGGATCTCCTTGGCCTTGGTCAAGCCCTCCTTAGTCCTGCAGGGACAGAGACGCAGCGCAGCTACCATTACACCAAGGAGACAAGGATGCATACTCCCCTTCTCCAATTGACATTAATCCAATCCACACCAGCTACATATCTAGATCAGACCACTGCAAAGGATGACGGTTGGAACGTACTTTTCGATGGCAGAGACGTGCTTGGTTTCAATCTTGTCCTTGGTGAGCAGCTCTGGGGTTATCCTTCCTTCAAACAGCAGTCCTTCCTTGGCCATCTTCACCAGGATCAGTCTCACCAGCTCCCCCAAGTACATCCCACTCACCATCTTCTCAAACCTCAAACACCACACACACACACAGGCACCGGGTCACTCTTTCCCGTGGTGTTTAGGGATACCTATTTCCGCATCACTGCGTACATGTCATGTCACACATTGTATTTACTGTAACCTATGTGCTGTGGAACATACAGCTGTTTTCCAGGGTTGAGGGAGCCCCTGTCGATCTCTCTGTCAAACTCTGTCCTTATGTCCTCCAACATCCCATCATCCCCGAAGGCACCCCACTCTGTGTTGATGCACATCCTGCCTTCATCCCCCTCCACCAGGTCAATGTGCCTCAGCTCCTCCATGTAGCACGCATTGGTGCCCGTACCTGGGCACACACACACACACACACACACTTAAGTACTGTGTTCACTGTGCCTGCCTAGTCGTTTGCTAATTTGTGTCTTCTATTCTTGGACAGTCTGAGGTTAGGGTGTTTCGTACCGATGATCATCCCAACTTCACAACGCTGGTCGTCGAAGCCACACGTCATCATGGTTCCCACCGTGTCGTTCACCACGGCCATGATGTCTGCATCATAGTCCTAGAACACACAGACTGGTCGTCACACCAAAGCTAGGCTATACATGTTCACCATTGCAAATCCAAGACAAAACAAGCTAACGAGCACTGTCATGCCACAACAAGGAGGTCGTTAAATAATAGAGGGATTAATAGGACCGGCTCGTTATTTTCAATGACAGTCATTGTAATGGAGAGCAGAAAGAGACGAACCCTACCCCTCGTTTTTTGATGGCTTTATTCAGCAGCTTGACTACATCCATCCCCTCCACACCATTGGCTTTGAAACGTTTGGTCCAAGACAACAGATATCCCTGTGGACAGACAGACAAAAATTAGTAAATGGAAAGAGGTTGCCAATGCAGTAACACATGTACAGTGAGAATAATCCACAAGTGGCTGAATTAGACTACCTCATTCAGTTTGGTCTGTTGACATGGGAACGAGAAGGTGAAGCCAACAGGAAGTTTCTTGTCTTTGATCTTCTGTTTCTCCATGAAATCCCCAAGACACTCTGCTACGTGGTCAAACAGCTTTTGAGTGAAAAGAACACATTCACAACAACCCGTTAGTCTTTGTTTGGATGTGACATTGTAAACTCAGACTCATTAAACACAAAGACGACTGCTGTTTGACCAGTGTTATGAGTGTGTGAGTCTGAGTCTGTGTGTGTTTGTGTGTGTGTGTGTCTGTGTGTGTGTTTGAGTACCCGCGTGCCGCTGCCATGCATGATGTCTTCAGGCGTGTCGTAGATCTGGCTCTCCATCTGCACCGTCTGCTTCTTCTCATCGGACACCTTCACCCTCAGGATGCGGAAATTGGAGCCCCCCAGATCCAGAGCAATGAAGTCTCCCCTCTCTGTCACACACACAGTACTTCCAATTATTCAACAGTGAAATTATACTGTGAGGCTACACAAATAGGGCCAAAGTCGTATGAGAGACTTTTGCCCATAGAGGTGGAATGGTATGGTTTCTGGTCAGACCAACCCGACTATGCTAGCATGTATATCATTCTAAAAGTAAAAATGGTGTTCAATATTGACCGATAGTACAAGGACAACATTAGAGCTTTGGAGCTGCAGACAAACCTAATGAACTCTGCATAGTCCTATTCACAGTCTTGTTTGAATAAGGTTCCCTTTGTTCTGTCAACTATGTGTAGTATGTCAGGTGTCAGTTGGAAAACCCTTATGGCAGCTTCAGTGTAAAAACATTAACTTCTCTGTGAATACATTTTTATTTCTCAAGAATGAGGACACAATTAAAGCCATAATTTAAGTGTGGAACCAGTTATCTTGTTAGACTGAGGAGGTCAATAATATTTAAGTCAACGCCTTCTACCAAATAAATCACATTTATATTTCTCTCTCTTTCTCTCTCACTCTCTCTCACACACACAAACACACACTTTGAGGAATTACTTAATAGGCCTGATAATGGATTGCGTTTGGTCCAAAGGAGATAAGAATTGCTCATTATCAGGCATAGATTAATCCACACGGTCACAGCTCCTGTGTGCCTTGGCAGCAGTCTGAAAAGTCTCATTACTATGCTGGCTCTATCCTCACCTCTGGGATGTAAATGACTAAATTCTCATTCTTGCAGTTTATCAAGTATGTAAAACACTATACTTGTGTTCGTAGCATGTTATTTACTGTAATATGGGATTAACACAACTGTATATTAGGAGCTCCAGGACAGCAGCAGGGCACAGAGGGGTGATTTGGTCTCTCTAGGGGTTATTTAGAGACAGCTATAAACTCAGCTGGGAAACACATAAACCCAGCCAATAGGGACTGATACTGATTTATCTTCGTGGGTCTAAAACAGGACTGATTGTATTTGTGTGTGTGTGTGGAGGGGGGCGGGGGGGGGGGGGGGGGGGGTTGCAGGATTACAAGAGCACTGGCATTGATGCAGGTCTCTTACTGAGGTTCGAAAGACAGATTATAGACTTGTAAAACAAGAAGAAGGCAGAGTTGGGGAACATACAGTCTGTAAGGAGCAAACTGGAAAAACTCCTTTCACAGATTCCACTACGTGTGTTCACAGACATAGCTCAGTTTTGTTGCTTCACATTTGTGTATCCACTGTACTGCCAGGTGTGTTGGGGCAGAACTACAGCGGGCTAACATTCCAAAACAGGACACATCTCCTCCAGGAGAACATGTTAACACAAGCAAAGACAGCAAAGGCCAGAGCAAAGGCTCTGTGCAACCTCATCAGAAATGAACAGAGATTTGGGAGAGTGTCTTTCTTCCTCATAGGTGGTGACAGGTCAACTCTTCTGCCGCAATTACAAATAGACAGGTAACACAATCTAAAGAGCGGGAGTCTCAAATGACTGTGGATCTGATTGCTGCTGACATACAAACATGCTGACATAATAAAGTACCGACTGCTGTAACTTGATAGAGAAAGTGTTTTTGTATGGTAACACTGCTCGCCCCCAATCGGGATATCAAATTTGTCACGTCATGAGAACGAGGCAGAGACCATCAGCTGGTGGACCACGGGGGTCCGGGTTCTGACCTGAGCCGTCGGGTATGGACCTGACGAAGGTGGGCAGCATCTTGACGGTGGCTGTGGGGTTGGTGTCACCCCCCAGTCCGTTCTGCAGCTGCCTCTTGAACCGGGCCATGATGTCCAGGAGAGTCTCATCTGAGAAGCGCATGGAGTACAGATACTTGTCGATCTGAAAAACACACATATGCACCTCAGCATCAACAATAGCATGACATGCACATACACACATGACGTATTATTAAAGAAATGATTCAAGATCTTGGTCATTGTTGTCTACAGTAGTTGGCTGCAGTTTAAGTCATGTTAGACAGCTCAGACAGAGGGCAGGACCATCAGGGTTCACGGGCCCCGTGGCTTTCCAGACTGAAGACTGAGACTGCCCTCTATAAGACATTTGAAATTTGACCAACAGCCAACAGTACTGTGAGGATGTCCTGTACCTTCTGCAACTTTAACACACATTACTCACCACACATGCAGGAATCCATTGTTACTCAACATCAATTTGCTGTTACTCATTCTAGCAACATTTACCACAGAGGAATTTAGGCACTTCCTCCTCCACTGGTTACACATCAACCTGACATCCTCTTTGAGTCATATTACACACCATTGGATTAATTTACTCCAAGCATTTGTGTTGTAGATACCATGCTTATGCATGTCCATGTCTTAGTACACTTAAAGCAATAAAGACAGGCGTAAAGAGTTATTACAGGGATATTGCCCTTCTGTCATTGTATTAGATGTGTGTACACTAGTAGCAGCAGCTACAGAGCTGGGTGTGTCTCTGTCTCTAGCCTTTACGAGAAGAGGCTGCTCAGTGAGGTGAAACATTCATAACGTAATGACTGTTGAATAGAAATAGACACATAGAGCTGACTAGTGGCCTTATGTTTCCCCTGTAAGACCCTCACATATCTTCTACATTATATTTTTCATAAGGTTCTGTAATGTGGTTGCCGGAGTGGAAAGAATCACCAATTGATGTGATGGCGACAAACTGTCCCCCCCTGGAGTGGAAGAAAAGATATATAACATAACTATCATGGAGCAGCTAAGCTAATTCTCCCTGCTAGTTCCTGTCTGTTACACTTCCTGTTTGACTGGCCGAGTGTGGCCTATCAGCACGTCCTCAATGCTGATGTCCCTGACTCACGTGTCATTCTAATTAGTGCAAATGGATGAATGCAGGCAGGTGGGCAGGCCGCCATGCAAACACACATTCCTTTTCTCTGGACACTGTCTTCGTTTCTGAGTGTTCCACTGAGACTGCATCTAACTCACATGAGGAACGGGGTATTGTGTAAAACCAGTTTCATAAATCTTTTCAAGGTTACCTCAAATGTCACAAGCCGCTACCGAGTACTAAGCTTTTGTTGGTGAACAAAACACACTCCAACCATGACAGGATTTGTGACCAGGATACATTACAAAGCCCAGCCGGACGTGATAATTCGAATTTGAGAATTCCTAGTCTCGAAAGCTCAGCTCCTATTTCTGATAGGACCCACCAGCACACACAGTCAGTCAGCTGAAAGGAGGATCACTAACATGTATACCGTGTACATCCATTTTATTTGGCCTGGGTATTTGGCCTGGGTAAGCAAATTTGCAATCTACAATTGTGTTATAGTACAAGGGGGAATGTTGTCAGTAAGTAACTGTTTTTTGAGCATAGCGAAGGGATATTTCCTGACTGTCAAAGCCAGGCAGAAGAGAGGAGAGCGTCTCTGCTCTGGGGTAGTTTCAACCTCATCTCTGTTTGCATTCCTTCTCCTCTCAACAATGACAGACTGAAATTTAAAACAGCAACACAGTCCCTGGAAGCACGCAGGGGGAGAGCGGGTGAGGTACAATGTCATTTAAAGGCTGAAACCTGACTCGCTCAACACATGCTGCTGCCTATGTGTGGTGGGGGGTATATTCTCCGGGGCTTTCTTTGTGTTATGAACACACAACCTGGTTCCACTGAGCCATGGAGATTAAAACTCTACCTCGTCCCAGTGTTGATGTTCCCGGGCTGTGCTCCCTGTCACTATCACAGTTTCACACACACATCCTGCTCTCAAGGACACTGCAGTGGAGGCAGGACAGACTGGGTAGACAGGCCACAGGCTGGGCCAGAGGACTTGAGCTGCCCCACAAAGCTGCTGGTACATCATTTGGTCCTAATATATTCATCGGTTCATGACATCTACGACTAAGTTATCTCCGCTAGTATAATGTCTATACTTTTAGCTAAGCCTTAAACCGTTATCTGTGGTCACATGGCCAGGGCTTCAAGGCTCAAAGCCGGCCTATTTTTGGGAGCGAGGATGGTAAATAGGCATGAAGGCAGTTAGACCGGCATATAGGTAGGCAGAAAGGTTCTGTGTTTGTCCCTGGTTCTGGGAGGTTGTTATTCTGGCAGCTCTCACTCTACAACTACTCACCCTTTTGACCTGATCATCCTTCAGCTCAGTAAAATAGTAGGCCAGCAGCTGAGCAGCTATCATCCTGTCCCACCCAGGTGCCACAAACAAGTGAAGAACAAGAAAAAGAAAGGAAAAAAAAGATATACTGATGTGTCTGGTTTTCTCTGTCTTCGATGATGTATGAAAAGCTTCTGGGTTTAATCCAAACAAGGCCTAGAGAGATGTTGGGAACTCCACGCTTCTGTAGCCTCTCTCTTTCTCTGTGTGCGTGTGTGTGTGTGTGTGTGAGTCCAGGAAGTAGGAGAGGCAGTAAGTTGAGTCACATAGAGTGGGAGAGTGAGAGAGCGAGAGACAGAGAGACAGAGAGAGTGAGATAGAGAGAGAGAGGCAGCAGTAAGAGCGGGGTGGGGTGGAGAAAAGGGGGGGTGGTTACTGGATGGGGAACTGTAGCTAAGCCCTGCCCTCTTTCCCGGCTCTGATTGGACAGGTTGTCAGGGGCTGTGCTGAGCCCTGCTGTGATAGGCTAGTATCTTAGAGCTGTGGCCTCCCAGGAGAGCTACCCCACTGAGCTCAGGAAGAGGAGGGAGGGAGACTGGGAGGGAGGAAGTGAAGTTAAGGAGAGTGAAGGAGGAGTAGTTTAGACAATCCTGTGTGGTGCCTTATTTTACAATGGTTTAGACAGGGAAGCACACAGTTTCATCATGTCCCCTGTGTGCAGTGATGACTCTCAGGTTCTTGGGAAGAGGGCGTGTCAGAGAGCGGAAGAGACGCTGAGAGGTCAGCTTACAAACTGCTGCTCATGCTCAATGGGGCTTGTATGTCCTTATGTCACCTCTGTAAGACTCTCTCTCCCACACACACACACACACACACACACTCAAACCCACACACATATTTCTCCTCCTTCTTTCCCCCCTTCTCAGCTTTCTCTCCCAGGGTCACCGCAAATTTTGCTGAGTAATGGTAGCACAGCAACACCCTCACGTGCCTGATTAAGAGAGGCTGTCTGCATGCGTGAAAGTGACTGTGGTGTACAGCAGTAAGACAGTCTGTGTGAGAGGTATCGTGATAGACGTTACCTCAGCTGGGCAGAACACAGCAGCTGTCTGTCATCACCCATGAATAGAACATTCACCAGAGCCCTCTCCCCATTCCACACAGCCTAAGGAGGCTTCAGTACATACTTGTGGTATTGGCTGTAGGATGGTTTATACTACCATTAATTATCATTAAAAACTGTTAAGACATTTATAAAAGGATAGGTCCTGCCAGTGTTCAGATGTTCAGATGCAAAAACATACTAAATACTAAATACAATACTTTGTGGGGACTGTGATAGTCAAGAGTAGGCAAGATGTGGACAAGGGATGCACACTAAGCATTCAGGTCAGTCAACATATTAAATACTTAATCCATCACACTGTTTTAGATTCAAAGTGAAAGTATGTCATCACCAGCGTGAGTGTGGATATAGTCCATTATAATGACCAGCTGTTCATAATCAATGCTGCATCCCAGGCAATCAAATTTGCATTGCGATAACGTCCTGTATGTTGTAGGTACAGTCACCATGGAGACCATATGCATTATGTCGACACAGTGGATAGTAGGAGGACTATTGTTCTGTACTTAATCTAAGATATTTAGGGATAACCAGTGGCTTGGATGTTGTAGCCAGACGTTGGGTGTATTTGATCTGTTATTCTGTATACCTAAACAATTACGTGTTTCTCACACAAGTATTTTCTACTCTACTTTTGGCGTGAACAAATAGTACAGTTCTATGTCTCATTACACTTAAATTAGTGTTGAATAAAACACATAATTGCACAATGCTACAAAAGACTTAAACAATAGTAACTAATCAAATGAAACAGCTAGCACTACATTTCCGATGAATTCAATGTAACTAAACAAAACACTTCTAAATGCAGTCTCCATACAAATACAGCGGTACAGTACGTACAGTAGCATGTGGTACTGTGTCCTCCTCTCCCTCCATAGCTGGGCAGGCAGCCTCCTCCTCCTCCTGAATGTGAGGTAATCCCACAGCCAGTGGCACACACTCACTCACTTCTCCAGTTTAGGATTGATCAAGGTTTAAGAAACGGTTCTTATGTAATCGGACTGTGACCAATGCTGACCACGGCATCGGACCAGTGCAGGTCCCTTTCTTCAGGCCCGTCAGAACCAGTTATGCTCATGCCATTGTGATATCTCTGACTCAAAGCTCGTATTGTTGCCACATAACAAACAAGGAACTTGAATTCCAAATGAATGGGAGAGATGCAGAGAGGCATTTTTTTTGTACACCTTGGAAAAGTACTGACTCATTCGAAGAAATAGATAAGTAAAGAAAAATGTCAAAACCCCACAAATTGGTTAGAATATCGTATATTTGTGTGTGTATATGTGTATGTACAGGCAGGTCAACCCAGCCTCTCAGTATGGGCAATAGCAGCACTGGAGCGTGTGTGTGTGTGTGTGTGTTTGCATGTATGTGTGTGCTTACATGTGTGCGTGTGCAGGCTAGGTCGCTGCTGGTACATCTAAGGGGGATTATGGAGATGAGTCAGCCTATCCCAGTGTGCCTGCTGTTGTCCTGGTGACGTCACCTCCATCTGATCTGCTTGGCTACCAATAATCCCCCTGACTCAGATTAGCCTGCTTCCTAAACACTGCTGGACTGGATGGAGCGCATGTTAAATGTTGCTATCAGAAGTAAGACCACCCAAAAAAAGAAAACTGAGGATCATTTTCTTTCACAGATATTTTAATAGACTGGAACGTCTGCTGGTTTTAAAAATACTGTAGTGTATGACACTATACAAAATATTAATATAGTAAATATAAAAATAGTTCCTTCTATGAAACTGGCACTCATACTCAACACACTTACACAGCCTATGGCATAGCCTATGAAATGTTTGTACTGAAGAAAGGACAATTGTTCAATAAGTGGTTTTCCCAAAATAATATTTCCTGGATGGGATGGAGCGCTTGATTTTGACATCCATAACAATTTTATAACTAAAATAACATTTTTGAAACAACTTATCAAACAATTTTCTCTTTTTTTTGCATAATCATTTCGAAAACATCTTTGACAGGAATGAGTTCGTCCAATTCCTCCCACCATACTGTGACAAAAGCTCAACAGTGTTATCAGGACATTCTAATCTGACCAGCTCTGATCCATTCCATTCCTCCACATCTTCCCCCACAGCTCCTGACTGCATCCACTTTTCTCTCTCTCTCTCTCTTCTCTCGCTCAGCCTCTTTGTGTCCTCCCTTCGTATCTACAGTATGTGTCCAGTCAAAATCAATGATATTTTAAGGAAATATAACAAGTGATTAGAATACAAATTAAATGATCATCTAGACAGTCCTGGCCAGCCCTTTGACAGAGAATATTGATCCCATGTCACACCTGTTTCCAGTCATAATTGAACAGCTTACATTGCAGTCACAAGTTGTATTTTGCTAGAAACTATGTGGTGTAACATAGTCACGTAATGCAGTCTCTTGTTTTGTGTTATGTCTCCTGACAGGACTGACGTGCTACTGCGGTGATGAGGGCAGCACCTTTCCCACTGCCGTCCTCTGATAGGACAAAGTTGACCTCACACTGTGGCGCCAGGGCCTTGACGGTCTCCTGGAGCACTCTGGAGAAACTACAGAAGAAGAACAGAAGTTATCATTAGGAAAAAGAAGAACCTTTTCAACATGAATCCTCTATGCTGCTTATTTGCGTGTCATTAATTACACACTGAGTCTTTTGAATAACTGTGTCTGTGTGGAGTCAGGATATGACTTAGACCTGTGTACTCACTGTGGGTGGAGCTTGTAGAGTGTTCCGTCCACCCCCACTGTGATGTCCATGGTGGCCAGCCCGCGGTTCTCTCGGATCTTCTCAACCACAGCGGCCATTCCGGCTCCGCAGAGCTGAGCTGCACGGTGAGACACGGCACCACACACCTCCTTGACTATGATACTGTCATCACACGTGCTGTCTAGCCCCAGGTGCTGCAGGATGGACCTGACCTGCAGGAGCGCCAGGCGGTCACTAGGGGGAGACAGATTACGGTCACTCTTTTAAGACAAAGCCAGTGCGAATTTATCACATCTTTTACATTAGATTGAGTTGCTGAACCGCTGAGGTGAGGTGTAGCACATTAAGTGGTCAGCAAGTCTACCTTTCTATTTGAGACAGGAACTTGGTTTCAAAAATGCCCCTAGTCTTCAGAGTCTCAGTGACATGTCCTCTGAATAGCAGGCCTCTCCTAGTCAGGTCAATCAGGATCTGTCGGACAATCTCCCCCAGATACATCCCGCTGGTCATCTTTTCAAACCTGGATGGACACATTTACATTTAGTCATTTAGCAGACGCTCTTATCCAGAGCGACTTACAGTGTGTACAGGGACATTCCCCCCCCGAGGCAAGTAGGGTGAAGTGCCTTACCCAAAGACACAACATCAGTTTTCAGGGCCGGGAATCGAACCGGCAACCTTCTGATTACTAGCCCGATTCCATAACCCCCACACACACATACTTCTTAAACCGACACCAAGATGCGATACTTTAAAAGCAGAGAGGAGAGGAAAAAGGAAGGACAGGGAACAAAGTGGCTTTGTGTCTTACTGTTGCTTCCCGATGTTGAGGGACCCCTTGTCCACCTCTCCGTCAAACCTGGTTCTGATGTCGTCGATGCAGCCGTCCTCCCCGAAACCCCCCCACTCTGTGTTGATGCACATCTGGCCCTCGTCCCCCTCCACCATCTGAATGTTCCTCATCTCCTCCATGTAGCACACGTTACTGCCCGTTCCTGTAAGGCAGCACCAAACAAACACTGTCAGCAGATGCATGCCTATACATTATTGCTATGTATGTTTTGTAGTGCCCTTTTTTCAGGACTTTCTTTCCTTTCTTTTTTATTAGGATCCTGGGGTTTGGATTTGGGTGGGTAAGGTTTGAGGGTTGGGAAACTGAATTAAACTTTTATTTTCGTGTGTTTATTTAAAAACAATATATATATATATATATTTTTTTAAGACTACAAATGCCCTAGTAACCGGACACATACCAGCGATGAGTCCAACCTCACACCGCGAGTCCTCGTACGCACACGTCATCATAGTTCCCACCGTGTCGTTGACCACGGCAACAATGTCCAAGTCAAACTCCTGCAGGAAGCATGGAAACACAGTAGAGATCAGACAACCAATCAGCTGGCTGGGGACAAGGCGTCATAATGTCTCTTCCACTTACGTTGCGTCTCTTGATGGCCTCCCTAAGCATTTCCACAACATCATATCCTTCACAGTCAGTGGCCTTGAAACCCTTGGTCCAGCTCACCAAGGTACCCTGAGGGAGCATACGTCACAATGGGAACCATTACAACCAATACAGTCACTCACTGACTCAAAGTCAAGTCAATCGGAGGCTCGTTCTGTAGACTGGTCACCTTGTCTATTCCTGCCTGCTGGCAGGGGAAGGAGAAAGTGAAGCCCAGAGGAAGACGGGTGTTCTTCATCCCCATGTAGTCCAGGAAGTCAGAAATACAGTGAACTATGTGGTCAAACAGCTGCACACACCGAGAGTAAAGAACAGGGACAGGTTTAGAGTTAGTACTGTATATTGTATGTTGTATCAAGAGTGTGTGTGTGTGTTTATGAATGTGTGTGTTGGGTCATCATGTCTCTCACCTCCTCCCCTGTGCCCTGCATGATCTCCTGGGGGATGGCGTAGATCTTGTTATACATGCGGACCGAGCGCCGGATCCCGCTACGGATCTTCACCACCAACACCCGGAAATTGGTTCCACCGAGATCTAACGCCAGGAATTTCCCTCTCTCTGAAACACCAACGCCATGCTTGTCACTAACGGTTTGGAACAGCTTTAAAGGACCTAATCATACAGGTGTACATACAGTACAAATAGCAGGATTAACAGTACCCGGTTTTGTCCTGACATTCCAAATACACCTGGGGCTCTGTATTAAAACTATGAGGTAGTCCCAGCGGTCCTGGTCTCACCTGTTCCGTCTGGGGTCTTGAACACGTATGAGGGCAGCATCTTCACCGAGGCAGAGTCCTGGCTCTCCCTTTTCAGTCCTTGCTCTAGACTGGCCCTCATCCTGTCCCTGACCAGCCCCAGCTGCTCGGGGCTCAGCCTGAATGGCTCCAGGGTGGCCTCCATCTGAGCGTGCTGCTTCGCCAGCCGCTGCGCCACCGCCGTTACCATGGCAGCCCCCTTCCCGCTGCCGCTCTCGGACAGCAGGAAGCGAACGTGACAATCGGGTACGAGGCGACGCACCACCTTGTGAAGCCTCTTGGCATACCTGTTAGGGGAGGAGCCTGCTATTAAGAAGCATCGAGGTACCAACTCTGTTCAGAGTCAATTAAGGACAGCTGCTTCTAACCATCAACAGACTGCTATAAAAACGTCACTGTTCATGCAATTCATCTCTAAACCATGTTGCAGGCTGTTAAAGCTATTCGGTTCAAACTGTGGTGCGCCGTGGCAGGGGGTTACCATGACACTGGGGGTGCGTTTACGTACTGGGGGTGTGTCTTGTAGACAGTCCCGTCCATTCCCACTGTGATGCGGAGTGTTTTTAGCTTCCTGTTGGTGCGGATGCGTGTGAGAATGGCGGCGAGTGTGGCAGCACAGAGGTTGGACGACCTGAAGGAGACCAGGGTACAGATATGCTGCACAGCCAGACAGTCGTCATCAGAGGGGCTCAAGCCCAGGTCGACCAGCACCTCTCTGGTGTTCCTCAGGCCATCCTTATACCTGCAGGAGGACACGCACACATCATGTTTTCTAAATGTCTGCTTCACAGAGCTGTGTAAAAAGAGTGTTCCGGGCTAAAGGTGTTAACTGAGTGACTGAGCAGTGTAGATGAGACAGAGATGAGAGTGGTCTTACTCTTCCATCATGCATATATGTCTGGTCTCCAGTTTGCCTTTGGTCCGGAGGGCATCAGACACCCCACCTCCAAACAGCAGTCCTTCCTTGGCCATCTTCAACAAGATTAACCTCACCAGCTCCCCCAGGTACAACCCACTCACCATCTTCTCAAACCTGACCCAGCCCAATACACATCCAGTACACATTACACACGGATACTGTAACACACTGACAAGCATAAATGGGGGAATATTCTTTTAAAATGGAAGAGAAGAAAGGGAGAAAATGAGAGGAGATGCGTACAGCTGTTTTCCAGGGTTGACAGAGGCGGCATCAATCTCTCTGTCAAACTTTGTGATGAAGTCATCCAGTCTCCCATCATCCCCGAAGGCACCCCACTCTGTGTTGATGCACATCCTCCCCTCATCGCCCTCCACCAGGTCAATGTGCCTCAGCTCCTCCATGTAGCACGCGTTAGTGCCCGTACCTGGGAGAAAGGGTTATTTGTCTTGAGCTAACAGGCAATATTGACAGTGGCCCCACACATGCTGGCACCACCCAGTTCACTCATGCAGTAAGCAAAGCAAACACAATAGGCAGTTTCAAAATGTTGCGTCACCATAAGTTGCACGGTGCAGGCATTATTTAGATAAAGACTGGATTTAGTCAATGTTTTCTACGCAAAGTCATCTATGTTTGTAATGCATGTATTTCCAGTATATGTGTGTCTATCTGTCTGTGTATTAGTGTGTACTATTGCGTGTGTTTATTTTCTAACCTACGATGACTCCCACTTCACAGCGCTGATCATCATAACCACAAGTCATCATGGCTCCCACAGTGTCATTGACCAGCGCTAGGACGTCGACATCAACGACCTGAACACAAACATACACACTAAATTCATGCGGCCTGTTTCACCAATAAGCATAGATGAAAATACACTGCTGTGAGCAGTGACTGTTTGGCAGTGTAGTTTGTTGAGGAGTTGATCTAACCCCAGCTCTTTGGATAGCCTGTCTGAGGCTCTCCATCACGTTGGTCCCCTGGACTCCCCTGGCCTTAAAGTTCTTGGACCAGGACAGCAGCACTCCCTAGGGCAAGGCCAAACAGAAGAGCAGGGTCTGTGGTCTGCATGCAGTCACATGATCCTCCACCATGATGCAATAAGCTATTGCACAGCAATACAAGTCCTTGACATCATGGCAAAAGGAAATGCATGATATATCATTTTAATGACCAATTGGTTACTATTTCAGTCGCCTGACAGATAAGTCATCCATTACGATTCTCAGGGAGAATGAGTCACCCAGGATGTGTGTTATCTTCCATTCAGACATTGTGGTGTGTTATGTCCTGTCCCCTACCTGGTCAACTGTGGACTGCAGACAGGGGAAGGAGAAGGTAAGGCCCAGTGGTTTCTTCTTCTGCATGATATTCTTCTTTTGCAGGAAGTCCTTCAGAGATTCAGCAACATGGTCAAAAAACTGCAGAAGGGAGGGCCAGAGGGATGGAGGAGTCAAACAGATGGATATATTCCAAAAGACTGATATTCACTACGGGTGATCCTGAGATACTAGGAAGTGACTCCGGTCAACCCTCTGGGTCTCACCTCAGTGCCTCGGCCGCTGCGCAGCTCTGCTGGGACTGGATAGGTCTCACTGTCCATCTCCACCTTCCCCCTGCCATCCTCACGTACCCTCACCTGCAGCACCTTGAACTTGGAGCCCCCCAGGTCCAGAGCCAGAAACTCCCCCTTCTCTACGGTGTAGAAGACACACACTGTTAGCTTTTGTAAGCTCACTCTAGCACCTGCTTAAATTCAATCACACACCACTGAAGGCTGGACAGAAAACCACAGAAAAGGCCCACAACACACCTGATCCGTCAGGAGTACAGCGGACATGAGTTGGAAGCATCTTGACAGTGGCCGTAGCGTTGCTCTCGTTGGACAGCCCCTTCTCCATCTCCACCATGAAGCGAGCTGAGATATCCTTCAGCTGCTCGTCTGACAGACGCATGGCATACAGGAACCTGTCCACCTGGGGGCACCAGAGGGCAGTGTGGTCAGAAAGCTATTAATATGGGACAAAGAGGAAGTTAGTTGGTGTCTTTAGGTGATCCGAGGCATTATGGGAATTGTCACCCTATCTTTTATTCCAAACTTCCATATTATGTTTGGGTTTGTGGGAAATGAAGAATCAGGAGGTTACAAAGGGACACTTCCTGTGTCTGCAGCTTCACACTCTATATTAAAAGCTGTCTCTCATTTTCTCCCAGTTCCCCAGAAGCAAACTTCAAACCAAACCAAACAAACAGTAAAGGTCAGAGTTAAAGAACAAAGAATTTCACCACGTCACATGGGTTTAGCTGACGCTCTATCCATTGTGGTGGCAGACAGCAGCATGTGAGACCAAGCAGGGAGGGACAAACTACATGCATGCAGACATTTCTATCTTTAAAAAGTAGTCTGTGATGGTAAATCTCAGCTGACATTTAAACCTATATGAAAATAACTGAGTTACTGAGTATCACATGATCAATTCCATCCATATTAATTGATGGAAAACCCCACACATATGAAAGATGTTTGAGAAGATAGAGAAGTGTGTTTTTTTTTTTTTTTTTTTTATCTACCCTGCATCCTTTGCTATAAGCTAACTCATGAGCTGTACATTCAGGCCCAGTCATTCCAGCCAGGACACTCCCTGTCATCTGGATCAGTGAAGGTGCCAACTGATGTGAAGCTTGATCAAGAGGACAAGGTCCCTCTGTTACTAGTTTGATCTGAGGAGTATGACACCAGCCCCCACACTGTGTTAATGATTACTCAGGTAACAGAAGGCAACAAAGACACATGAATCAGTATATTCTGAACTAACTAGGGAGTCCACAATCACACGATCCTAATTCCCACCAACCAGTTGACAGTCATTAAAATCAGGCCTTGGTTATTACCTTTAACACTTTCAGAATCAACATAAAACAGTAAAATGTTATAATTCTTTCCATTAAGTTCACTTCTAAACATGCATCTTGTCACCTTTTTTATTTGGTCCTCCTGTAGTTTGGAGAAATAGAAGGAGAGCAAGTGGACAGCAAACATCTTGACTCTTGCATGCAGTGGTAGATTTCCTTGGTCAGTGGCACCACACCAGTCAGGTGGGAGTAATATCTGAGCCGTCTCCACAAGTTCTCCTCTTAAGTGTGTTTTTGTTCGTCCCCCCTTGAAAGAGCGGTCTTCCTTTCTCTCTCTCTCTCTTGTTGGCTGGGTGTTTGGATATAGCAGGTCTTGTTACTGTTTTTTCTTTATTATCCTGGGACAAGTTAAGCTTCCACTGGCTCAATAATTAAAGGGCCTCCCTCTCTCTCTCTAAATCCCTCCTTCTCCCTCTCACAAACAAAGTTGCTATTAGCCCCTCCCTCTCCCCTTCCTCCCTCTCTCATCCATACTTGGGTTTCTCCTAGCAATGCCTTGATACTAGTCCAGGGAGCACTTCCTGGGGCGCCACGGGGTCTCTCCCAGACTGTAAGATCAGCAGGGGTTAAACAACAGACGTGACAATAGAGGCCACTAACCACAGCCTGGTCGTTCACTGGTGTGGCTGCGCAGACATCAAGGGTACAATTGTAGGAAAGTAAAAATGATTCCCACCTAAATAAAACTTGGCTTGATTCAGCTCAGTGGTGTTTTGGTTGTTTGGTATCAGGGTATGTCAGGGTATTGTGTTGGTCAAAGCTCTGTCATCTCTCCTACTGGCAGTAGTTTGGAGGTCTAATCCTCACAGAGGAATGCAGAAAGAGATGGGTGGGGGCAATGGTAGGTAGAGAGAGCAAGAAAGAAGAGGAGAAACTGGAGTCTGATGAAAGATGGAAAAAGAGACATAACAAAATAAAAGGAATTCATGGTATCCCGATTTAGGGACTTTATCTTTCCCCTACTTTGTTGCATCACTGGACTTCCTGTCAAAAAAAATATATTTTATAACAGTTTCTGTTAAATGATCCACTACAGGGGTCTCCTCTACAAATATGACGACATTGAGTTTATTAACTCATTGCAGTATCCAATCAGGATTTTACAGCACATACAGTACAGGACATTGGTGTGTACCAGTGTTTGATGCTGAAATTGACCAAAGTCTTTTGTAACCATATAGTTTTTTTAGGTATGTAAAAGGAACTAACTATCTCTGTAGTACTGTCTCAGATATGATAGGATATTTTTTGTTCAGTTTGGTGAAGAGGTGACAAAATCCTCCATTTATAAAACTAAAACCTTCTCTGAATCCTTCTGTCAGGCGCACACTCATTTCTTCTTCTTCTTCACTTTGTTTTTGTCTTTTCCTGTCCCGGCTGTCGTTATTGGGTTAGCCATCTCTCCAACGGAGGTGTGTTCTTTAGACCACTCCCTCTGCAGCTGTCTCAGGAGGTCAGAGGTCAGCAAACCATCCTTGACCAGACGAGACCCCAGCGAGATGTCCTTGCCCGTGCCTCCGCTCCCTGCAGGCTTGCGGCTCCGTCTGAGGGGGACAGCGTGCTTCTGCTGCTGGCCAGCCAAGGGGTCCGCAGCCTCGGTGGCTCTGATGAGGCGGGTGATGTTCCGGACGCCCAGCTGGATGATGTCGTCCAGTTCCTGCTGGATCACCCTCACATGGCCCGCGTCTGGGAACATGTCCATGAACCGGTAGCTGCACGCAACAACAGTAAATCATCACTAACATCTCCTTGCATTATAGACTATGTAAAACCACAAAAAAATTACAGCGTAAAACTTTTATGAGAGAACTGGCCTTTCCTTTTTATCTTCGATATCAAGAACAGAACTGACACCTCAGCTAGAGATTGAGGTATATAATACAGAAAAGGTCTACAACATACCTTAGCCAGAGGTAGAGATCTAGAACATCGTGCACAGCCTCCAGATGCACCAGGTCTTTGATGTTTTTGGGTGGGACCAGCGGCCAGTTGATTTGACGACACACCCACTCAAAGGTCAGAGGCTCATCTCGACTGAACTGTCTGGCGAACTGGAGACAAAGGACATCCTATCACAAAGACCTCACAACCCAGACCAAAAAACCTAGACAAACACACACCCTAGTCCTTATCATTGTAATAGCATATACAGACTATAATAACCGTTATCAATACTTAGAAAAGTAGAATCAAAGTCCCCATGACATGTCACAAATTGTGTCAATATAGTTACTGTGCAATTAACAGTCCTACCAAGCCCAAACTACCATAAACTGTTATCACTACAGTTGGTCAGACTGCAGTAAAAGCTAAAAAGCTGGTGCTGATGTCATAATCAGGACATTAATCATATTACACTACTTAAGCAGGTTTCTAGCCATGTCGCCAGTTAAAGGCTGTCTGTGGAACAGTCTGACACATTATGAGGTGGAGAGCACTTCCCCTGACTGCTTAACCTGCTACCTACCTGTGGTTCAGTCTACATACCAACATGTCTCTAGCCTGCCTGCTAATCAGCCTCTCTGTCAGTTTGTCTGACCAAAGCCCTACCTTGAGGAAAGAGGTGCAGACGAAGGGCTGTTTCTTGTTGATGGGTGCTGTGCAGAAGACATAGCGCGAGCGCAGGTTCAGAGGGATGTGCTGAATCATGTCGGCCAGGAACTTGAAGTCGTCAATGTTGCAGACGAAGTAGAGGCCGTCCACTTGAGAGAGACTCACAAAGATATCCTGAGGAGATCCAGACAGTTGATTTGAACTACATTTGAAGCCAGGAGAAAATGGTGAGAGTTCTTATGAGGCAGCTCAAGAACTGTGCGGATGTATACTCACTATGAGGTTGGAGAGAGTGGCTTCTGGTAGGTGGTAGGCAAACATCTCAATCTGCTCAGCTGTAGGATGGAGACCTGCTGTCTGTGACCGAAAATAATACAGTACGATGCCATAAGCCATAACACCACTAAGGACATTAATAGAACACACCACAAATATTAATATTCAAATAAGTACATTTGATACACTTTCCTGCATGTTAAGCAATAAATTATTTGAAACGTTAGCTTGTGGTTCCTCGCCATGAGGAAAGCTAAATCGAGGCCACTGCTAGAACCGAACAGAGAGGAAGATCCTGGAGCCGGTCCTGACCTTGATGGGCTCAACACTGTGACCGAGGAGATCCCTGAGGACAACAAGGTCGTCTCGATACATGGTGGTGACCTGTCCCTCTTTGAAGATTGAGCTGAAGCGGCCAGCTCTGCCGGCAATTTGCAGGGCCTGGGAGGTGGAGATGGTTTCCATCTGCTTCTCCCCCTTCTCGTTAACGTTGGGCTTCACCAGAGAGTTGAAGATGATGCGCTTGATACTCCTGACAGGGGGCACATGACACAGCATAAGGTAGGACACTGGAAATAGGGTTCACATCGTCATGACAGGGCACAGGATATGAGATGCTAAAGGAAATAGTGTAAACTCATAAAGATTTAGAGTCAGTTTACAAGACAAATGAAGGTGCAAAGAATTTCGGCTCCACTCACAGGTTCAGGCCCATGCCTATGGCGTCTGTGGCAACCAGAATCTTGCAGGGATCGTCGGGGTCATTGAACTTCTTCGCCTGAGAAAGCTTGGTGCCTTGAGAAACCGGAGAGAGAGACCACAGTTCTAGAGAGATACTAGGCTGACTGCCAACATGCTTGATTCTATACCATTCAGGGTGAGGGGTCTTACCAGGGGGCAGACTGCCGTAGATGACCGCACACTCTAGTCCACGGATCTCAATCTGGCGACTGATGGAATAGATGTCGTTTTTACTGAAGCACACGATGCAGTCTCCAGGGTGGAGGTTGTCCAGAGACTCCACAGCATGGTCCATAATGGAGAAAGGTGTCAGGCGCTGGTAGTTACGCACCTAGCATGACACATTAAAGCCCTGAATGAAAGCTGCTCTCCGGTCACTTTTAATACCTGTCAGATTTCAAGAAAGATTGAGGGTGTACCTACGCTATGACTACCCAGACTCACCTCTACCTCCTCTCCTGTAGTGTACATGAGCTCAGTGACAAAGTTAATGGCAGCAGGCTCGCCACACACATGGATCTCTTCTGCACACAGTCCTACACGCACAGAAAGAAAGCATTAGAAACTGCCACCAAGTCTGAGCAGGGCTATATTCAGCCACTCTACACTGTATATACACAGACACTGCTGGGTAGGAGAAGCTTCACAGACCGGACTTCCTAGTCACTGGAGCATTCTGACTGATGATTCTTAACTTGTCTGGGTAATTTCTTCTAGTCAGCAGTTCTGGTTTGACCAGTGTAGTTACTGTGAAGCTAATACGATTTACATTACATTTACATTTAGTCATTTAGCAGACGCTCTTATCCAGAGCGACTTACAGTAAGTACAGGGACATTCCCCCGAGGCAAGTAGGGTGAAGTGCCTTGCCCAAGGACACAACGTCAGTTGGCATGACCGGGAATCGAACTGGCAACCTTCGGATTACTAGTCCGACTCCCTCACCGCTCAGCCACCTGACTCCTGACGATTGCAGATTAGCACCTACCACCAGCATATACTCTGAGGTTATACAGTATAGCTGCTGTGGTTACTGACCTAGTAGTGCCCTGGTCCAGGCCCAGCCCCTTGACGAGTCTCTGATCATCTGGATCTCATCTATCACTGCAACCTCGTCTGCATGTCAAAACACACACACACAGTAATAGCCATGCAATGTATTATCTGGTACCAATATGCATAACTGTTTATTACTCATGTTGTTGTGATTAAAGCTGCTGAGGTAATTCAGTAGTACTGTAATGTCTACAGGTGTGTGGAGCTACATTCTATACATTTTAGGATAACAACTTACAAGGTGTGTTGACGCTGCACATCTCAATGGTACAGGCCACATGACAAGCTTGCCTCCCCTCTGGATCCACAAACGTCCTTTCCTCTCCCGTCACCAAGTCACAGGCCACTTCCTGACATCATGACACAAATATCACATTGTTACAGTTGCCTTTTATATTCTAATAACTACTACTAGACAGTTAGATAAGCGTTCCGAATTTGAGAAAACTTGCCCTGGCCTACTTTAGATAGAGAACAAAAATACGCACTGAGTTGTTGCTCTTCTCAAAGATTTCATGGGCCAGCAGCTTCAGCGGCCCACAGTAGACCCCGGACTTGGCTGCCAGGTACCTCTGGATGGCATGGTAGGTCTTCCCACTGTTTGTGGGCCCAGCATGAAATATGATCTTCCTTTGAATGGCCCTAGCCTCTGGGTACCTGTCAAGCATCAACACAAATCAAAGACCATCACACATCACAGCCTGTCAAGCAACCATAACTTGACTTCTTTACGGATGGTCGGCTTGTGGAGGCCTTCCAACAGGTAGATTAAACCTTCATGACATGTTGAGAATATGATTGTGCGGCAAACATACCAGTTGGCGGGAACACGCAGATCACTAATTTTGCGAAGATCGTCCATGCAGTCTAACATAGGAAATATCTGCTTGGCGTGTCTCATGAAGTAAGGATAGATGTCATCTATGTGCCCTGGGGAACAAAAACACCACACAGACATGGATACAAGGTCAGTGAACTGATAAAAGGGCGGCACCAGATCTGATCCGATTCTGAAGTAGTGTTCTTTCTCTTACCTGCTCCACAGCAGATGTCATTGAGAACGATGTGAAGATCAGCAGAGATGGCAGATATCTCCAACACGTGCTTCCTAAAGCTGATGAAGGCTTGGTGAAAGAGACGAGCTGGAGATGAACAGAAAGGCAGACAGATTTGAGGAAGGCTTCAACCAAAACAGGATGGCTGGATGGCAATCTTAGCCAATGATGAGTTTTCTTACCATCGAGACCATGGTCTGCTGCTAATTTTTGGATCTCTGGCCTCTTGTAGAATTTATTCAGCACTTTTAGAAGTTCACCTGTCCAGATAAATAATATCAACAACTGACAAAACCAGCAACTCTGTGGGTAACTCATCGGCCACATCCCTCATTTCCTACTGATTACTAGCTTGTTGTGTGCTGGCTAATAGGTTCATATTTACATATAGCTCAACAACGCTCTGATTAGTTATTTATAATTAGATCACAACTCTAATTACATACTTTTATCCAGAGGTTGCGTAAGCTCAGCTCCTACACTAGCATCCGCGGTGAGCTCGCTTTTGACGCTCAGGGGGACAAAAAGCGAGGTGTCCGGTGGTCGTGAAGAGCTGTTGGAAGAAACGTGTCTTCTTGGGGACAGATGACCCGTTGAAGGATGTTTTAATAACGCTATACAAGCAACTTGCCTAGCACGACTGTCAAGTACATTTCTGTTTTGCACAGATATTGCACGAATTCTTTGCGGCACCCGTGAGAAAATAAACACGCATCTGTTGACTGACATGATGGACAGTTCCGTTATTGTTTCTTCATTCGGTGAGAGCGCTTATTTTTGACTCATGTTGTAATATTGTTCATTACAGTCTGTTACAAACACTCTCAGAGGACGGTCAACATCCTTTCGCTCCTAGCTGCAACACAACGTGCAGGAGGACCCAGTTATTGATAGCAGTCTAAACGTTGCCTGTTATGTATTTGCACAAAATCTGAAATAAAAGCGAACTTGCTTTATTTAGTTAAACATTGTACGTTTTTTATTGGGATAATAAGTCAATGCTTTACCGTAAAATAACGTTACTTTTTATATGTACAAAGAAAATGTAATTGTATTGATTGGCATATCTATAGGCATATTTAACTAACTCTGGGGAAGGACCCCAAGGGTCAAAGTGCATCGTTGGCATCAAACAGGAAAGTATTTTGCACTGGTCACTCTTCTTTATACCGCTTTGGAACGATGTATCTTCACCTCGGCCTATAATGCTAGTATCTAGACAGGTTCTATACAATTTTGACAACCATGACTATGATTTTTTTTTTTACAAAAGCTCCATGGCTGTTCATTGCAACTGCAACCACATCTAACAGTAAATGATAACACCACTCCAATGCAGTAACAATTTGCATCGTTTATTGGTAATGGATAGATACTGAAGCAGGGTAGATACAAATTGTATTTGTTCACACCCATAAATCAATGATAGTACAGTATAAAGTTGGTGAACATGTAGTGGGGGTGGAAGCATTTGGCAAAAGGTTTCATAATTAACAGGCACTTAACTGAAAGCAAACAAACAACAATGCCTGTATAGTTCAGAAATAACTAAAGAGAATAACCATTGTGACAGGTTTGGGAATTGTCCTTGTAACATGAATTACATGGTGCAGCACAATCTTAGGGCATCGTGACTTACAGGTAGTGATAGTACATGACCTAACTATTTGATAATAATAAAATAAAAAAAATAAAAACTGTTCCACCATTTTATTCAAGATCATTCATAGTGCCTCTAGCCAATGCATAATGTAAAAGCAATTATTTATTATACAGTATATTTATCTTTGAAAATGAAAACAAACAAAACAAATACATTGTCACCTTGCTGCATGATAAGAAAATTGAAATGAGTGAAACTACAGCTTCAATACTAAATAACTTAAGATATATAAATCTTTTACATCTTTCAGTGGATTATAAATATGGCACCTCTGAAGCTCAAAGAATGCTTATTTTCTTACAGCTTGACAGAGACGGATCCTACAGCCAACAAAGGATGTACTTGACCTAATATCAACTCATCACATTCTGGTGAACCTGTTCACACACACTGGGACACATCCTTAAAATCTACTAGTGTATGACTATTCTCCCAGTGCTCGGCTGAAACAAGTGCATCATTTACAGGAAAAGTAGGGCCAAAAATGAGTGTTATAATATAAAATAAAATGCAATCTCTTGTCCAACGGCTGTGTAAGAGGAAGAGAGGAGTCCATCCATTCTGCTATAAGTGAGATAGCAGTGGCCATCAGAGGACCCGTAATCCATTCAGGTGTGGCAGGTAGCACACCGACACCTGTGGAACTGTGGAAGGTAGGGAAAACATACAGCGGGCCTTTTATCTATCCTGGCGTGTAGAGTTGTTCCCCCGTCTCTTCTGGCTTAGCGTTCAGCAGAATCAGCATGGTTCTCAGTGTCTGTGTTCCTGTCCGATGCCCCTGGGGATGCTTACATCTCAGGCTGCTCTGCGGGGACAGTGGGTCGGGGCTCAGGGGACTCGTAGCGTTGGTGGAAATTGCGTTTCTTCATTTTTTCAGGAGCCTTCCTCCACAAGACAACCTCCTGGAGAGACGGAGAGAGGTCAGATCATTAACAAGTTGACCTTGCATGTTGACATTTCTATACAGTGATTGATGTCGACTCGTGGTATATTTCTCTGTTACAGACTGTGGATTTTTGGCATGACCATATGAAAGTACCGCAATCAGAACATAGGGTTACATGACGTTTCTGTGTTGTGGTTATTCCGTGTACATGCTGGAGCTCTGTGTGTATACCTGCTGTTTGAAGTATCTCCTGTCCTCCTCATCAACCAGCACCAGGTTGAGGAAGTAGCGAACAGAAAACTTCTTGTTGACGTCTCTCATTGTGGCTGTAAGGTCATAACCAGCCAGGAAGAGTCGGATGGGAATTGACTCTCCTAAAGAAACACAAACATTAGTGTATTTGGGTAAATCGAGGACATCAACAGGCTATAAGACCACTCCTCTAGTCTTTCCTAGCCTCAACAGAACAAAAACGGAACCAAATGAGATGAAAGTTTGAGATGAAAATGAGATGCATGAAATGTCATTTTATATATTGGATATTCAAAGTATTCAAATGTGATCTTAATAGGGCCCCAGCTGCTATCTACTTGTGCCATTCTACCTTTTACCGGGGCTCCATCCATAATCTCATACTTGGCAACCGTCTCCGTTTCCGTGGTCGTGCTGGGCCCTGTGGGCGTGAAATATGATCAACCTTTTGTTAGTTATTGTTCTAAGCGGGTCCATTTATGAATTATTAACATATCCTCTATCATCTCTGATGATCTCACCTATTCCAGTGATCTCCTTCTTGATTAGCTGTAGCTCCATGTGCTGGATCTTGATCCTGACCAGGAGGAAGTAGATTTTTCCTACAATCACATCCTTCAAATGGTACCTGAGGACACAAACAGAAGCATTCACTTAATGACAGAGGCCCAGTCTAGATCCAACCAGTCATCTTTTTTCTGATGGGTTCTAAATAGAGCCCAAAAATTACATAATGCTTTTATGAATCCCATGCCTGTGATGGAATATGAAAACTTACTTTGACTTGTTGTATTCAAACTCTATGTGTAAGCAGTCCTCAATGCCAACCTCCATTTTGATGGAGTTGTTTACATCAGGGTAAGTAGCCAGCTGGTGGACAATCAGGTCATACTCCTTGATCAGGTCAGAGAGGCGTCTCACTATCGTCACCTTCAGGAAATATCTGGAGGAAAACACACACAGAAACCCACAGAAAGAATCATTAGGGTGGCTAAAGACATACAGGTAGAATCAAGAAGTGTGTGTTGGAGACAATGGTTGTAAGCCTACCTGAGTCTCACATTGGCTCCTACGTAGGATTCATAAGGCTTCTCCACCTGCATGAACTCAAAGTCGTAGCTCCTGTTCTGGGTCAATTCCCCAGGCAGTGCCAGCTCCTTCACCAAGTTCACAAACTCATGGGTGTTGCTTTTGTCACTGAACAGCTCTGCAACACAGTATTGCACAGTGTAAGGAAGTATTGATAGTAGAAGCAATAGCACCTTCTGGACACAGGCTACTAAAATAATCCTAACTTTATATGCCTGTGTCTCAAACAGACTTTTAAGATATGGAGATGTTGCCATTTCACTGTTCCTTCTTTTAATGAAAGAAAAGAACCAGTATTTCAAAAGTTTTGTTTCATATGAAATAAGGACACACAAAGAAAGATTGACTCTACCAATGCTGGATCAATGTCTAATAAACTAGAATTGGCTATGGTGGACTTCAGCAGTATTCACATGACTAGCACATGCTCTAAGCCTTTCAGCCTGTACAATACAGAGTACTGGGTTTAAGAACCAACAGTTCCACATACTTTATGTTTGGAGTTTAGAATTTAAAACAGCTGTAAGTTTAGAATTCAGAACAGCTGTAAGGCTCTTCATTGAACAAACCTATCTGTCCCACAAACTCAATGCGGATCCCCTGATGTTCAAGTCTTTTCCCAGTTTGCTTCACATTCAGATTGACCTGAAGAAACGACAGTCATTAGCAATTCGGACACAAACTAGACTAAAAGCAATAATAAAAGTGTAAACAGAATACTCCCTAACTTAGTCTTTTGGTTAAACTGATTGCCTGTTTTGTAAGGTGCATAACACCAAGGCTGTGATACAATTAACTCATATGTATTAAAACAATGATCGTATATGTTTGAAAACATTTATAGCACAATAATCGCTGGTTTGAAAGCACTTGAACTGTTCATGCAATGATAGTGGACCGTCTTCAGTTTCATCCCAATTGAAATTCCAAACAAGCTGAAACGGAGCTTACCTTCCCGGACACAGACTCTCCATCATAAAATAAATAGTTCTTTTCGATCTTCCCCTCCTCTGTTTTCAGTTCTGCTGTCTTTCTAGACTCAGCATCATTTAATAAGACATCAATTTCACATACAGGGCCAAACAAACCACCAAGGAAACTCTGAAAGACAGATGCACACGATTACATTCGCATATGCATGCCAAAAGTAACCTTCCTATACAATCCCGTCTACATATCAAGCCTTGCATATTACAGCTAGCTCTAGCTAGCTCTACATCTGTCAGGGACAATTGACCCTTCAGTTGTTGACTATCAATCAAAGCAAGCAGGGACACTTGAAACCGGATGGGTAGCCACTGTACACTGTCTTAAGGAAACAAGTCTACTACTGTACTTAACTAGCCCAGTAGTCGGCTAGCTGACTACAGTAGATATTCTACAGTATGCCGTCTGAATCAAGGAGGCCGAAAATAATTAGCTAGCTCTAAATCTATTGACGGCTTTCTAGCGATGTAAATGGTTGGTTCTGAGGCAATGTGTTATATTACTATCTGGCTTTAAAAACTTGATGTGGCAATGAACCAAATGATTAACTTGCAGCTGCTGTCCAATAAACCAAGGCCTCCGCAGCTAACGTACCGTTGCAGTTAGCTAGGCTAGCTAACTTGGCTAGCCTAGCTAGCATACGGTTAGCCAGCCTATTTTGCAGTAGGCTACTGGGATTAGCTAGCTAATACAGTTTTAGAGATTGCAGGATAGCTGTGTCTCTGTTTATGTTTCGTGCAAACAGACGTGGTTTTCTAGCAGACTCACCATTTCAGCTGTTTATTGACACAGTTACGACAATCTCCGTTTCACCAAGCCCTGTGTTGCTTTGATGAAAAATACTATTCCGAGTCTCTGGGTTGGGAATCCCTCAGTCAGAGTTCCAGCAATCATCAAACTGGATGGGGATTTCAAAATAAAAGCCACTGACCGACTTGATATGATAGAAAGGAAACGTTTATCACTGTTTATATTTTGGTAAATATATTTGGCATGTATTTTGGTATATTTAACATAGCCTACGTCTATTTTGTATGGAGAAGTATTCGAAGACGAAGAAGCAAATACTCCGGTGTTTTGCCAACTTTTATTTGGATATAAATTTACATTAATCGGTGCATTATTGTTGCCAACTTCATACTTCCATAATCCATGTCGTCATGTGACCCTAATGAGAAGTCTTGCCAAGACTCTTGGGCGGTCCATTCCCCATTCCTACTGTTAGCGATTCTCACCCGAAATTAGAGGAATTTAACAACTAAAATAAAGCGTTCGTTAATGTGTGTAGCCAAGGCCGATCCTATGGTTTTGGGGGCCCTAAACAAAAATGGTGTAGGGGGCCCTTTATAACAAATCGCAGGGCCCTAAACAAATGTTTAGATTGTTTATTGGGTCTGGCCGGCCCTGAGTGTAGCCTACGTGCTCATAAATGTATGGTTTAAAGGTGTTGACGTTTTTTGTTTGTTTGATTTGAATTATTCATCACACTTACTTACCTTTAACAGCCTACCTGCTAAAACGTACACAAAATCTTACTGATTCTCTATCTGTGAGTGGCGCACTCAGGCTGTTTGAAGGACAGGGCGCGACATCGGGCTCCACCAGTGTAACAATGTGAATTAGTATTTTATTATTGCTTTGTGTCATTGCAGGCAACAATTTACTGAGTCTTTTACTATCTAATACAGTTATCCTAACATAATGTAACCTAACCTAAAGGGTAGCCTACATGTATTGAATTTAGCAGACGTTGCATGTTATTCTTTCTTACATAACTATTCTTACAGCCCTTCAAAGTGGAAAAATTCATTGATTGAACAGTTGTTTGGTTCAAAATGTTTCTTTATTAAATCCTCCATACACTTTTGTTTTTCATCCCATTGATAGAAATAAGACAAGAAAAGAGTGATAACATGTCTAATTGTGACCACTACAGATATTTAGTAGTAGCTATGCAGTCATGCACCTAATAACATATGATAGGCTAGGTTTCAGGACAGAAATTAAGCCTGGTTACAGATTTTTTAAACTGAGATCTACATTGAAACTTTTAAATAACGTATTACTTATAGACTATAGGCTTTTTTGGGGGGGGGGCAAAGGTGCTACATCGATTACTGTAACTGTATCAATACAGCAAGCAAAAAAACAAACAAAAAATCCCTTCAAATCCGTTTATGTGCACAGAGTTTATGTATATAAAGGTCACTGGTTAAAAACCCTGATATTCTTATCTAATTTTGGAAAATGAGGTGCAAATTAAGCTTATCCTACAGAACAGCCGGGACAGGACAGTTTTATATACAGTAAATGTATCAAATCGGGCATTTACACTTGTTCATATAATGTTTAGATATGTTGCCAGATAAGGAATCACTTTTGAAAACAGTACGAGTCATATCAGAAGCATTGCTGTTCTCTGCAATAACTCTACAGGAGGAGGTCTTCTTTCATCTCCTGAACTGGAGGTATGACCTGATCTATCATGACCTTCTCAGGGAAGACGAAGCTGGAGTAGTCTACCTCCCCAGAGCCCTGGTCATTGAGGAAAGGTCCAGCGGCTGAGCCCTCCCCAGATTGCTCCTCTACAGGCTCCACCAGAACTGGGTCTACCTCATACTGGTATTCTTCCTCATCAGCATCCTCTTCTAACTCGTCCTCATACACGTCTTCCTGTTCCTCCTCCTTCGCCTCCTCTTCTTGTTCCTCCTGCACTGCCTCCTCCTCCTTCTGATCCTCCTCCTGCTGATCTTTCCATTCGAGGCTGGTTGCCTCCTGCTCGTCAAGCGCAGGGTTCTTATTCAGTCTGGAACAATAACAGAAGCACAGAGCTATTAGCCACTAGCCTCCACATCCTCCCAGCCCTTCCTGTGATTCTCCCTGTAGCAAAGAATTCAAGCAGCAGGCTACAAGGAGTAGGAACCCCCCTTCCTACATCCATCTTCTTTGACTCTGATTTGTCTGGAATCTTTTTATATGACTTAGCTTGATTTAGTCTTGATAAACAACATTCAACACAGCTAAAAAGAATGAGCTGACACTTAAATTCATGAATGTAACCGCTTGAAACAGTGAAGAGGAAGCTGTGATGATAACAAGTTTCCAGTGGCAAAACTTTCTAGAACATAGTGTTCCAGCATCTACTGTGTAGTAATACCGTAGTAGTGAAACTCCTGACTGATCATTATCCATAGTGAGACTGAGATGATCATCTGTAATCTAAACTCTGCATGACAAAAATAGGATAATAATGGTAGGAAGATCTCTAGGTGAAGTCACGTCATGGGACCATTTGGGTAATGGCCCGTATTGCATCATCATAGCACAGTCCCACAGACAAGACAGGCCAGAGACAAGTGCAGAAATGCAGGAGGATATTCAGGTTTTGTGTAAACATCCAGAGATGTTGATATAACAAAAGGAACCATTTGTAGGGGGTTAGCATCAATGTGGTTAACAAGTTCTGTCCACTTTTCAGTAACTTTTGTAACTGCAATCAATTGGACTTTGGCCTTTTACACCTCAATGGTAACACGTAAAAACACAACAGAATACTTAACTCTGCTTGATAAATTACAGTAACTGCTAATAATAATGTACTTTCATCCCTGGCTGCATACCTACACAGAGCAGGCCAAGAGGAACATAAGGCCTACAGTGTAATGCCCTGGAGGTTGTAAATATGCATGTACAGCGGGCACACACCATGTTCATTCATCACTGGTATAGGATCATATCCTATTGTCACTACTGACAATCCTGACTGGTATAAACAGTGGTACATACAATCAACAGTGATGCTACAGTAGCTAACTGTACTGTTACTCACAACAATGTGAATCAACAATATTCAAAAGCGAAATTTGTTAACAGAAGTTTATACATACAGGTCCTTGACAGCAGATGCTGGAAGTCTGTCTTTGAGTCCTGATAGATCCTGCAATGGTCCTCTCTGTTTGATGCAGTTGGCATTCTGACCATTGGGACGACACTCGACCCACATGTACCTGCCTCTGCCTGGGCCAGAGGCTGGGGCACCTGTACAGCATACAAAAGATGAGTAACCATTACATTACTGGAGGACCACATGCCAGTCTTTCACTCCGTAAAACCAAAAGTACATTATAAATATGCAAGTTGTCTTGAAATTAAGGATATTCTTTATTGGGCTGGGATTGGCTCATGTATTTTGTCTGTTTTTAACCTGTGTTAGGTCGTTAAAGTGAGTATGGTGATATCTGCCTGGTCATCACTATGGCCTGTATGATAAGGTTGTTAAGGACATGCCTGCTGGTGTTCATCACGCCTGGACAGTTCTGTCCTGCCCAGCACATGATAAATTTAAATGAACTATGGATATGGGTCAAATTTTATTTTAAAACACATAGGTCACCATAGGCTAACTTGATGTTTTGTCGACATTGAACACTGCAATGTCTTAAACCTCAAAGTCCTCTAAGAAAACAATTGCAACATTTTAACGTTGCAATGTTGCATTTCTGTTTTGTTATTTATTTTTCGGTTTCATTAGGCCTACTTCTAATGTCTTACTAGACATGTTTTGTCTTACAGTATTCTTAGCGACGGCAAACGAGAAAGATGCGTGCAGATATGAGTTTGTGATGTACTACTACTCTATGTTTTACTTATAGGCTGAAACATCAACGTTTAACATATTCTTCACAGTTTAGCCAATATATTGTCTCATGGGTTATCTCTGTTGTTCTGTCAATAACAAATCTGTAAAGCGGAAAGCGCATAAAAGTGGGCAGCATATTGACTCACCAAGTCCGTTATCCAAAACAACGTAAAGGACGATCAGTGATACGAACATCTTCATTTTCAGTAAGCCCGTCATTGTTTTCGATATACGAAAACAAAATAGTACGATATATTCAAAATATTGACTGCTCCTGTGGTGTGTGAATATTATATATCAACTTAATGGCGAAATACTTTAAAACCCTGCCCATTTATGCGTCATTGTTTCCTGAAATAAGACGTCTTCGGCAAGAAGTTTAACATCCGCACTGGAAACTTTACACTACCATATCTGGCATACCTCTTCTGTGCTATTCCCACTGAAGAGATACTATTGGAAAAACATTGTAACAAATATGGATGGTTGATAACCATCTTAAAGTCAGTAAACTCACGAAGTCTTTATTCTTTTTTGTTGTTGTATCTTTTGCTGACCCTATGACAGTGGTTTTATATACACATGTGGCGTATTAAACATAGCCTCCATAGTATTGTCTATCTGTCACATGAACTCTTCATTTGACCAGCATAGAACTTGAAATAGACCTGGAGAGGAATGTAGTGTTAGTTGGGACATCTAACATATAATGTAGCCTTGACTCAATCACATTTGAAATATTTAACCGTTATGTTGAAATGACAAATGGGCATAATGAAGGATGTTGTTGCCTTGCATACTGGTATTTTGAGGTGTGTGGTCAGGAACTTGAGCAGGCCTATACAAGCAGCTAAACCAGAACGCAAAACAACTTAACCAATGTTAAGGAAAACACTTCAAGCCTTCACCAAAGAAAAAATAAAAGTGAACTGTTAAAGTACATAGAAAGAGTGAAGTTTAGTGTAATCTGTAGAATAGATGCAAATTATACAGATCTAACAGATTGGACAACGTTACGTTATTGGAACATGCTGGGCCACCATGTAACCAACTATGCAAAATGTTATACAGCCATCTGACAAGAACTTGCCAAATATTTGGATGGAAGGTGGTGTACAGACTGGACAAATCTAGATGAGACTGTCAAATCTGCTGTACAGCTCCCACATCAAGAAAAATGGGGTAAGGCACCAATTCCAGTCTTCCCTAACTATAATCTCGGATTGGATGATGGGAAACAACCTAGAGTTAATTATTCTAGCTGGTAATATTTATTGTTTTGACAGAAGTTCAAACTGTTGTTGGTGCGTGGTGCATTTTCTTTTTACAGTAGCACAAGTTGAATGTTGTTTATTTCCAACTGATGCAGAATTGTCAAATGAAACAGGAAGTGGTCGTAATTGTCAGCTATCGTTTGTGCCAACAGGAAATGACACATTTCTACACTCTATCTACACCCCCCCACTCACACACACGGAAAACACACACACATGCACTTCTGAGTAACCACTAGAGTTACTTCAATTCAGATACATGTTTCTCTCCTGTTGTTTCTTTGGATAGAAGCTGAATTCACTCGACATTGAGATAATAAATAAAAGAAAATGTATACCTATCTAAAACTGTACTCTTGTTAAACCATGTGCCTGAGAAGACTTACTCATCTGCACTTTTTTTTACCATGAACTGATGCTGGAAACAAGGTCACTCACAGTCACTCAGTGGCTGTCTGTCCGAGGTACCAGAGTGAGAGCGTGATAACAGCCTGAGGCGCAGTTCCTTACCACATTCAATTTGAGGAGGAACCAAAGTGTTTGATGTGAAGATTTGTGACCCAGTAAATGTACTGTTTTAAAGACTTAGTCTGTCAGACTTATATATACTTGGTCAAAAGTCTGTAACTATGCAGTGTGTGCATATTGGTATGCTGTACATTATGAAAGGGGTCAAAAGTTATACGATGCCTTATCCTTGGACGACAACAAATTGCAGAAACAATATTCACACATGTCCGTGTCTATACTCTGACATTTTGACAAGAGAAGTAAATATAGTTTTATGGGACTTTAGAGGTGACAGGCTGAACTGTAATTGTCAGCCTGAGGTTTCTTCCCTAACCACTGTCACATTAGAGTCAAGTTCAAATCACATTCAGGAGTGTCTCCCTTGATATGTCCATTGTTCTGCTCCTCTATTATAGATTTAGGAGCCTAGAAGGATCCTACACCCATCCAAGATCCTTTTAAGCTCAATAGAGGAGGGAATAAGGACATAGGTCAGGGGAAAGCAAGGAGGTTATATAGGCTAGGAGAGGGAGAAAGATGGGGAAGAGAACTGGGTTGCTGTGTGGGTGTGAGGGACTCTGAACAGCAGGGTTTGCTGAGCGTACGCACAGACTACGTTGTTCTGTGGTGAGAACCACATAGTAGATTTAAAGTATATGGGCGTCTGACCAGAACCTCATCGCATGGCCACGACTGATATTAAATCAAATCACACTTATCTGAGCTGAAACAATAGAGGTCTGTCATTAACTGTCTTCTGTTATATCTGTTTGGTGTGTAACTGGCCCTACCTCTGTTACAAACGGTTGGATGATCGTTTTATTCTCTCCACTGTAATATCTAAATTAAGATCAGTTGTCACTCACAAATGAGGCAGTATATAACTGACTCTAATGACTTCCTGCTTAAAACACACTGCCTTTTGCACTGCATTACAAAATTGTATCTTGTACATTTGTATTTTTTGTAATATTTGTATTTTTGTATTTTTATATTGTAATTTACGGCAACTTATATTTTATTTTATTGTATATTTAATTCAATTCTAATCCCACTTACTGCTAGTTTATGTACCCTTAGTATAGATAGTCCACATATTTAAATTTGAGGTCCCTATATGTTTATTGTATGCACCTTCCTGCCAAAGCAAATTCCTTGTCTGTGCAAACTTTCATGGCGAATAAATCCCATTCTGATTCTGATATCAAAGCATCAAACTAACCACCATTTTTTAAATAAAAAATATATAATAAGCACATGCAAATTTTCAAACTTGAATCCTGTATTTTCAAAAACACAAACATAAAGGCTGTGGCCTAAACAGTAAATATCCTTCTGATGACACTTTCACACATCGTCTATCTCACCAACATCTAAAGAGGAAGTGAGATACTGTCTGTTAAACTTGTATCAAACTCATGATTAGGACACAGGAAATTTGTTGTTGAAATACTATTTAACTAGGGTTGAGTAAAAATTACTTTGTTTTTAGTTTCCTTGATGTGTTTGTGGTTGATAAGAACAGGCTTGCCTTTCTGACTGGCTCTCCATCTTCAAATGTGGGTTTGCACAGGCCCATATTTACATTTAGTCATTAAGCAGACACTAAAAACATATTATTTATGGCCTCAGGGTGTATGCCTGTCCTGTCAGGACCATTTTCTTAAGAATTGATGACATGATGCATTCATTGTGTAGTATTCAATCTTAGCTCATAAACTCATCTTTCATGATCAACATCTACGTAAGGCAAGTCAGCACCTGGCCTTCTCAGAACTGAGAAATCCCTATGACGCACACTTTCCTCTCATTTAGAATTGGGTTGTGGTATGGACCTCTGAGCACGAAAAAACATCTACAACACTCTCTTAAACCTCTTCAAGATAGATTTTTTTCAATCCTAAAGAGGTTTAACGTGGCTGTAAAGCAGAACTGAAAATGATTTTAAGTTCATCACACCACAGAAGAATGTTGTTAATTACCCATCCAAATTCGAATGAAAAAAAAACACAGACAAGTATGTTAAATTAGGCTTTGAAATGGTGAGAAAATCAGCAGTCTTCTCTGCTTGAGACTGGGGGGGCGTGTCGCCTGAAGGAGCTGAAGCTCCACCCCCTCGAATTTATTCAACAACTAGCCAAATCAATTGCAGATATCAGAACAGACCTACCTGCAGTCTCTGAGTTTTTTATGTGTTAATGACTTTGTCTTTGCATTGTACCAGCTGAGTAACAGAATGCAGCTTATATAAACCGTCTGTGATCTGACCAAGATAGGTTGGGTTTTGCCCCGCCTAAACAAAACCTGAGCTGAAAACGGGTGAGAAACTGTTCAACGGTCTGTTGAAAGTCAGGACATTATAAATGCAATGTAACGTGAACAGCACCATCACTAGAAGGAAACATTCATTGATCAAATCTAGACATTCCCCCTTTTCCAGTAGCCTTCACTCCAACACCTTATCCTTGAGTAATCATGCTAAATTCCTACTTTGGTTCTAGAAAACAACCTTCCATTATATCAAACCCAGTAAAGCAAGCTCTTTGGGCTGCAAGGTTCATCATGGCAATCACTTCCCTGATGCCAACAGCGACCTCTTCAGTCCTCTTTACGCACTTACATGGACCTCACCACTGACACAACAACTTGATTACAGTGCACAGAGGAATCTTTAAATGTAATCTTTACTTGATTTCATCACTTGGCAGAAGTTAAACAAACACAGTGCCAAATACCAGTGTCATGTAGCATTTTTCACAACAAGAATTATTACATATCTACACATGACAGTGCAGACTACACAATCAGAAAATAAATAAATGTGAACTAATGAAATTGCCATGCATATTAGTGGTTAGTCTTAGTTTTTACATTGGTCCAAAGTTAAACGCAAATATCAAAGCAAAGATTTGCATATATATACAATATATATCAAGAAACATCCAAAAGACTTGGTGTTTAGTTCTGCTGAGTACACTTCATGAGTCTTCAGACATAGCAGAGGTTTGAATCAAGCTGTGCACAGACATCAGGCTCTAAAATCCTGTCTAAATGTTTGAAAAATGCTTCCAACCTCCCTTCTTAGTAACTCCTGGTAGTACACAACTTTACCTTGGAACAATGGAATCCCATTAAATCAGGGCTTCCCACAAGGATGGGATTGAGGGAGGAAGCATTTCATGGAGCATTTCAAACAGGGCAATACATATTTCTCAGCAAATAAACCATTCAGTCAGTCAGTTAGTTAGTTGCCGTCTTGGCTTTAATCCTATTGATTTTGAGCGGTAGCAGGTTGACCATCTCTTGACTGAGCTCCAGCTCTGTCTCCACAGAAGCACATGCCTCGGGGTGGTCCTCACAGTACTGCACCACCGACTGGTAGCCCTCAAGGGAGACATTCAGGTTCTCCAGCTGGCCGCTAGGACTCGCACTTATCAAACGGCTATTAAGGCGTGCCACCCTGAACCTGGCAACCAGAGCTGGCCGCAGGACATCATCTTCCAGGCGATCAGGAACCTTTCCCTCAGGGCTACGGAGGGAGTCCAGGAACATCTGGTAGTACCTGGGGTCATACGGTCACAATTGTAACAAGTCACCAACAAGATGGAGGGTTTAGGTACACACAAACATGCATCTGGCCAGTTGGCTGCTGTTGTTTTAACATCATCATGGTGAAAGGGGAGACAATCTTACTTCATAAAGGTCCTTCTTACCTGATCGAGGAGGAACAGAGATGGTTAAACTTTTTGACGGTGTGAGCATCCAGCTGATCCTGGCGGTTGGCCACGGCCAGCTTCAGGTCCATCATCTCATAGTGGGTCTCAGCCAGCTCAAACTGCAGCTGGCGGCAGATGAGCAGGTAATACTGGGCATTCAACTCCTTGCAGATGGGCTCCAGCAGGTCCACGCGACGCTTGTGCATCTTACAGCGCCGCTCAAGGTCCTCCTCAAAGAAAGCGAGGGCCTTGAACAGGGAGCTGTGGTCCTGCAGGATCTCGATGTGGTCCGTCACGTGGCCATCCATCTCAAAGTAGTCCTTGGCCTCGTTCACGTAGCTCTGGCCAACCAGGAACACGGCTCGGGCCTCCTGGAAGTCCAGCGGAAAGGTGCAGCTGACCTTTTCCTCCAGGCCGCAGATGGAGTCGAAGGTGTCACTGGAGTCAAAGAGGATGGCACTCTTCCTCCCCCTCTCCTTCTCCTCCTCTTCTCCCTGCCTGGCCCTCCTCAGCTCCTCCTGATGATCCACATCCAGCTCTCCGATGTTGTCCTGAAGATGAACGATCCAGACAGAGTCAAACACACAGGGTTATTTTAATGGTACATACAGTAAATGGCCATGTAATCCCAGAGTCTGAATCGCCAGAAACGATGTATCACTGTATGTTACCTCTAAAGGCTTTTTGGCATCTTGTAGCAAGTTAAGGCAGTATTTGATCCAACACCTAGCAATCTCAGCCCTCTTTTGTCTCAGCTGCTCTCGTCGCTCACTCTCTGCTTCACCTGGACACAAAGGGGAGCAGGCAAGACCAGGTAAGTAGTGAGAACGTTTTGATGGACAGTAATGTATCGAAAAATGTATCTATGAGCAGCACATTAAAACCTACTTTCCAGAGCAGCAGCCTCTGAAGGGACTTCTCCAGCCAAACCTGCAATGACACTGGCTGCTGCCAGGCAGTGTCTGCCCTCCATGTAGTGATTCTGGTCATGCACACACACACACACATCAAAATACAGTAATACACAAAACTCTATCCTGGTTGTGTTTCAGTGCTGGGTGAGTGTGTTTACCTTGGTGATGTAGTACTGCGACAGGGTGGCAGCGTTGATGGCCCACTCCAGAGGAGAGAACTGGTTGTACTGCAACTGTCTCTGCAGAGTGCAGTGGCAGTAGGAGCCTGCCTTATCAAACTGCTCAAGGTTTTTATACACCTGGGCCAAGTAGTACAGAGTGTGGGTGTAAACCATCTCGAACCTGTTTCAAGAGACCACAACAATGGCATCATCAAAACCTCCTACATTACTTGATGTGATCCCCACATTGACAGACAGGTCAATAAATAGCCTAGATGTTTGCAATGTTTTAAGTGGGTTAGTGATTTAGTCTAATATTGACAGAGGTATGTCCAATTATTTATCCATGGAAAGTGTTCACCTCTTACCAATCACTGGTGTATAAACATACATTATGTACAACTGAAGCACAGCTTAAGAGTGTATGCTCCTTTTTGAGAAAGTAGTTTTTTGGGTGTGATCATGATAGAGTACCGTTTGGTTCTTTCTTGCTGTGACAACTTCTCCTCCTCTGCTGCAAAGTACTCAGTAATGTCTGTTGGAGGCAATCCATCCTATATCATAATAAAAAAACACAATTAAACCAATTCTGAAACACATAACACAACTGTGTCAAAAGGGGTTGAACATAATTAATCCGTTACATTTGTCATGACTGTCAACGGTGCGCACTCTAACCTCTTTCATGAAACGTTTGTACATTGCTTCAGCCGTCTCTAGATACCCTTGGGCTTTCTCGATTTCATCTCGGCCAGCCCACAGAATTCCAAGTTGATTCTGTAAGGAATAAAACAGTTACAAAACAACAATACCTGGCTTGACATCAGTGTTTTTAATTAAATGAGTACATGACCTTATTGAGGGTTTCGGGAATCAACATCATAACTACAGTACAGTAGGGTTACTGCAGAAAGGCATTACCCTGACTTGGATGAACAGCGACACGTTGTCTGGTGATATATTGCACTTCTCCAGCAATTTCATGCAGTTCATCAAATGTTCCTCTCCGGCAGACAACTCCTCTGTTTCTACATGGTTTACCCCCAAATAAAACTCGATTGCCCCGAGTTGAGCTGCTTGAATCCCAACAGGAGATTCTCCACAGTGGCCTCGCCCAAAAGCATCGTCCTTTGCTCCGTCAATAGGTTGCTCTGTGGGGAGCTGGTCGGCTTCATTGGCGTTACTCTCGTTGTCATGTTCGACATAGAAGTTTTTTAAGGAGCAGTGTATTTCCTTCAGTAATTCCCTTGCGTTATACTTAGAACGAAATGGATCATTCTCCGGGTCCTTTCGAGATTCTACATCAGAAAGATGTTGAGCAGATGTGAATTTATCGCAGATGGCTCTCCACTCGGAACTAGATGCTGTAGCCATGTTGGAAAACAAACTGATCGCCGATGACTAGACAAGGTTGCCAGGTTTTTTCAATATCCCTCCGATCAAATGGTCTTGAAATGAATTATTTCTGACAAATTCCGACTATATAATTGTTTTCTTCTCATAAACAGATTTGTTGTTTGTAACCCAACAGTAACCCACCAGTAACCCTTTTTTTAGTGACAGAAATGATAAGAGAAGAGCACACTCCACTCCAGCTGAAGGCGCTGGTCGGCTTTCGCGAGTTTGCTAGTCAATGACGTAAAATAATTAGTCTCATAAACATGAAACTATTTATTTTACTACAAAACGTGACACACACAGGGGCAGTGTCAGAACCAACAGAACTGAATGTTTTATTATTGTAAGTATGTATGAAAAAAGATTATTCAGAAGAAGCCTCTCTGACATTCAGTAAGGAAATGAAAATCCGTTCGATTCAGGCTAGGTCGGGATGGTCCATCATTGGATTTGAATGAATAATTTGAATGACTCGTTCAGCGCATTAATACACAAGCCCTACTAATATAATAATCATCCAATAACAAATAATCTACACTGCAAAGTCCAAATGTAGGCTATAGTGAATAACTCGTTTTCATAGAATGTTTATAAATAACATTTCCGAATCGTTTAGAGAACTGATTCAGTCCACACGGTTCAGTGAAAGGAGAATCGTTCTCAATTTTCACATCACTCCCAGTCCCTGACTAAACTAGGTAAAGAGGGCACTGGGGAGGGAAAGTGAGAGTGGAGGAAAAAGAAGGACAAGGCAGCTGCAGCTGAAGAGAAATAATGTAGTCTTTGTTGAAAATGAACCCTTTATTATAGTTATCCAAACAACATAGAAAACAGTAGATCACATTATTGGAAATATTGAGGTCACTTTTGGAAGCTTCGAACAGGAGACACATTTCATTGGGAGCGTGACGTGAAGAGCAGTGTCAGTTTGCGCTGTCACACATTGGGAATCGCCTAGTTAGCTAGCTGGCTTACCGGCTAGCTTTCTAAATTAACAAGGACTGGCCTTTTTGCTCTGTGCTTAATTTGGGACAATAGCAAACAAAAGGGCGCTTCTGGACTAAACTTCGTTTTAAAGTTTTTTTTATATCCAAAGGAAAGGTAAGGTCAGTGATATTACGTTAGCTTTAGCTTGTGTTAGCTACTAGCTCATCTAGCTCCATATCCCAAAGTAAACATGCGAAGCCTCCTCGACCTCGCTAGCATTACAGGCTAGCTAATTAAAATGGACATATGAACATGCTAACTTTACCGCTACGGTTTACTAGCGTCAGTCTAACTGGCTAGTGGACTGTGATAGCTAACTAACGTTAGCTTCCCAGACAGCAGCTGTGCACTCGTCCCAACTGTTGTTACTAAGGCAAGTTGTGTCAAATCCGGGGCGTTTCTGACCATAACACTACCATGCATGTCTTATTGTTCGCTAACGTTCATTATATATTTATTCTAACAAGTACTAAGTACCAACTAGTTTTAATGTGAAATAACACCAGACCGTTTTGTCCTCTACAATAAGAGAACAGAGAAGCCTCAAGTCCATCATCGCTGGGTTGGGTTTAAACCGTTTCTGCTCGCTTCCTCAAGCTGACAGTGCATTCAAATGAATATTCTATGATCAGCTCTGGCCAGTCTTGCAGTGAGAAACATATGTAGAATATGGACAGAGATCGGATTAGATATAGAACACGAAGTTTTTGTTGTTGAAAGAAAACGGCTTTATGAAATGTAGACTGGTTCCAGTCCAACTTCAGTGCTTTGCCTGAGGCATTGTGTGCCCTCGAAATATGATGTTGAATCTTCCTTAGCAATTGGTTTTCTATCCTAGAATTTGCCAAGTGAATAATCCAGTGGAGTTTTTTCTCTCTCACAAATATCAATAAATCTGTGTAAGAGTATTGACAGTGTCCTTGAAAACTCAATTTCTAGTCAAATAAAGCCATCTTTATTTAAACTTTTAACTGTGACTGAGTTTAAAAAGTATCTTAATTCTTCCGTGCTCAACCCCTTGATTTACCTTGTAATTTTGTAGTGATATTTTGTTGGTAGTCAGTGTACGCTGGGCCTGTCAGGCACTGAATGTAACAGCCGGCCTATGTCAGCCTCAAGTGTTTATCTTATGCTATCTATTAGGAGCCAGACATCAGTGACTGACCACGATACTAGCCTGTTTGTAGAAATGCACGCCACAGTCCTGAATCATATTCATGAATGGTGTCTCTATTCTCTCCACACGGCTAATGTTATATCTCTATGTCATTTTGAGGAATCATTTGTTTCTTACTTGTTGTTTATTATCAGCCTACTGCCCCGTTGCTGTCATCTGCCCTTAAGCGTCTTGGTGGAGTTGCGGTTGTGCTGAAGTCATGGGGACACCAGGGTCTGGTAGAAAGCGTGCCCCTGTCAAGGACCGGTTCTCAGCAGAAGATGAGGCTTTGAGTAGCATTGCCCGTGAGGTAAGTTAACTCCACAACCCTCTCTGTGTTCACTTTTGTGGTGAAGCTGATGTATCTTTTACAGCGTTGACCTATATCTTCCAGATTACAGTAAAAAAAGGTCAAGATAATGAACATATTATGATTTCAGAAAGGATACAAGCCATCTTGATTTTATAGTTTTAAGTGTGGGGCTAAGCTCATATTTACAGGGCTGAAGACCAATAGAGGTTAATGCAGCAAACAGCCCTCTGAGGCATAAACTGACACATGTTCACACATAGCTCTGCTTTGTATGAAATGGGTCTATGTGGATCTACAGGTTCCACCAGTCAAATCATGTCTCAGCTGCAGCGTGTAGAGACAGCTGGTTTGGGTTGCAGAAGGCTTGACTTGTAGCTATTTAGTAAAATGGAGAGCAGAGGAGAAAATCAGACAGCCTGGCCTGCAATGACTTGTCCTGGGATTATTCCATTTTCTTACAGCTAAACAGTTTTCATTCCTGTGTGGTTCTTTATACTAGACCAAAAGGGAAGCCTAACATAAAGCTCAAGAATATTTACAGAAGGGAAACTTCTGACTAATTTTACCTTAATTCTTAACAAAAAAGGAAGATGTGTTCATTTTCTTTAGAAGTAAATTTAGACCTCATAAAATTGATGATTTGATTCAGTAGTTAGGCTTGTTGTGTCTGAGCTCTGTGTAGTCTGTAGAGAGCCTCACGGCACTACCCAAATGCACAAGGCTACATTTTCTCTCTTTATAGTCATGCAAGCCTGTCATAGAAACATGAGTCATCTGACCCACCCAGCCAGGTCCTAAATGAATCACAGTCTTTCTTGACTGAATGAAACATGCAAACAGAGGCAGAGCCTGTGTGCAGTTTGTCACTCAGTCAGTTAGGTTCACAAGGCCAATCTCCAACCTGTCACACATCACCACCCTCCCAGACAAAGCTCTAAAGCAGCAGTCTCCCTCGGCCACATGGCAACTGTGCCTGCCTGGGAAGGAGAGCCAGCCAACCTGTGCTTGGCACAGAGCACTGCTGAGAGGGACTGTGAATTTGAGCCTGCACTTTCTCCGGCCCATTTTGGAGGCCACTTGCATTACTGGGCAGACAGTCACTAAATATCAGCAGCTTGCTTTCAAGTCGTGACATCAGCCAAGCATTAGGTGATCACCTCACATACAGTTGACTAGTAATGCTTTGGGTCTGAGGGAGAATATGGGCATGTCTGATCAAGGCTGTCACGTTGCTAACTTTGACATTAATGGACATTGGATGGAAGCAGTGGGGGGCGAGTCATCCTAGTTCATAGTCCATGCTGTTTCTATGCCATGCTGGTTAATGATAGCTGTGCTGTGGGTAGGACTATGGCACAGGCACACTTTCTAATTTCTATACTGTATAGAGGCTGGCCGGTAGCTTAAGAGATGGGTGACAATAATGCTAATACAGTCAATAAATTGTCAATAAATGATTAGTGCTTTATTGATTGCTGCTGCATAAACATGTGTGCACGTGTGTTGACATGTAGCCATGGCCTCATTGAATAAAACAAGCAAAATAAATTGTATAGTATGTTAATAATTTAATTATATGACTATTTCACACCTTATTTTGTTATTGTTGTTCAGTATAATTTGCCTAACGTTAATATTACATTTACATTTAGTCATTTAGCAGACGCTCTTATCCAGAGCGACTTACAGTAAGTACAGGGACATTCCCCCGAGGCAAGTAGGGTGAAGTGCCTTACCCAAGGACACAACATCATATGTCATGCAGCATAGTTACACGCAAAAATGGCTGGTTGCCAAACTATGATTTTAATTGTGCTTACATAATCAAACAAAGGTTTTAAGGTGTTGCTCTGGATAAGAGCGTCTGCTAAATGACTAAATGTGATGTTGCAACACACCGCACTTTGCCTGGTCTAGAAGATTCGTTCCTTGACGTGTGTAAGTTGTAAGACAGTTTGACGTAACCCATAATGATGAGACTGTAGTAGGCGAGGCGTGTATGATAGTGCACTTCTCCTCCCTGCTCAGATTCCCCCCCGCCCTCCTCTCGTCTCATGATGTGGGCGCTGCTGGAGGCCTGGGGCCGGGCGGGCACGGCTATAGATAGGCCAGAGACACAGACCTCAGCTGTGCTGCTGTGCAGGTCATTCTGTCAGACAGACCAACAGGTGCAGAGCACAGGGGCTAGCCTGTGGATGTGTGTATCAACATGTTCCCTCTGCTCCCACTCAATCTCAATCGGCAAACAAAGCCAATGTAAAATCTACCTCTACATCCATGTTATAATACTACCGCCGACGCCCTGTTAGACATTGTAGAAAGTTTGGCATTGGTTAGACTAAGGATTCACAGTCATAACTGTACCTGATGTACAGTGACCTTGATCAGCATTGTACAGGGGCGTAAATATTTTAAATAGTTTTCTCTTCACTACATCAGGAAACTTTGTCTGCCTCAGTTCGTGACGTGTCCATGCATGCATACGGGGGAGGTATGCAGATATTTGACCTGAAGAGGATCTCTTTTTACGTGCTTTCTTTAACCCGTCAAGGTTTCCCTGGCTCATGGTACCTTTTCTCCCTCATTGACCAGGAATCAACCAATAACAACGTCGACAGATCTTACACACACAACCTCTGTTTACTAATGATAGCGACAGCCCTCACAGGGCTGCTCATGACTTATGACAGATACAAGGCCTGGAGATACAGGCAACAACACCCAAGATATAATCAGTTAGGAACAGGAGGGACATTGCATGCATGTTTGCACAACAAAAGCCTTTTTTTCCCCCTGCAGTGCTATTTAGTACTGGGAGAAGAACAGATCCAGAAGGCAGTCCTTTCTGACTACATGATAAGCATGTACTGGAATGTTGACTATTTGTTTGCAGTGACACTGTGTATACGGGGAGATAAATGGCTGAGGCCTGTCTATTTAGGAATGAGGGCCATTGTTGTAAGTTGTTTCATGATTCCGTTTGTTTCATTCTTGCAAGTCAGTCAGGAGATGGAAGGTGTGTGTTTGTCAGTCATGTTCCTCTTAAGGGGAGTGTTGGGGGAGGTGTGGTCTGCTTAAATTAGCCACTGCTGCTGAGGCACCCAGCAAAATTAGCCCATATTTCACACTCCATACTGTTGGGGGTACATCATATTAGACTAGTTAGGGAACATTGGTACTTTTGTTTAGGAAATGTGCTTTCAAAGATAACTGTGTGGTTGTTCACCATCTACGTTCCATCTAAGTTCATATGTATAATTTACCATCATGTTCTGTCATTAAGTTATATACCTTATTTACCTATGCCTTTTATTGAATTAAATAAGTCACACTTAGCAGCAACATGTAAAAAAGTTAACAAATGTTTAAAAAGTATCAAAAATAAACTAACTCAGTGGAAGCCGGTTTATATTCCGTTTCCTCTGTGTCAGAATGTTTGTTCACCACTGACGTCTCTGTCTTTTAAGGTCCTTAAATTAGCCTTCCTGAAACTGATGGTTAGCACATGTTGTTGGTGATATGGAATCCCAAGAACTCCCACAGAACGGTATTAATGAGCTGTGACTCATGGGTAAAGTGGTCAACCAGTCCAAGATGTGCAGTAGCTCTGTCCCATTGGGCTCACAGCAGACTTAACCATAGGTCACCCACCAGTGTCATTCATCTCATTTGGGTCTGTTGATTTGTTTTGAACTGGTCTCCATTATGGTGCAGACAACCCCATGTTTACATAGCAACAGCTAAGGGTTAGCTAAGTGGTGCAGATGGTCTTCAGTTTGATATGTGATGTCAGCTGTAAGATTTACATGTTAGCATAATCGTAATGTTACTATTAAGCCAACACATGCCTTGCCTCTCATCAGTTGTAAAGTGCCTCGGGTCCAGATCCCAGACAGTTTAAGGCCAGTTTTGAGTGCTTATGTTCAGCTAAAGTAAACATCCCACTGGGTTACATAAACCGCTCCCTCCTTTTTCCTATTAACAATGATGTCAATCTGTAACTTCAAGTATAAAAGTGCCATTGTGTGTTGTATTTCCGTCCTCTTGCTTTTGCTTTTGTTCCTCTCACACGTCGGGTGTGTCCCCTGGGTACGGTACCTGGGAGTTGGCGTTCCCTCCTAATGACTGTGTGTGTTTTGTGTTCCACAGGCGGAGGCCAGGCTGGCAGCAAAGAGGGCAGCACGCGCCGAAGCTAGGGATATCAGAATGAGGGAACTGGAGCGGCAACAGAAAGAGGTATACGATATGTACAATGTCTCATGTCTACCAAACTACAGCAAATTCCACAGGGAGTCTGCCCAGACAATTTGGAAAGGTGTCCGTCATTTATCCACTTCATCATGACACTTGTCATGTTTGGATGAGGCATTGTTCCTTCCTCAGTACCTGCTCAAGTGCTGTGTGTTCACAGGTCTAACCCAGACTCCATATAGCCCCCCTTTGACACCATTGTACACACTCGTCTGGATAATCACATTCGAAAGAAGAACGCTGTCCTCCCTTCTACTGTCTCTTCTTATACTAATACAGCGCGTTTCAATACCTACCTACGGGCCTCACGTCACAGTGGCCTCTGATAAGAGTGTGTGTCTGTGTGTTTTCTGTGGTACTCCCACCCTTCCTCCCTCCCAATGTTCAGCTCTCTCACCACTCAACCAGCAAGAAATGGGGTTCGATCCACCAGTGGATGGTACAGTACTGTAGACCACATCAGACTGCATGGGTCTCTCTTTCCCTCTCTCCGTTTTAATTTCTGTTTCTCTCTCTTCCTCTCTCTCTCTTCCTCTCTCTCACGCTCTCGCTCAGCACACTAACTTACAGCCTGGTGTGTGCTGTGGTGTATAGCTCCCTTATTGGACTGTTGTTACCTCACTGCAGAAAAATGTTGGTTCGATGTATTTGCTTTGGAGACACCTTAATCTGTGACTGTGTTTTTTGGCCTGGGACTTGACCTCTTGCCTTAAATAGGCCTACGGAAACTTAGTGTAATGCGTCAGTGTTTTTTTTGTGTGTTTTTTTTACCAACTCAGCGTTTTATTGTTTCTAACAATAATGAGATTGTTGCATCATGGTATTTAGAGTATGTTCTATTAACATAATATACTTACATTTTTGAGCACATGCCTTTTTTTTTGCAAACAGTTAAGTAGTTTGACTAATTCTCCAAAGGAATAACATGGTTAGGTAAAGCACGGTGTGTCCAGGTGTATGTGGTCGGTTGTGTCGGAACCGCACTGCGTGTTGGCGGGATGTTTGGTTTTGCGTTGCTGTGACTATGGTGGTGTATCACCTCCTACCCTTTCCTGTTTCTCCACTCCCGTGCTCCAGGCTGACGCAGAGAAGGCCAGGCACTCTGGCTCCAGCAGTAAATCCAGCAGCCATCATCGTCGGGTCCGTAACCCCCCCATTCTCTCTCTATCCTATCCCTCTCTCATCCACGCTTTTCTCTCTTGACCTGGTGTGTTCTGTTTGCTCCTTTTTGTTTCTCCTTTTTGACATGAGCAGGGGCTGGAGGATGATGCCCTGTCAGTCCGCAGCAGTGCAAGCTATAGGGTGTGTACACAGCTCTGTCTGATGACAAGATGGCTGACTTTTGGCTTGCTGTAGAAAGTGCTTTTTAAATGGCCTAACTGTTGTCATTGAAATGTCCATGACTCCTGTGGGTAATTTGATGTGTTTTTTCTGGTTTTCAAGTCCACAAGCTCCACATTGAGAGACCTGGGCAGTTCTCACAATAGCCGGGCAAGCACTTCTCGTAGAAGAGACTTGGCAGTACGTGTGTGTGCGCTTGTGCCAGCGTGTGTGGTTTAAATGTTTATTGACTATATTAGACTGGTTTATTCAGAGCAGGGCATTGGGATGACACTAGGCTATTGTAGATTATAAATAGTTCATATAAATATAACACATTTGATATGTTTCATAGGTACTGTAGTCTAGAAATAGATTTGAGGTGTTAAAACAGTACTATATTAGTTTATTAACTTTGGCTTCAAGTTGTTATATATACTATAAGTGTTGTGCACACTGACTCACAGCATTCTATCGTCGTAATTCCCGCGAATCCTGTTCTTTCCTCAGTCTGACATTCTCGCCAGTAGCTCCTCCCTCAGGAATAGTAGCTCCTCCCTCAAGAACAGTAGCTCCTCCCTCAAGAACAGTAGCTCCTCCCTCAAGAGCTCCCGCTCCACTGTACGTAGTCCACTTGTGTGACGGCATGCATATGCATACAGATAAAGGACAGTTTCGGTCTCAGCTGTGTGTTCTTCCATAGACGGGCCCATAATGTTTGTCTTTTTCTGCTTTTGGTGTTTCTGTGTATTATGGGACTCCAAGAGCTCTGTGTACAATGACCTGCAAGGCTATAAGAAGGCTCCGGCGTCCAGCAGCTCCAGGAAGGACCTGCTGGTCAGTTTTCTAGACCCTGAAATCAGGAAAGACTTGCACAGTTTTCACCACACAGCTTAAGCTGCTCTGTGTCGGGTGTGTTGCCATCTTTCTTATTGTATGTGGTCATGATGCCATGCCTCCCCCCTCCAGACTGGGCTCTACCATGATCAGAGGAACTACAGCAGTCTGCAGAGCATCAAGCCTCCTCCTCCCTCTACTTCCTCCTATCAGCCTCGGGTTGGTCCCTCTCTCCCCTCCCTCTCTCCCCTCCCTCTCTTTCTCCCCTCTCCCCTCCCCTCCCTCTCTTTCTCCCCTGCTCCCTCCCATTCAAACAGAGTTATGACAAGTTACTGTTAACCTGAAACTAGTTAAGGAGCCGAATTCTTATCTGAGCCCAGGTTTATTGGAGGTGTAAACCCCATTTGAGAAGATCCCTTTGTGAATTGTTAACTACAATGAGGGCTTTGGCCTGGAAGCTTAGTGAGTAAGCACAGTGATTCCTTCCATTTACCTGCTGTACCAACTATGTTTGTACAGCAGTTTAGAAACTATACTCACACACAGTCAGTATTTTACTATTGTGTCAGGTTACAATAAGAGGCATTCTGTGGAAGGATCTTGATATTCAAATTGTAGGCATGGTTATGATTAGCTGGGCACATGCAAAGTGTCTACTCTGTCAACTCTTATTTAACCAACTCTGTCCAGACATCAGGGACAGGCTCCCTTCACTTTCCATCACCACACACCTCTTCTGGTGTTCAAGGCCCCAAGATCACCCAGAGAAACAGGCTTCATATGCTATGCAAGATACAATTCAGGGCTTTTTGCAACACCCACACCTCCACCTCACTGTGGCTGTCCTTTAACTGTCCTTCACTCCTCCTTTATCCCTCACCCCCTCCCTTCCTTCCTTCCTTCCTTCCTTCCTTCCTTCCTTCCTTCCGCTACAGGCCACATCCTCAGCCTCTACCACTACTGGTTCGGGGCTGGCGCGCAGCTACAGCATGGTCAGTTATACTCACCAGCACCCCTCTTTCTGCGTGCCTTCACTCCACCTTCAGTTTAGTCCAGTTCCCCATGAATGTATGTGATTGGGTGGCCAGAGGCTTCCTAGGAGAGCTATAATTAGGTCTAAGTGGGCACTTGGTGAGGCCAAGAATATGCTCTGGACATTGGATAAGACAAAACAACCCAGAGTAGTAAGAGAACTGGCATGATACAAGAAATAGTCTGAGGAGGATGTATGGGGATGGATCTTGTCAGTTCACGTCATGTTCAGTCAGTCTGAGGAAGACACATCTTGTGTCATCTCATGCTGCTGAAGCTTGTCACACTCACTCACTGACTGACTGACTGACTGGGATGCCTCCGTGTGCGTGCTATGCTGAGTTGTGGATTCTCTTCCCCTTGTGTCTTCAGGCCTCTATACATGACGACCCTGGTCTCTATGGCTCTCACAGTACCAAAGCTGTAAGTGTTCATAGTGTTTGCTGGAACAGTGGGAAATGATGTCACCATGTGGCAAGGCCAACAACAGCGGCAGCAGCCCACCGTCTTGTGTGTGTGTGTGGCCTGTCTGCTCTCTGTCCCCATGTCAACAATATGTCTGTCCCATTCCACTCTGCAGCCCTCTGAGTACAGCTGGTACTCCTCTGGAGCTAGCTCCACCCACAGCAGCCCCGCGGTGAGATCTCTATACCCCAAATAAACGCACCCCATTCTGCATGTCATCAGCTAACTTCAATCACACAACCATTACTAAAACGCTACCCCTTCTCCTTAACAACTTCCTCTCTTCACTTAGGGATACAGTAGGACATAGTAGTAAGCCACTAGACGACTGTACAGCAGTATCCTGTCTTGATTTATTTAAGTGTGTGTGAGGCAGTTTACAGGGTTCCATCAATGCTGTGTTTTAAGTTACAGATGTAGGGCTATTCTGGTGACTTTCTTGTATCAGATAATTGCATGGTGCTGCTGTATTTGGAAACTCATGGTTAGTCCAGTAATTCAATAATCCGTTGGCGGAAAGTGCCTCTAGAGAACTCTGTCGGTGAGGGCGTGCCTTGTCCTGTGCATGTGGACTTTCCTCTCACTAAGAATGCGTCCTCACTGTGTGCGTGTGTGTTGACGCGTGTGCGACCCTCCCTGCCAGTCCTCCTCTGATGACGACACCGTCAGCACCGTGTCCCAGGACCGCTTCAACCGGGGCAGGAGGGACAGCGTGGTGAGCTCCTGGGCCGGCACCCTCTGACATTTAACACTACCCACAATCCTCCTCTGTCACTCCATCACTACGTCTCTCGACACTGCTTCTCCCACACGCTCCTCCTCTGTGTCATCCTTCTGACCCGTGATGTCGTCTGTCACTGTCCTGACTGAATGTCTCTCTCGTCTCCGTCCCTGTGCCCTCTGCTCTGATCCGCCGGTCAGTCGTCGGACTTCTCAGACATCAGCGAGACGGCCGCTGACTATTTCAGCCGCTCCAACCGGCGGGGCAGCATCGTGTCTGACCTAGACGACCTGAGCATCCCAGACCTGGACTCTGTAAGTGGCTCCGCCACGGCTGGGTCGGTGGAAGCTGGTCTGGCCTCTAACGCACGGTGTTTTGCGAGTCGTCCAGGGTTGGGTTTGACAGTCTCACTGCCTGCGTTTTGTGTGGGGGATGGATTACGTCGAGTGGTTACGTCTGATGTTTTAAGTCTAAGCGCATGGTATGGAGTTGAAAAGATAATAAAATGACCTTTGTGTTTGGTGTTTTTACTTAATGAATGGGACTTGATCTGTGAACATGCAGTAGTTTCAAATGTTGCTGACTAACTTCTTATTTAACAGGACCAACCCCATGCATGGACCAAAGAGGAGAAGCCTTCAGTTTATTCTAATGCGTGTATATTAATGTTGACTTCATGTTTCCTTTTTTCTCAGCTGGATGAAAAATGCAACAAGCAGTACTCAGATTTCAGCAGGGTGAGTGTACAGCGCTGTTTTATATGCTGTCATATCCTGATTAGATCAACGAAAGTAATCCTTATCTCTGTGCTGAACATTGCATAAGTCTGATATGCAAGTATCTACGACCTATACCTTTGGTTCTGTCAGTCAAATGACACACAAGAGCCTGGTGAGTGGATCAGTGCGGAGCTGTGTGGTGTCAGATGGCGGTGTTGAATGACGGGCCTGACGTGCTGTGTGCTGACTGGAGCTCACCGGCTCTTCTGTGTGTCTAGCCATCGTCGCGCTGCACCACCCCGGGCCTGTCTGCTGCTACCCTGGCCTCCCTGGGAGGCACCTCTTCACGACGGGGCAGCGCAGACACTGGAAGCATCGTCGACCCAGACTCCAGTCTGAGTGAACTGAGGGTAAGGTGTTCGCGCACACTCTCATACACGCCCTCACACAGTGTCTGTCTAAAATGACTAAATGTTACAGCAGGTCATTTACACATTTTTGCTTCAAGGTTAGATTTTGTAGTATTATGAGCAGTTTTCTTAAATATATAAAGATGTTATCATTTCATAATGTGCTATTTCAAATCCTAGTGAAATTTTTTTTTTCGTGTGTGTGCTTTATCTTGATTTCTTCTTTTACTGTGAACCATCTTGGTCTCCCTTGGCTGCCTACATTTTCTTGGGGTCTCTTGTAAAATAAAGTATTCATGTGTATGCACGGGAATTCTGGATGTGATGTCGTTTTCGGGATGAACTTCCTGTAAAGCTGTCCTCCTCGTGTGTCTGGGCCTACTGGTCATGTTTCTGCCAGGTGAACGGGTTTGAGCTGGCAGCAGCACGTGGGGCTCACAAGTCTGTCCTTAATTCTCCATTGCCTGTCCTTCAATTCACCCCGACCATTCCTCCCGTCTGCTCTACAGGATATCTATGATCTAAAGGACCAGATTCAGGATGTAGAGGGGCGATACATGCAGGGGCTAAAAGAGTTGAAGGTAGAGGGGCCTGAGCTCGCAGCATGCCTTCTCTTCTTCGTCCTTTCCTGGGAGCCTTGTGGCAGCACTAACCCCCCCCAGTCCACCTATAATAGCCTAACCACCGAGTCACTACTTCTATGGGCTCCCAGTCAGATGGCATGATCCTTGCATGACCTTCCTATGACCCTACCCTGCTTCCTTTTAAACTCAAGCAAACACTCTTATGACAGTGGTGATGGCGGCGTAGGACGAAGGCGCTGCCTCTCCACTTGTAGTGCCCCAGGGGGAAGAGCCTCAACCATCAGTTGTTTTCCTGCTCTATGCTCCCAGATTCGGGCCTTGTAGTTTGCATTGTATAGTTTTCCACCCTGAGCTGTCATCCACAGATGCTGGATGGCCCTCGGGTTACTCTTTTGAAGTGAACATGATTAGCTCACTGTTCTGAGGAGTCACAGTCTGCAGGGATAGCTTATTAACACACCTGGCTCCTGGCATGTCTACACTGTGGCCTAACAAAAACACTGTCAACTCGTTGCTGTTCAATATTATTTTGGTTCAATACTTACAGTAACTCAGTTTGTCTGAATTGTATCGATTGTGTTCCTTTATTCCTTGTAAATCAGTGCACTTAATATTTTAGGTGTTGGTTTCACCACTTGTCAATCTCAGCGGAATCCATTGTGAATTTATGAAGTATTTATACTCTTATATTTACCATGCAAGACCCTTATTAGGACATGACATATGTACAGTAGGTAACTTCCTGAGATGGACAAATGAAGAATTTGCCTGTTATATATTGCTTGTTAACTATAGCTTGTTATCTATTGCTTGTTATTGTGAGTATGAAAGTTATTTGTATATTTCAGTAAAACGTTCCAGAGTTATACAGAACCCATTAGTAGACGAAACTGCAATTTCACAGAGGATCTCACGCTTGGAAGTCATGGTAAACTGGTTGGTATACTGATCCTCATCCAGCAGTGTAAGCAGTCTGCAGGGCTGAGGCAGCATCGTGTTCCCTGTTCGTAAAGACCAGTGTGTGTGTTTGCCCCACGCCTGCCAGGAGTCGCTCTCGGAAGTGGAGGAGAAGTACAAGAAAGCCATGGTGTCAAACGCGCAGCTGGACAACGACAAAGCCAACCTCATCTACCAGGTGGACACGCTCAAGGACGTGATCGAGGAGATGGAGGAGCAGATGGCCGAGATGCGGAGGGAGGTGGAGGACAAGTCAAAGGTAAAGGGTTCACCTTCTGTCCTCTGGGGTCGTCTCGTTTCAGCCTCTGAAAAGTTTGCGCAGCGTGATTCATTGTGGGTGTGACAAAGGTCCTGTGTGGTTTCAGGAACTAGAAAGACAAAAGCATACTTGCACGGTCCTGCAACACAAACAAGAGGAGTTGAAAGAGGGGATCCGCCAGAGAGATGAGCTCATAGAGGTACGACCGCACTAGCAAAACACGTCGACTGGACTCCACCAGTTCACACCTGCATTCTTTCAACACTTTGAAAACGTGTCTCCAAACACTGAGTGGGCTGCAAGAGGTCTAGGGGGTTGCTCTGTACTGCAGTAACCCCATGAAGACAGACCAGACAGTGTGCGTCTGGTCTGTGTGTCCCCCTGAGACACTGTGTCAGTTCCCCTGCTCCTTCACTCTGCTGTCTCTGTCCTAAGCTGATTTGATCCTGTCTTCATTGTGTCTCTTCTATCATTCTGTTAATCTCCTGGCGAAGGTCTCTGAACCATCTCTCACAGTTCATATACGTTTAGTTATTTCTCGTCATCTCGTGTTTCATTCTGCTTCTCCTTGCTTCTTTCCCTTTCCACTTGGGGATATCTCTCCAGGAGAGCCAGCGAATGCAGACTAAGTTAGATACCCTGACGAGAGAGGTGTTTGACCTGCAGGAAACCATAAACTGGAAGGACAAAAAGATTGGGGTAGGAGGTCTCGCAGAGGGCTCTGGTTATAAGAGGCAATAGACGGAGTCACGTTCAGGCAGCGAATACTCTTGATTTGTGGGCTTGACTTCATGGAAAAGCCTTATACAAATGTTTTTAATGAACTGAAAGTTCAGTGGAAAAGGTCAGCGAAAGCGATCAGATAAACACCAAGTCTGTTGCCTCTCATACAGTAGCTGCATGACAGAGAGCCTTTAGGTAAAAGCTTGTCGTTGGATCCATTCTGATTTTGCACTTTCCCAAAATGTGCATGTAATATTGCCATTGTGCGTTCACTAACTTGATTTGAAGACGGAATGCTGTGCTCATAGAATATGAACATGCCAGCCATAGAATAACCATGCTGGTCCAAGAGGGAGAGATTTGCACTGCCTTTAGCGTGCGCACCAGAAATGAGAGCTTATAAAAGGATATTAGAAAAGACCGCTACACTTAGATGGCAGCATGACATCCATTTTCATGCCATCTACTGGATTTCCTGAGCACTGCCTGTGTGATGTCAGTTTGTTGATTATTCGTCCCTCGAGCATTCCCCTTTGTTAGCGTAGTCTTGCGTCGTGTTTTGTTTGTGTGTGTGTCGTGACTTGGTATTCCCGTGTCAGAATGCATAATGCAGTATCCCAAGTCATAATGTGCTGTCTGCCTACCTCACTGTGCATGGAAGGCATGCGTCACTGTGCACGTCTGCAGGTTCGCTCTCTCCGTTTCCTCCTTGTTTCTTGTTTCACTTCTTGTTTTCTCCTCTTGTTTCCCCTCCCTTGTGTGGCCAGGCACTAGAGAGACAGAAAGAGTACTTTGGTTGCATTAGGAATGAGAGAGATGAGCTCAGAGATGAGCTGGCTGACATCAAGGGGAAGTCCAAAAATGGAGAGGTAGGTTACTTGGGAACATTCTGGCACTCTGCAGGGTTACAGGAATGAGCTTGTGTGAACCGAAAGTGAAGACAAGCCAAGTGGTTGGTATGATCGTATATCCACACCCGTTTCTGCTGTTTCTCCCTCCTCGCCAAACGTCTTGAAAACATGTTGGGTGTGTTAAGTATAGATGGAATCTACAGACTACCCGGTATTTTGAGCACCCAAAGCTCTTTGACAAACACAAGGATGTCATTCCTATACGCTAATACATGTCCACTGTCACAGATGTTAACATTATGCGGCTCCTTAGTTCTGCTCCTCTGCCTCCCCGCCCCCAGAAACATGGCCTTGTCATCATCCCGGAGGGCACGCACAACGGAGACATCAGCCACGAGCCGCCAGCCTCAGGGATCACCGTGGTTACCCAGGAGTCCGCCCAGGTGCTGGAGTCAGCAGGAGAAGGGCCGCTGGGTGAGTGGACGGGGGGACGTCCAGCACACCGAGGCTGATGAGGACACCCTATTGGGTCCGTGCTGTTGATCTCTTCGTAGCGTCCACATTAACAGCCGTACCTCTCGTTTCGTTTGTAGATGTTAGGCTACGAAAGCTTGCGGATGAAAAGGATGAACTCTTAGCCCAGGTAGTCGTTGCTTTGGATTCTTTTTCCTTTTATAATGCATCACTTAAATGCTTCCGTGCTCCAACGAGCGCCCTTCCTTCATCAGTAATGTTGTGGTGTGTTCTGTGTCCTCAGATCAGGAAGCTGAAGATGCAGCTGGAAGAGGAGAGGCAGAAACCCTCCAAGATGGATGCTGTGTTTACGGACGGAGAGAAGATGGAAAACGGCACTGACCTGCACTTTATTGAAATGCAGAGTAAGCTTTGTTACTTCTCTCGTTCAGTGACAAGTACAAGATAGTACACACAAACTACAACACTGCTTTGTTTCAGTAATCCCGGAGCTGGTTTCAGTTATCGCTTGGACTTGTAATAAAACTTTTTCCGGCTTTGCAGGAGATGCCAACAGACAGATCAGTGAATACAAGTTCAAGCTCTCAAAGGCAGAACAGGAAATGGGTACAATGGAACAAAACGTAAGTCATGGAAAGTGGTGTGGTTCTTTCCAGGCTCTTTGAGTTCTGGCTGACAGCTTGCCAAGCTAACCACAGGCCACATTAATAATACTACTAGAATCTGACAAAGGAAAATAAATCATGAGGGAGAGATATTAGTGTGTGTGTGTGTGTAATGATGTTACTACTGTATTCTTCTCCTGTCCAGATTAACAGACTAGAAGGACAGGTGTCTCGTTACAAGGCATCTGCAGATAACTCAGAGAAAATCGAGGATGAACTAAAGGTTGAAAAAAGGAAAATTCAAAGAGAGGTAAGAGGAAGAGTCAAAGTCCCTCTGTGAATATGCTCAAGATTTATCCTTGTCTGTTTTCCCTGCCTTGAGGAATCTACATAGAGGATGGGGTCTTGATGTGTAGAGTATTGAAACAGGCCAAATGACAGATACATGAGCTGCCCTCCTAAAAAGATCCAACCTTCAGCCTCTCTATGTCATCCTCTCCCACAGCTGCGTACAGCCCTGGATAAGATTGAGGAGATGGAGATGACCAACAACCACCTAGTGAAGCGCCTTGAGAAGATGAAGGCTAACAGGAATGCTCTTCTCTCTCAGCAGTGAGGCGCTGGATTGCCACAAAAGCCCTTAAACTCGCACCTCAGACCTTTGACTGCCATATTGTGTCTGGAGCACATTTCCATTCTTCCTTGTTAACACTTATGTTGTGTAGCAAAACCAAAAACACTTACGGAGAAAAGAAACACTGGTAGCGCAGGCAAAGCTGTACTTTTTGTTTTTTAATAGACTATGAGCATTGGTTTGTCATGGTGTGTGTGCATGCCAGTGTCTTTGGAAGGGAGCTGCAAAACATCTATAACATTAAGAGTTGCTTGGGGAGATTCTAAGGATACTTCTCTACCCATTACCTTATTTTTCAAAGCTTTGTACTATATCATGTCATTCATAAGGTTTTATTTCTCTGGCTGGGTGCTTAGCTATTCATTGTTTTGTTTGTTTATTTTTGATAAGTTGCATGAATGAGTGTAATAGCGCTTTTAAACTGTTAAGCCCTCACGGCTGCTGTAGCCCTGCACCTGTTCATGAACCCTCACACAGTGAAGTGCCTTCTCACCTGTATTCTGAGGGATTTTTAACGTCCTACAATAATAACAAACAGGTACAGAATAATGTATTTAAAGGTGCGGTCATGATTTGAAAATATAAACGAACCAATGTCTGCTGAGGTTTCATTGAGAATTTTTGGAAAATGATATTTAAGAGATTTCTTGGAAATAAATGTGTAATGACATGAACTGTAAATACTAGAATGTTTTTTGCATGGGTTATGGCACATTTCCTGGAAGTGAGGTATTTTTTGCAACAAAAGTACATCCACAGAAACAGCACTACATACCACTTCTTCAAACTGTGTTTGCTGCTTAGAAAGCATTACAAGTCTCAGGACCACACAACAATTGTGACTGGGGCAGCTACTGCATTGATATATTAATAAACTTTACCAGATTTACACTGCCCTTCTTTCATTACTTTTTATTTAACAAACAGAATTACACTTCATCTTTACCATGTACAAAAATATTTGTAACATCCTTCCAGAAGTGTTCTTACTATATATTGCAAACTTGTACAAAAAACTATGTTTGTGGCAGACATTATTTACAACACAAACAATAAATGTGTCTGAAAGTCATAGCAGCAGATAGAGCTTACTCCGGTATTCATTTACCAGTATTTTCCATCTAGTTTCAGCACCTCTCAAACACTTTGTAGAGGTCTGGCAAGTTGGCTATCTGGAGCACACAGCCATCTTCACTGAAGTGCTTAGGGGGGCTGAAAAGGCTGCGGAATGCTTTAAAGATGATGTGCTCAACCTTCCAACGCCATGAGTTCAGCTCTGTATCCTGCAACACAAAGCAGAAACTAACAAGTCATTATTTTAGTCCTCAACGATATGTTTAGCATCTTCGTAACTTTTGAAACAAAGGGTCATTTGCTACAAGGTCTTCTGTGATGACAAGATATTCTGTAGTTGTCTCAAACCATCTCTGAGGGACATATTGTACCTGCTCCTCCTCTTCTGGCTCTGGCTCCAGGATATACTGCTTTCTGATGGAGTAGAACTGGCTGCACTCCCGGCTGAAATCTCGGAAGAACTCCTTCTCATCATCCCAGTTCACCTAAAAAGGCACCACACACATTTCCATAATAAGCCTCCATACCAAGAGGATTTCCTTTTGAAGTTCTCTCATACTCAGGGCATTTGTTTTTACCTCAGTGGCTAACCGTAGGACAAACATGGGCAGACCCTCCATGGTAGGGGTGTATTTGTCTAGCAGCAGCGGCAGCCCAGTTAGGTTTCCCTCCTGTGATGGAGAGCATGCTAAATGTCACAATGTGATGCAAAGGTCTGCATGTACCAACTCACTATACTGAGATAAAATAGTGAGACACTGACAGGACAGACCTCGTCTATCTCAAAGGAGAAGTAATCCTCCAGCATCTCTGTCTTCTTCTTCAGGAAGTCCACTATGTACTGGGCCAGGCCCTCCTTAGGCCCATCATCCTCTGACCAGCCACTCTCCTCAGAGTCCAGTGCCAGCATAGCCAACTCATACAGCGGCGCTGGAGTCTGTAATAATAACACACCCCACAAAACCGGCTATCAGAAACTCCTCTTTCTATTCATCCAGCCCTTTTCATTTCCCAGTTATGTGGTGATACTCACAGACAGTCTCAACACACCAAAGTTCCCAAAGTCGTAAATCAATATCTGGTAGAAGAGTTCCTGGCTGGAACACAGGAAATGTTACAACTCTGTCTAAACAGGCCCTGTGCTTCATAGTGGCAAATGCTGTGACACCTGTATGTGTGTTTCTGACCTAAGTTTAGTGGTGTTGAGGAGGTACAACTTGGTATGGTGCTGGATAAGAGTCCACTGGGGGTTCACACAGCCAACAAACGAGAGGTTCTGAAGCATCTCTTGAAGACCTGAGAACACCCCAAGAGGTATGGTTTGAGCCAGCCTTTAGAAACACTCATACATAAAACTTGTTCTTCAATGCACTACTGCACAATCAGTCAAGTGAGTTGAATACCTGTATGTGCCCGTTCAGTAATCTCGTCTCTTAGCTCCCTCACACTGGTTAGCTTGATGACTCGTCTTCTGGGAGTGGCTGCAGCTGTTAGGTCCTCCTGCTTCTCTTTTTGGACGACACGAGGCCTCTTCCTAGTCCACACACACACACACACACACACACACACATTTCAGAGATGTATTTTTATAAAGTTCAACAGTCACCGAATCTTGATCAAACTCCACCCTCACATACCTGGAGTAATCATCTAGTGTGTCTGAGCTAGTTCCTGGACGGACCTCTGAGGGGTCACTGGTCTCTTGTTCCTCCAAGGCCTCCAGCATATCTGCATCGTCCATCTCATGCGTGTCTTGTGTAGGAGGCTGCGGTCTGGACACAGGCTCCACAGTGGCCTGACCGGCAGAGGCTGGCTTCTCTTTAGGCAGCAGGAAGGCATCCAGTTTCTGGGCTCGACAGTCAGTCCTCACCATCTGATGGGCGTACGTCCGCTCGCTGGATTCTGCAGTGGAGCTGGTAGAGGGCTTCGCGTCACTAGAGACGGACGGCCTGGGCAGCAAGGTCTACAGAGGGGGAACACATCAAACAACTGAGTTTAGTTTACGTAAACATCAAAGGCTGTAAAGCCTCGCTTGTACATTCAAATAAATATATATTTTTAATGCTTCGACTCTCACAATAGGCTACAGGGGTGCATTACCTGTGTAAAGTATGTACGTGAGGAGTTGGAGCCCAGCAATTTACTCTCTATGTGTTTCTGGACACTCTCGATGATGCAGTCTTCATGGAGGAAGTGCACCTCATGTTTGGTGGGGTGAACGTTCACATCGATATTGTGTGGTGCTATCTCCAGGCTATGGCAACGACAAAGAACATAACATGAAACCAACATCCAACCAAGCTACTTTCCAGTTCTTATTCAATTAAAGTGACATACCTGAGATAGAGGAAAGGATGAGTGTTCTTGGGAAGGTAGGCAGCATAAACCGTTTCTACTGCTTTTTTCAAGGCATTTGATTCTACCAGACGATCTGATAAGAATGTAATTGAATTATTAGCAGAATTTAGTATTGGTAGAATACATTAAAAGGGATCTAATTAAAAGAGTTTAGCTTTTCTGTGGTACATACGATTAATGAAGAGGATGAGGATGCATTTCTTGACTGAGTAGTTGGCATTTGAGATGTAGCCCTTCAGCTTGAAGGTAAGCTTCTGATCCTCACAGCCTACTTCTAAAAGCTCCCTGTGGACACACAACAAAAGTCCCACATTCAGTTGAAAAACACTATAATCATCAAAGCTGGCATTATCTCTGTCTTTGAATGGGTAATACCTGCTGACTGCATTACCAAACACTGCCCGGATGTTGTCCAGTATGGAGGCATTTGGTAGGGTCCTGACATCAGCCATGGTTTCCCCTTGCTGGAAAAACACAGATGAATTATGTAAAACATCCAAATGGCCACAATCAGCCCCAGATCACTATAATCAACCCCCCCCCCCCTCCCCCCAACTACCGTAGATTTATGGTTGCCAGCCATGTCTTACCTTTTTGACAGATAAGCTTTTTCCAGAGTTATGTATGGCATACCTGCAAAACACAGTTATGACTATAACAAAATATACAAAAGAGCCCAAAAGGTACAATAACACAGAACATGGCTACAGACCTGCTCACCACCTCTACAATCCTAGAGTACTCCTCACTGGGGCTCTTCAGAGCTTTCCTTCTGGTAGATACATTGTAAAACAGATCCTCCACCTGATAATGCAGAAAAACGCAAATATTACATAAATTGTGTAATTAGTTAAGTCTGTTCGCCTTCAGTGGCTGGTCACAACTCACAATTAAGGGATGAATAATAGATTAACTCACAATGATTTGTGTCCCCTGGTTACCAGCACACGGTTTAGGTTGAGTCTTTAGTTTCCCATCACAGTAAGTTGCTCTGGAGAAAGTAAAGAAAATACTCAGAGAGACTGAAACATTTATACAATGTAGTAGAGCCATACTAATTGACTTACCTGTAAGCGCATTTGGCATCAGCAGTTTTGGTTGTTATAGTCACATGGGCCACATGACTTATACTGGCTAGGGCCTGAAAATCAAAACATATCAAAAAGTTTGTATGTGATAGCTAACGTTGATAATACAATATTCAAGAAATGAAAAGTCAAGCACTAGACACTGTTCCTACCTCTCCTCTGAAGCCATACGTTGATATACCTGAGAGGTCTTCAAATGTCTGGAGCTTGCTTGTTGTAAACCGTTCGCAAACTATGTCCATGTCGTCTTTCTGCAACATAACAGACACATTGAACCAGGCCATATCACAATAAAAAATATTTTGTTGTGTTGGTAATCCTGAGTCAACATCTCGAAAAACACACCCTGATGCCAGTGCCATTATCCTGAATCTGGATCAGTTTCAGTCCTCCCTCCTTGACAGCAACCTGTATGTTGGTGGATTTTGCATCCAGACTGAAACATGGATGTAAACACGGATTCACTTAAAAAGGAAGATAGCCATGGTGTTAATGTGTCCGTTTTACAAGATTACGTTTGGACCTAGTAGTATCGTTAGTTACAGACAAAAAGCGGCGTCGTAGACTGTAGTGTAGCAAACGTGTAGACTATTTTGATAGGCTAACGAGGTCGCTAGCAATCTTACCTGTTGTTAGCTTGCTAGCGAGCTAGATACAGCCCATCTGTAGCGGTAGTTACAGTAGCTATCCATCTTTATTTGTGGTAATCTTACCAGTTCTCCAGCATTTCTTTGATTGCATTAGCTGGACGTTGAATCACCTCTCCTGCAGCAATCCGATTGACAACGGTCTCATCCAGTCTTCGAATAACTCCGGCCATGTTTACTTTAGGTAATCAACGATATCTCGCAAGTTGTTTAGCCTAGTTAGTAGCTACTGGATCCCAGTAGATGTATTTGTTTGGAATTGCGGATGACTAGCTAGCTGCACAGGCAGACAGTGCATTTGCCCAGCGGCCACTCGCTAAACTGTAAAATTAAAGCGCGGGTTGATAGTACAGGCACATGATTGGCTATTCTTCTAACAAGGGAAATCGTCATTGGTTGGTAGAAAAGAATACGTAGATTGGAGTGACAGACACACTACCAAAACATGCTACTTAAATTCATCTTTTTTTTTGCAGAGCAGACATAAAAACTCCTAGGGCTTCTCTAGACAACAAATCACAGTACAAGTTTGCCATTAAGTTAAAAAGAAATATGCTATTTGATATGGGTCATACACTCTTGCTGTAATGTAACTTTTCAAGCCACTGAATCATTGGTTTCACTATAATATTTAGCCATCAATCCAACAATGTGTGAAATGTGTTGTTTTATTAATATAACTGATGTACACACGTTTAGACATGTTATGATCAATTTTGCATTTAAATATACCATTTACTGCAGTGTGCTGTATGAAGTTGACAATTATATTACAGTCTTGACTCAGGCAACATAACCTCAATGGGATAGAAAGCTGTGAGCAAGAAGTCCGAGGGGTGGCGCTGTTTTGTCACCAGGACAAGCCTGAACTTCTCAATCCAGTCTAACCTGAACTCAGTTTTTGCATACTGGGGTCCATCTGAGGACTGTACTAGACTCAGGTACCTGCAGAGAAAATTTGAAGAGACAGTTATGACAAGTAAAGACAGGTTTGTTACAGAAATAACATGAGAACCAGGAGATATGAGAACCAAGACTGAGTCGGAAATATATCTGCATTTGATTATTAATTTAATTTTGCAAAGATGTCTGTCTTGTGGAGATGTATATTTCATATTCATGACCAGTTTTATTATGTAAGGGTTGAGCAAAGGTTGAAATTGGATTACATAGTTGCATTTTTAGTTATGGTGGAGGTTTGACTTGCACTTGTCTACCTCTCTTCCTGCAAAAGCTCCTTGTTCATTAGCTGTGCACTGAGCCCTGGCTTCACATCCTCCAACTGGCTCTTCACAGTTTCAAACAAGTCCACCTCCATCATATTAATGACCAGGTGCTTTCCAAACCTGTAAGACATAACCACCATATTTCTTATTAGCCTCTTCATCTACATACCTCCAGACATTTATCTCCTTCTCCCTATCTCTCTTTCTTGCTGTCTCTCTCTTACCTGATGGCCCCTAACAGAGCCATCCTCAGTTTCTCAGGCTGCATGTTTTCAGGGTTCATGGCATCCAGGTAGTTAGTGTCTCTGTACCTCAGAAATGTGGCAGCCTGACCAGAGGGATCCACGAGCAGAGGCCACCTTTCTCCCAAACAGACAGATTTTTTAATGACTAAAACATGTGGGTTTATAATGTTGTGTTCATATAGTTAAAGGAGGAGTTAAAAAACAGTTTCAAACCCATGTTAGAAGAACAGGGCAATATAGACAATGAAGGTACAGGTAAAGGTCAGCTCTGAATCTCATAATAACAGTTTGACAATGCTCCATGACCTGCCATCCTGTTTGATCTTGTCTCCCACGTCTTTGAGAAGAACGTCATTAAGATCACGAACCAAGCAACAAGTCCTCCCACGGGCAACAACAGCATCTGAACTCAAAATATCACACAACTCTGGGAAAAGGTCCTGGTAAATGACTCAAAAGAAAAGTGTTTGCATGTACATGTATGTGCGTGTCTTTGAGACAGAGATTAAGACTGAAAGAGAGAGAGAGAAAGAGGTGTGACAGTACACACCTCCACCTGAGTGCTCTCTCAGTGTCAGTTTAGCGAGGGATAGTTGATCAGCAGCCAGCTGAGCAGCCATTTGAGTCTTCATAAATACATCCTCTGTGTCATGAACCACCTGTTCAACACACAGACACACACACACACACACACACAAACACACACACACACACACACACACACACACACACACACGCATACTCAACATGAGTCAGTCCAAAGGCAATGAGATAAGAGCTATTTACTCAAGTTTTAGAGTTACCTGCAATGTGACTTTTGCTTGTTCCATACCCTTCCTCTGACATTTATTATGCTCTGTAATCCTCTTATTCAGCTCTACATTGGCCTTCTGCGCCTTAACATGCAAATTAACATGCAAAAAAAAGGCAGGAACAGAGTGATGACACATGCATTATTGTGTTAACTTGGAATCATTGGCTCCATATGTTACCTCTCTCTGGGATCGCTCATACTTTTTCTGGAGCTGCTCCACCTCTCCTGTCAAACTGGGGTAAAACACAGGCCATTGTTCCTTTGCACAAAACCCCCTATCAGTGAACAATAGGGGCAGAAAAGTCAGCTATCCTCCACTGCTTTATCTTTCCAGGATATTTGACAGCAAAGAGAGAAGGAGACCTTTAGAAAATACTAAATAGGAATGCCAGGAGATTAAAATAGCTGGACATGCTTGGGAGCTGGACATGCTTGGACACTTTATTTCTAAATAAATGTTTTGTTTGCAATTGCTCATCTAGATTCTAAAAGGATCTGCATGGGTGGAGTTGTGGTGGAAATGCGTTGTGTCTCTCACCAGTCAGTCTCTGCCTCCTTTAACTTTTGCTCCTCCTCAGTGCTCCTCTGTTGTTTTTCCCTCATCTTTTTTAGCATGCAGTCAGTGATGCTCAGGTCCCAGCCTTCTAGGATTGATACCAAGGCCTCACCAGATGCCACCTTCAATATAAACACAGAGATTTTGCCTAAAACACACAGTCAACGCACAAAATAAAGTAAAATAGGCCACACACACTAGACACACTAATGCTCACCTGCGCTGGGGTGCTGCCGTCATCTGCGTAGATTCTTGGGTCCGCCCCCAACTGCAGAAGGGTTTGCACTGCCGCAAGGTGACCCCCAAAGGCAGCTCTAAAGATTGGTGTCCGTCCAAACGCACCCTAGAATACATCATTGCCTGAAACAATTCCACACCGGCCCCTCTCCACGTGTGAAAGTGTGTCTAGGTGCTCTCACCTGTGTGTTAACGTCTGCACCTCTCTTTACCAATAGAGTGATGACCTCAGGCTGACCCCCTGCTCCTGCCTCCGACACAGCCGTGTTGCCGTTGGCATCCGTGATATTTATCATGCGGAGCTGATTGAGCAGCTGTTGGCGTTTGCTTGTTTTCTCAACCCCAAGGCCACGCTGTGTGTCCCTCTCAGATGCCTACAGCAAGTAAAGGAAAAGGATAATCATCTTGTCAGATTCAACAACTGTCACCTACTGTTCAGAAGTACGTCAAACTCACTTCCTTGAGAACTGTTAAGACCACTTCTGTCTCCCCATCAAAAGCTGCTTCCAGAAGGCGTCTCTGAAGGAACTGCTCTTCCTTCTTCTTCTTTCTCTCCTCCTCCTCCTTCCTTTTCTCTTGCTGTGCCTCCTCTTGTTTCCTTCGGACTATTGCCACAAAAGCCTTCAGACAAATAAAAAAACATTGAATTCAAGGATAACACAAAGTTAAACGAAATGTTATGTTTATCGTAATCAGCAATGACTTTCTATTAATCTATTATATCATACTAACCTCTTTCTCCAAGCGTTCCATTAGATCCTCATAGTCCTGCTTTTTTTTCTGTTTTCGTTCTAGTTCCCTCTTGGCCAGCAGGCTCCTGACAGCACACTGAATGGTCACTGCAGCTTGCTGCTCTCGCCTCCGCTCCACATCTACCAAAAGAGTAGGTGTGTAATTGTGGCCAAAACATTGTGCAGTATAATTCAACACTACAGTATCTAGTGTAACCTCAGTGCAGATTCTTTGAATAGTTTACCAAAGTCTATGTCTTGTGACACTCATTCCAGCCTGGTGTTTAGCTTGACCTTAGGAGTTTGTTTATTACAGTGATTTTAGATTCAACTACAGTACATACCAATACTTGCACGGCCAAAACATTAATTTATTTTAAAAGAAATTGGGTGATACAGAAAAGAGCAGGGAAGGAACTTTCTTGTTGATCTAATAAAAAGGCCCTATGGTATGGCCCTATGGTATGTTGTGAGACAACATATGAACAAGTGTATGTCATTTTTCATGCTGCTACAGTTCTTACTTCTCTATTTGCACTGGATGGGTGTTGCCTAGGGGGAAACAATGAGGGATTGTTTTCAGGCCCTCACTTGAATTACATCATGTCCTTTACTTAGTTACACCAGACTCCTCCTTGTTTAACCCTTCTTGCAAAGTGTAACTAAGGTTTATGAGCTAAGTAATGTCCAAAATGTACACAAAGGGCCAGTAGAGAGGTAGGAGGGATGTTTAGAGACAGAGAAATACGGTATAAACACAAATCTAATCTAATGTTATAAGATATCACTGGGTGAAGATCCACTAGTATCTGAATAGAATCCACCTCAATTAAAAAAAAAAACAAGTGGTCTGTTAATAATGGAAGATGGTGAATACATCATATAGATGGAGTGATGCAAAACTGTACTTTTCTTTGATAGTGTTGTGAGCACTGTCTCTGTCAAGGGGGTAACACCTCTGGACTTGTCAGCTGTGCTTTTGGACTGGCCACCTTGTGCCACCTTGGTGCTCATTCTGCTTTGTGGAGATGCTCCTTTTTCAGGGGTACACAAAGAGACATTGAACATCATCACTGTATGACAAACGAGATGTTTGCTATATGTTGTCATGAAATTTCCTTGTGAGTAGGCCTATAAGAAACTCAAACGTATCCAGATAGACATATAGTGTAAATACAAATTTCAGTAATCCAGATGACATGGCCTCCTACAGATTATTTATAGGCCTAAAAGTTCACACAAATTGTTTCATTGGTCACCAACCCAATCCAGTACTGTAAACACCCATCTCTCTGTATCCAGAGCTGTGCTTTCATACTGTACCGGTCTTTGAGGTTTGAGTTGCTCTCTTTAAGGGTGCCTTGGCTCCAGCCTTCCCAGAAGATGTCATTTTTCGGGAGCTCATGTTTAGGTCATTAGAAAGAGGGTGGGTTCTGAGAATGGGAAAATGTCTTTAGGCTACCCAAGCTAGCTAGTTAACTTGCATAATGAGAAGAGCCATAACTTTTTACTTGGCGTACAGAAACTCTGACGCTCACTGGTCGCCGTAGTAACACAACAATCCTCCCTCTCTCGCACACTGCCAAATCATCTGAAAATCTGGCTAAGAGAACGGCTCTGGAATCTGAGCATTTTGTGGACTGCTGAAAATGTGATAATGCATTGTGCCACACTATTGGCCACAAACCATATTTTCTGTATTTCCCTAGCCTACTGTAGTGTAGCGCTCGATAGTTCGCACTCGACTCGGTCAGGGACTCGCTCATTTCGGGAAGCCTAGGGGACATCTAACTTGGACAGTGCGCAAGGCGGGGCAACATTGACGACAGTGTCTTGGCCACAGAATCTTCATTCTTGCCTCAAGCATGAAAATAAACTGGTTTGGCCTGCGAAGATGATAAAACTACGCAACAGAGCTCTTTCACAAGACGTTCACCGGTAGGCTATGTGACTAGAAAAATAACTGACGACGAGGATAATAGACTAGGCTACGTGAGTTCAAGAAGAAATTTAAACGAAAAGAATCTTTACGTCGATCTGAGAGGTGAGTAGCCTACTATTTACACTTTTGAGGAAAACTAAAACAAACATGGCAAGTTGTTGTACAAGACGAATATCACTTCGTTTTTTTTAACCGAAAGACGTGTTCAATACAGTAAGGGTAGCCTACCATGTTGTCAGACAGCTGTAGCTTCAAGATAGCCTATCGTTTCGTAGTTTAGACAGTTTTTATGGATTAAATTATAATTGTTCTTTTGTCAGTATAGTACCCAGTTTATTGTACCTAAAATGTTAGACTATGTTGTTCCATACACTACAGACTTCTAGGTAAACTATTGTATGTTTTCCCCCATAATAAAATATGAACTTGCTGGTGAATTTGATTCCGTTTGGACAAGGGGAGGAGGTACATTCGTTGGTATTATTGTTTTAACCTTGTGACACAATCTTTTCAAGTTTCTGGGTCAGGGGTTACTTAGGGACAGAGTTCGGGAAGTGATTTTAAACGTGTTATTTCAGTATGCCTGTCTGTGACCAACTCAATATCCTCTTGTTTAAGTGTGGTCTCTGGCAAGCAATTATGATCCAAGTGTATGTCCATGCAGTGAAACATGTTTTTAATTTTATTTTGTATGTGTATTTGTATCCTTAGATCACTATGGCCCACCGCTCTCAATGCTCATCAGCTGGTGATAACCCTCTGGACCCTCATTATTTGCCTCCCCACTATCGAGAGGAGTATCGCCTGGCAATTGATGCACTTGTAGAGAAAGACTTGGAGAGCTATTATGGTTTTCTCCAGAATGCAAATGTGGTTGACTTCCTTTCTAGACAGGAGGTTGAGTACATTAAGCACACAACACAGATGCCACATCAGAGCACACAGCCTGAGCTGTGTGCACCTGAGCTGTACCTGGGCCCTGGGGGTGAGGGATCTTCAGACACATACTGGCCCATGCACTCTGACTTGGATGCACCTGGCCTTGACCTCGGCTGGCCTCAACAGCATCGTTTCATCGGCCCCACAGAAGTCACCACACTGGTGAACCCATCTGAGCCTGATATGCCCAGTATCAAAGAACATGCTCGTCGACTTATTAAGAATGCTCAACAAGTAAATTTTTATTTTATTTTTTATTCATAACATGTTTATGCTACTTATTCCTCAAAGGAAAGGCAACATTTCAGTCTGATCTGATATAAATAAGTCTGAAATTAAATGAATGCATGTGGCTGATTAGCGAGTGGACTGCGTTGTGTTTAAGACATGACACGTCAGATCAGTGTCGTCAGCTTTTTACTACAAACTGTGTGCCTATAATATACTGGTTTCTAATTAAATGCTCATTGGTTCTCTGCAGCTGGTAGCCGTGGTCATGGACATGTTTACAGATGTTGACATCTTTGCTGATATTCTGGACGCTGCCGGGCGAAATGTTGCAGTCTATATCCTTCTGGATGAACATAATGTGCACCATTTTACTAACATGGTTTCCAATTGCCGGGTAAATTTGGAGAATATTCCGGTGAGTCTGTGTATAAAATGATTTCTTGTTTTTTTCAGTTAAACTCCAAAAAATTTACTATTTAAAGGGTAAATGCATGGACATTTTATGGAATTTATTATGGTGTGTTGCTGCCACCTAGAGAAAATAGACTCCCATGTTCTTATATTTAGCACTAAAATTGGAAATTAAGGGCTATTTTCATTATTCATTGTTCCTGGGATTATTTGTATTCCTTTTTTTTTTATTACAGTTAATGCGAGTGAGAACAGTGTCTGGCTTGACCTATTACTGTCGAACTGGGAAATCCTTCAAGGGCCAGATGATGAATAGATTCTTGCTGACAGACTGTAGGGCAGTGCTGAGTGGAAATTACAGGTGAGAATAAAACAAACAAGAGATGTACTGTATTATTTTTTTTTATCAAAATCTGAGTAGAAAGGATATTTAATCTTGTATTAATTGCATTACAATCAAATATACATTTTTTTTTTTTCAGCTTTATGTGGTCATTTGAAAAGATTCACCGCTGCATAGCTCACCTTTTCCTTGGACAGCTGGTGACTACTTTTGATGAAGAATTTCGTATTCTCTTTGCTCAGTCCCAACCTTTGATATTTGAAAATGTACTAGCTCCAATGCCAGACTTCAGCAGCTTGTCTGACAGGCTAAGCAGCACTGATCAGACACCATTATTCAGAGATCCTAGAAAAGTCCTGCCCATAGGAAGCACTGGCTCTATGGAATGGGCCAGACATTCCTTTGATGAGCGAATGTACTTAGACCAGAAACAGATGGCTCTCAGGAAGCACAAGTCTAGTGTCCACAGGTCACTAGACCAAGGACAGTTGGAAATGTACAACTCTTCCCAGCATTTGAGAATGGATCCATCTCTTATCGAGCAAGGTTACCCTATGGTCCCCTCTCCCAACACAATGGACTCAAATGAATTTAAAAGTCACAGTTTTGTTGAGGGCGCTCATGGCAGAGTCCCATCATATCGATTCATGCAGCACCAGACCATGCAGGGCTTTGAGACCCAGGGGAGGCAGATGCACAGAGAACAACAAAGGGAACACCCTCTGTACCAGAGAGCAGGACCAGAACCAGGTTATGCTGGCTATGATAAGTTCAGGGGTTATGGGTATCCTTCGATGGATCAGTATACACAAGCTGAATACCCACCAGAAATGGAGCCTGAGCCCTATGACCCTGTACTCAATTATTTGTCATCCACCAGTTCTGTAGCGATGAACGACGACTCATGCAAAGCAGCTTCAGGGGAGATTTCACTTGGTCTACCACATCCAAAAAGAATAAGTATCGGACAGCCATATGCCTGTCGGCGCTCCCCAACACAGAAAATGCCTTCTGAACAAAATGAGTTCTTCCAGCAGCCCAACATGGATCACGAAACACCAGACCTTAATGCCAAACAGGGTATGCGAGATTGGAGGATCAGCTCATATCTCAGTGCTTTTGATGATACAGGAGATGAAGATGTGTCAATGCAACCACCCATTGGGATTGACCCTTTTGAAGAGCCTCTGAAACATATACAAGTCGAGTCCTCAGGTCCAGTGCTGTCAGACTCAATGTTTCGTACTAAAGAAATACCTAAGTTTCAAACAGCACCTAGAGTAAGTAAGCTCCCATATTACACCAAATCAGTCCTCCCAGAGTTTAAGAAAGTGCCCGATATTGTTGTCACTATGTCATCAGAGGCTGATACAACACCATCAGAGTCATCATCGACTACAGAAGGGGAAAAGACAGAGGAGGTGGAGGTTAAGGAACCCAAAGAGATCTGTGTAAAAAGGGAAGAGTCTTTCCGCAAGAGTTACAATGCAGCAGTCCAGAGGAGTTCTAGGCTGAGATCCTCACTAATATTTAGTTCTCAACTCGAGCAGCATTTCTCCCAAGACACGCAAACTACCTCTGGACAGCATGATGAGGAAACGAGCAAGAATGAAAATGACCAATTCAAATTACCCTTTGCCTCTCCGATGCTGGTAAAACGGAGATCCTTCACCCGGGAACCTTTTGAATGGAGCCGTTACGTAAAGTCAGTAGGTACTGACAGCACAATCACTGAGTCTTCCAAATCTGATGACTTAGTCCATGATACAGGTGTAACAAAATTACCTAAAGTTCTTCCTGATGACAAAGAGATAAAGAAACAACCAAAACCTACTGAAGTGGAGCAAACAGTTTTACCGGCAGTACCGCCACCCAAGCGCTCTCAAGATGAGCAACTGAAAACTATGAAAATAGAACTGAAAACCGAACAACTAACACACTCAACCAAGCCATTTTCAAGCAGTATGACCTATGTAGACATGAGTGATCCAGATAGTAGACTTGTGTTTTTCAAAGAGTTAGCTGCCAAGCGAAAAGCTGAAAAGAATGCACCACTGGTGAACATCCCTGAAAAAGCTTGTATAAAGACTGATCACTCAGTAACCACAAGTGACCAAAGAACCGAAACCGCATCCCAAAAGGTAGAGCCTGGACTCTCTGAAGTTCCAAAAACAACAGTAGAAGCTGCCATCAATATATCAGCCAAGCCAGCAAAAATAGATAGAACACCTGAGACAACACCATTTTCTCAGGAGATAAAGAGCAAGATGTCAACAGTAACATGTGAACAATCAAATCTTAATCCCAATGAGGCCTTTAAACCTAAGGAGCAGGATCCAAATATTCCCCCAAATGTCTCTCAACCCCTTAACAGAGAGGGTGTCTCTAGTAATGAGGGAGTACTTCCAGGTTCTACTGATGCTGAGAAAATTGAATTGAAGAGAAACCAGATTGTAAGAGAAATAAAGGAAAATGATCCTACTACCTCAAATAGTGCCTTTGTGGGCTCAAACACAATTGAAAAGCAGTGTAGACCACCTGACAGCAGTTCAACAGGCTCATCAATCAACCCTATCTCTTCAGTATCATCACCCTCTCCCAATCAATCAACACAAATTGAAATTTCCTCATCTCATCCACCCAAACAATCCAATATGCTATCATCTCTTCATCCCACTCCTGTTTCAAATGACTCAGCTAAAACTTTAACCTCAACAAAATGCAGTGAAAGTCTCACTAAAGGGACAATCATAGATTATACACCAGCTTTGAATGAGCCCAGTTCATCAGTTTCACCCCAAACAGACCACTTATTTCCACCTAATTCATCTCCTCAGTGTGTCCCAGGAACAAAACCATGTCCACCAACTATTCCATCAGAATCTGGCACCTCAACCCTTTCCATTCCTTTGGAGTCCAGTCAGTCGGCTAGTCCCGATGAGTCTGTTTTGCCAATCAACCCTGAAGAAACTAAAGCCAATGAATCTCAAAGTTCCCTTCCAGTCAAACCACCATTTAAAACCAAAAAAGGAGGATCCAGCTCCTCTACACCACCCCATACAGAACGCATCTCTGCTCCACAGCCCAGCTTAGCAACATTAGAAACCAGTTCTACTCCTCATCCTGCTCCCTCATCAACAAGTTCTACTATTCATCCTGCTCCCTCAGAAACTCATTCTACCACTCATCTTGTTACCCCAGGAACAAGTTCTACTCTTCATCCTGCTCCCACAGCAGCAAGTTTGACTCTTCATCCTGTTACCCCAGAAACAAGTTTGACTCCTCATCCTGTTACCCCAGAAACAAGTTTGACTCCTCATCCTGTTACCCCAGAAACAAGTTCTACTCATCATCCCGTTACACCAGGACAAAGTTCTACTGCTCACCACGTTACCCCAGGAACAAGTTCTACTCCTCATCCTGTTACCCCAGAAACAAGTTTGACTCCTCAGCCTGTTACCCCAGAAACAAGTTCGACGACTCCTCCCGTTACCCCAGAAACAAGTTCTACTCCTGCTACCTCAGCAGCAAGTTCGACTCCTCATCCTGTTGGCACAGGAACCAGCTCAACTTTACACTCTGTTTCCTCTTCCACTAGCTCCAATCCACATCCTGATTCCCCAAAAGCTAGCTCCACTCTACATCCTGTTGCCTCAGCAAACAGCTCCACTCCTCATCCTGTTCTCTTTTCAACCAGCTCCACTACCCTATGTCAAGAAAATACCCCTGAATCACAAACACAACATAGCTCTCTGTCAGAAACAACTCAGAACGAATCTCTCTCTCCAATAATGACAGATGTTTCTTGCTATACTGCAACAGAATCAGGTTCTTCCCCCGAATCTCACTCTGACAGTGTCTTAGCTGAGTCTTCTGAGAATTACAAAACAGAGGTCACCACTCCCGAGATCAGCCCAACCCCAGACAAATCCAGCTCCCTTTCAGACCCCACCTTAACAGAATCAAGTGAATCTCCCTTCCCCACACACATAGAATCATGCTCTTCATCTACGCAGAATAAATCTAGTTCCTCAGTCAATACAGTTCTAACAGAGTTCAACCCAATTCCCAACTCTACTTCAGGTGAATCCAATACCCCAAATCTATCTATTGTTGTTGAAAACAATAGCCTGAATAAGGAGCCTTTAAGTGAACTTTGTGTGGAGTCAAAACCTGAAACATCTGAGGAATCTGTTTTCCATGAATCACAAATTGATGAAGCAAATGTTACCCCTTCAGCTTCAGAGAGTGCATCAGATCAAGTCATTCCAATTTCACCTCAGTCAAAGAATTCAAAAGTAAGCCAGTCCCGCTACCATTCATCTACTGCCAATGTACTGTCAAGTAGTAACCTCAGAGATGATACAAAGATTTTGTTAGAACAGATATCTGCAAACAGCCAAAGCCGAGCAGAGCTCGCCAAAGAAACCGCTGTCACAGATGATGCCAAAGAAGATGAGGCTCACAGGGTGGGGAGTGTGGAAGAAGGGACTATTGAACGATCACAGTCCAGTAGGCAGTGTAGGACTGATCAGGAGCGGCAGAATCTGCTTAAGAAGATCAAAAGCATGCGAAAGGAGAAGAAAGTCTACAGCCGGTTCGAGGTATCTATTTTCTCCGTAAAAAAAAATACTTGGAATAAATTAACAAAATGTAGTTGAATGCCTGCCTCCCTGTGTCAACTCATGTCTTCCTTTTTGTTTTATGTGATAGATGGCACCTTAATGGGTGAAGAGAGCACAGACAAAGACCATCACACTGGACTGAAGAAAACTGTTTAATAGGCATCCTATGACTATCAGTTGATTTAAAAGCAACTGTGACATTTGTTGAAAGCATTTGCAAAGATGGACCAAAAATAAATGACTCAGAGAGGTCCATGTTCTGCTGCTCCAAAGGATCTCACACATTGTGGGCCTGAAACAGTGATTCCTATTCAGCTGAATGAATGACAACCACTCTTATAAAATATGCATCGTTGTAATCAATGATTACTTGTTACTCTCTGTGGGGGGAGTATTATAGTTGTGGGTGTGGTATGAATAAAATGTGATATAATATTTTGACAATGTGAAGTGTGCTCAAACAAAGATTTCTTGAGTATTCACGTCTAGATTTTGACAACAAATATATCTACTGTTTGTAACATTTTTGTATTCTTAACTCAAATATAAGGGAAAATGTACTAGGAGAGTATGCCTAAAGTGCCCTTTAGTAGGCTATCTATAGGTGCTGACTTGCTTTACTAGACTGGCCAACCAAAACATGTCAATGAGCATATAGTCCTTTAGTTACTGTGTCTATACAGCTTACTGCTGTCTTTTCTGCTCAAAATAAAGTGAATGTTTATTATAGAAGCTGTTTTTAGCCTTCTTTGTGTAATCTCTTGATTTTGGATGTACCTTCTGATTGTGTGAAAATCATTCATAACACACGGTAATAATGTCTCCCACATCTGGCAAACTCGTGGTAGGAATCAGCAGACACTAAGCTCCTTGACTCCTGTAACTTGTTGCCCTCTTCCCCTTTAAAGTATTTGTTTTAAAGTGAAGCACATGCGCTGAAGCAATTTCCCTTCCTTTCTGAATCATATTATCTTCATTTGACGAGGCAGCCATTCTGATGCAGCTGATGTTAAGCACAGCCCTTACTGCAGTATACTGGTGCCTTCCCCCATGGTGTGCTGCTTTTGGCCATATGATTGCCATATCTGTAAAGTGGGACAGATATCAGGAGTCGGATCAAAGTGTAGAACAGATTTTTAATATCTGCCTGTACACCAACTCACTTGGACCAATCATCACCTCCCATGGCTTCTCCTACCACTGCTACGCTGATGACACGCAGCTGTACCTGTCGTTCCCCCCGACTGATCCGGGGATCTCAGCTAGGATTGAGGCCTGCCTCACAGACATCTCCGCCTGGATGACCAAGCACAGCCTCCAGCTGAACCTTGCCAAAACAGAACTTCTCATCATCCCGGCCAAACCCTCAATCTCCCACGATCTCTCAATCACCATGGGATCTGCGACGGTGACCCCTTCATCCTCTGCCAGGAACCTCGGGGTTACCATGGATGACAAGCTCTCCCTCACTTCCCACATTGCTGCAGTCTCCCGGTCGTGTAGATTCACCCTCTACAACATCCGGAAGATCAGGAGATACCTGTCTGAGCATTCCACCCAGCTGCTAGTCCAAGCACTTATCCTCTCCAAGTTGGACTACTGCAACTCGCTGCTCGCCGGTCTCCCAGCATGCGCAACCCGCCCTCTCCAGAGAATTCAGAAAGCAGCGGCCCGCCTGGTCTTCAATCTACCCAGACGCTCCCATGTTACCCCACTCCTCATCTCCCTCCACTGGCTTCCCATCATGGCTCGTATCAGATTCAAGACCGTGGTACTGACCTTCCGAGCGGTGAACGGGACTGCACCCGACTACATCAAGTCTCTCCTCCAGCCTTACACCACCACCCGCCACCTACGGTCTTCTTCTGACAACCGTCTGGTGGTCCCACCTCTCAAGAGCGCCAGCTCCCAACCCAAGCTCTTCTCCGGTCTGGCCCCGCAATGGTGGAATCACCTCCCCAGCTCCATCAGAGACACTGACTGACTCCCCACCTTCAAGAAAAGGCTTAAGGCTTACTTGTTCCGGGAGTACAACGGTACTTAGGAATGGTTTGCTGGACCTGATGTTAGCTTCCTCCAGGAACACAATGACTCTTATTGAGGGACTTGTTGCTCTTGTTGGTTAGTTGTAACTGATTTAACTTCTTGTACTCACTGTGAATTATATTATTGTTGCTGGCTTTTTATACAGGTACACTCTTGCACTTTTTGAGGTTCACTAACCCTAACCCAGGGACATTAGGTGATCTATATACAGGTGGTGATATTAACTCAAAGCAGGTGGGTGTGATTAGAATTTGGCAGATTATGACCTCTGGTGGTGAACACAAGGGCAGGCAACCTGAACAGACTCAGTTGTCCAGTTCCTGGACAATGTCAATTAAAGACAATGTGCAATTACACTAAAAGTACAGTAGGAACTTCCTGGGTGTGTTCCTGTCCTGGTCTTGTCTCGCTCTCTCATGGCTCCCTGGCCTACACCTCCTGATTTACCTTCCAATCAACCAGCTGTTGTCCATGTGTGATTACCCTGCATTGTACTGTATGTTTGCTCCATTGTCAATCCCTGTTGGTTCCTTTTTGTGTTGTGAGTATTTCCGCTGTGTACCTGTTTGAGAAATAAATACTTTGTTTCTAGAAAATCCTGCCTTGACAGATTGTCTATCCATGCTTGTTTCCACCCTCCTGCAGCTCACTGTGACAGTTTGTTTAATGAATATGCACATTTTCTTAATGGGAGGGGGCTTCTTCTTACAAACCCAGACATTAAACAAACCTGATATTTTAACATGCTGAGATGGTTTGGATACATGGATTTCCTTTGTATATCTTGGCTAAACTTGGGCATTGACTTGTGTAGCAATTCACAACTGACCTTCGCATTTTCAACCTTTGCTCTGTTGCTCTTACTTACATTAACTAAAGTTGACCATTCATCTTTCAGTCACAACTTCAGTCAGTATTTTTCCAGAAATGGAAGAGGAACCACTTAAGTTTAAACCTGGACTGCTGTCTTATAAAGGCTTAAATCGTATTAGGAATGTTCACAAGGAAAGTTATCTTGATTCTCTGCCGGAAATAGAAATCCAGGACAGTGACATTTTTGTCATTACCTATCCGAAGTCAGGTAAACCTGTATTTCTACTTGTTATCTTAAGATTCTTGACTTCATTAAATATTTGTTAGGGCCTAGATATGTGCGTTACATGTGCATCATGCTAACCAAATTGCACTAAATAATTTCATTGTGTCCTGTAACATTCAACAGGGACAACATGGATGCAGTATGTTCTTGCATTAATGTTCCACAGTGATGAATTGGTGGGAGATCACAATAAACACGCCATGAGAATTGTACCATGGATAGAGGTAGAAATGGATCACAGTACAACACGTTTACCAAGACTGTTTGCCTCTCACCTTTTACCTAGTCTTCTACCCCAAGGGTTAAGAAAGAGGGGAAAGGTACGTGATACAGTAGTTATAAACTTGTTTATATAGCCTATGATTATTCCTTCATTGCCTTTTTGTCATGACTGACATATGCTTACTCTGTGTGTTAGATTATCTACTTTGCAAGAAACCCCAAAGACGTGGCAGTATCATTTTACCACTTCCACAATGTCAGTAGACTCCTGGAAGACAAAGAAGATTTCAACACATTTCTGGAAGAATTTGTGGAGGGAAATGGTGGGTTTATTTGGCCCTGCACACATATTATTGGTCAGTAATAATACACAAAAGTACATTAATAAATAATTTACCAGAAGTTTATCACTTGTTCTCATCCTTAATATAGTTTTTGTCAGTTCTTGGTTTGACCATGTTAAGGACTGGTATAGCCAAATGGACAACTTTGACATGCTATTTTTCACTTATGAAGAAATGAAGAAGGCAAGACACGTACAAAACATTCTTCTAAAACATCAATGTTATTTAATTTATGAACTTCAGAGATTTGATAAGAAAATATTAACTTTGAATATTGTACAAAATGTAAACAGTGCTTCTTGACTATTTAATTTCGAAATTTGAAACAGGACCTCAAAAGAACAATTGTAAAGGTTTCAACCTTTCTGAAGAAGTCTTTTGACGAAGAAACGCTGAACATGATTGTTGAAAAGAGTTCTTTCAGTAACATGCAACTAACTCCAAATGCCAATTTGGACACAGTGTCTCCAGACCTGTTTGACAGCAGTAAAGGTCGGATGCTGAGAAAAGGTGACTGCTCACAGAAATTGACATGCCTCACTTAAGTTGATTTTAATGCAGTTGAAATATGCAAACGTGACTGTTCTGTCTTCCCAGGAAAAGTTGGAGACTGGAAAACCATGTTCACTGTCGCCCAGAATGAGAAGTTTGACAAGATCTACAAAGAAAAGATGAAAGGTCTCCCTTTGGAGTTTGTTTGGGACCTATGAACAGTTTTCAATCTATAGTGCCTAACCCAAAGCTAAACAAATACAATGCGATGAAAAGGATGGATTCTGCAGTTATTTGTGGATTAAATGTAACTTTTTGTGAACAACATTTTATTGAATGCATGAAAAACTGTCCTACCTGGTTTCATGGTTCATGAATTGAATTGTCTTACCAAACAGTTTGCAGTGTGTGAACATGACTCCTAATCACATGCCAATCTTGACTGGTTGTGAAAGTTGAAAGCCCCATACGTCATCAGGAACAGTGGGCCTCTTGTCTTGGAATGTGCTTTTGTAACCCTGCTGCTGGCGAATGTCCTTCTAAATCCATGCTACATCACACTAATCTTTCAATAAAGGGTCTTTCTTAGACAACTCATTCCCATTCACTTTTACTAGCACATGGAGGAGTAGTGGAGAACTTGTATAATAACAGCTTGCATTAATTCAAAATAAAACATTTTAATAAATACATTAATATAACCATAGATTAACATGAGCGCAATGTTGAGAGCAGTTTACCACATTTTGGCTTTCAGCTGGTATGCATTTGTCATTCAGTCCCTCGCTGCCAAGGATGGAGAAAAATTACCACCTGGAATATTTGTTTATGGTGGGCCATGGAAGTACCTTACCTTCTTAAATTTGGTAAGATCTTTCATTTAGTTTCAGAGGCTGAAATTGTTATTCTATTTTATTTAATATTAACAATTTATCTTGGCAGCCTAATGTGTTTTTCAGTTGGTTCAAACAATATATAAAACAAAAACAATAGATATCACAGACAAAAAATAAAAAACATAATTCCTCTTGTTAATCGACATTCAGATGTTGAGGATATTGGCACTGGTCATTAATGTCATTAATTCGAGTAATTATTTAAACTTTATATTCTGTAAACAAAATTTCAGATATTACAGATGGTGTTCTTTGGGTTAGCTACTATAAGTGACCTTCAGCCTGGAAAAAAGTCTGCTGCACGCAATGGTCTTACCAGATGTAAAGACCTCCTCTTCGCTGTCTTTGCCTTCCCTGTAGGCATGGTGAGCAAACACTATGACTTTTAAATGAAAATGATCAGAAAGATATCTTCAACACACAAATATATTTTTCTCTTTTTTCCACTGTACTCAGTTTGTAGTGCTTGTTTTCTGGGTGATCTTTGCCTATGACAGGCAGCTGGTCTACCCAGCCTCATTGGATGCTTTTTTCCCCCCCTGGATGAACCATGCTATGGTCAGTATCCCCTGACCATAATCCTCAGTGATTTCACATAAATGCAGTGCCTAGTGTACAGTATATCCCAGAAACTTGGAAAATCCACAGGAGGTGTTGCAAAACATCAACGTAACTACTTAAAAATTATGTTTTCAGCACTCATTTGTTCTGCCGATTCTTCTTGGAGAGATACTGGTACAACCCCACACATACCCAAAGACTAAAAATGGCTTAGCTGCATTGGGAATTGTGGGTGTGGCTTACTTGAGCTGGTAAGTAATCATCAGCATGTCGAACAACTGATAAACATTACAACTGGCCAGTTATTAAACTGAAGTTACACCTCTGTCCCCAAACTTGTTTTTCAGGGTGATATGGGTGTACTTGTCAGTTGGGATTTGGGTGTACCCTCTTCTTGGACTCTTTAGCACAACTGGTATTGCAGGTCTCTTCTTCTTCAACATGTGTGTAGTAACACTCTTCTATCTGCTGGGACAAACAGTGAACAGCAGAGTCTGGGGTAAGTGATGGCAGGACCAGCAATACAGTCAGACACAAAAAATAATATTATTATGAACCCACCCCCACTTATTTCACTTTCTTTCTTCTTCATAGGTAAATATAAGATGATGCTTAAGACAACATGAACATTTTCACCGTTCAATCTTTTTCATCTGAATTCAGACCTATGAATGGGATTGTGTAACCCCACAGTAACTAAGATTTCAGAGAGAAATATGATCAAGCATAACTTTGTTTGCTACTATTCATGTACTGTAATGTAACAACTATGTGTCACTAAATTGTGGGAAACAGTGATGGTCTGACACTCGACCAAAGGTATTTCACTACTAGAAATAAATCCAGAAGTCCTTGTTGATTTAAATTAATTTAATTACAGTATCCAAATCAATATCAGAATAAATGACAGGAATAGGGTTTGGTTATTTGTACAATTACATAATTATAACAAAGACAATAGAAATGTATAAGAAACAAAGTAAATGCAAACATGGGGAAAAGGCTTGTTCAGAGTTTGATGATCTTGGGTGTTTTGTCTTGGGAGGGTCCTTGTACAAAACCATTTGCTGAGAACTACTGTACACTGAATGCATTTTATCTCGATCTCAATCTTATAGTAATCATGTTAATTTATTTCTAAAGAAATGTACCATAATCTTCTGCATTTTGTATTATCTGTATCCTCATAGTAAAATATAATTAAATAAATACATTTTTAAAGATTTGACAGACCTGCAGTATACCACTAGTCCACAAGTGCCTCATTGCGCAATCACATAATGTTATATATTGTTATCATCATTGCTGAATAGTTGACGTGAAATCAGAAATATTACATATTTTGGGGATGATTTTTTATAAAGATTTCAACAAAAACAGATTTTTGTAGAGAACTCCATCTTGCAGAACCCTCGCTCAGGTAGAGGCCCCGCGCAGGTCTCTGTACCCCTTGAGATGGTGGAGGTAATTGGGATCTGCATCCACCAATCCAACTGACAAGATTTTGGCCAGCAAGTGAAAATCTTCATCACTCAAGTCTTTCTGCTAAAGAAAATATCCTACTGTCATTATCCAGTTCATACAAGCGCAATGTGAGCCACCACAATCTTTAAAAAGACAGAAAATCAACAACAACAAAACTCCACCTTTTTCTTGTTGGCCAGACTTTCAGGTGATTGAGGAAGACCACCTCTACCTTGACATTTCCCCACCAAGGCATTTTGCTGCTAAAAAACAAAGGTCGGGAGGTCTATCAGACTGTTCTGATGATCTACTTGTTGCCACGAATGGGCAAGTTTTAGGTCCCAAGTTTAAGGTAAACTTATGGACATATGTCGTGTTACATGGTAAAACGCTCAAGGACTTTTTTTCGGAAAGACACCCTCTATTGTTTTGTCATAAATGTTCATGTGTTTAGGATTATATTTAGTCCTAAACTTCCATTTATTGACAACTTAAACTATTTTGTTTATCTATAATATATTTCTAATTCATGACAACACAAAAACATAATGTTGATCAACAGTAAATTAATTAATAGTAGGGATTTGTACTCCAAACAATATTAAAATCTTTAAGTATGCTATATTAGAAGGTTTACTCACCTCTTTCAGGCCATTTGAAAAGCAGTAGATTATAAAGATTAGGCCAATGATAATCTGAAGACATACAAATACACAATTATACTGCTATAAAATGTATTTGTAAAAAACTGAATACAAGAATCTTAATAGATTACCTACAAAACTGATGAAACTAATAGGATCAAGTCTTAAGATGTCCCTGACACACATTAAGATTTGAACTGAAAAAGTATCTTCCCATGTATTTTGATTCCACACTAACTCTTCTGGATCAGGAAAGATTTTCTTACCCCAAACATGTACAACATAGGTCTCTTTCTGTGTTCTTCTCTTGTTCGTGTGTTCCTTTTTTGTATGTGGTAAAGTCTACTGAGGTATAGTTACTGACGCTGAACAGAACATGCAATACAGGTTTCTCAGGATAGGAGTGGTAACAAAAACTGCAACAATGCCAGTCACATGATCTTTTACTACTAAATAAAGATACAATCTGGGGTACGGTATGTCTGGTAACGCACCAAGGGACAATTTATTTATTTAAAATGTAATAGGGTATATATGAGGGTTTATGTTTGTTGGCCAAAATACCACATGCAGTAACAGTTCAAATAAGATCGATCATTATGACAGATTATGGTCATTACACCATAGAATTAATGTTTTCTTTATAGGATTTGGAATAGCCCACTAGGAAACTCAAGAAGAGCACGATCAAGCGTTCCAACATACCTGTAGGAAAAAACGTGAAACGTGACATTTATTATAAATAAACGGGGGAACTCCGCCCCGGTGAGCGTTCTCCATAGGGCTACACCGTATTAAAATCGAGGAACTCTAGTCTAGAAAATGACAGTAAATTCGTGTGTGTTCCTTTTAAGATGACCGTGCACGACTGTCTCTATTTTGGTGCAAGCAGTTGCCAGTTCCAACTCACAGTCAGTGTTCACAACAGCTAGAGTAGCTAACGTTAGCGTAAAAGCTTGCTAAAAGCGTCATCTAGCTCGTTAATGTGGATACATTTTCTGGAAAAATAACTGACGTAGGTTACCTTTTTACTGGCTTGCAGCAACAGGTAAGTTGAATCCATTTTGACACATGTTGTAGGAGGGCTAGCACTAGATCTCTTACTAGTACTAGCAGTGATGTAGCAGTAGCTAGTCATGCTACCTCAGTAGTTAAGTAGCTCAGGTCGCTAGCTAAGTATCTAGCTACCTAGCGTAGCCAATTGTATTTCTAGTTACCTGAGGTTGTAGCTAGTTAAAACTAGGCTCGTCTACATGACTGGACATAGCTAGCTTCTGATTGTAGCTACAGCTACTGAGTATTGTAGCTTGCTAGATAACGTAGATGGTTAGCATCGGTACTAGCTAGTTTTGGAACAAGGGAACACTACTGTAACTAGCTAATTAGCTATAAATACCAATTTGTCTGTCTGATGTGTATCTACTGACTGTCTGACAAGTAGCTAGCTAGCTGCTGACAGCTTAGTAGCTATATCTTGGCGAATAATACTTTCATCTTTACAGTAAGTAGTTAGCTACTAGCTAGGGTGATTAAGGATAGTTCTCAGTTACATGTATTCCGTATATTGTATCAGTTTAGCACATCGAACATGATAATTTTTGTTCAAACTAGGTCTATTATTGAGATTTCTGTATATTACAAGTACGTTATGACGCTGTTTTCTTTTAATACTATTTGCTGATGTCAGCATTCAGCCCATTACTGTTTTGGCTTGAGTTTTGACTCATATGCAACTTCTACAGGAACTGCAATCCTGGTGACCTGGCCAGGAGGGGGCAACTGCAATGTTGTGTTGGGGAAATGCTTCCTTTGGTCAGCTAGGTTTAGGAGGAATCGATGAGGAAATTGTGGTGGAGCCAAGAAGATGTGATTTTTTTCATGGAAAGCAGATTTGTGATGTAGGGTGTGGCAGAAGGCACACCACATTTCTGCTTGGTGATGGGACAGTGTACACCTGTGGCTGCAATGACCTAGGGCAGCTGGGACATGAAAAGTCTCGAAAGAAACCAGGTAATACCATACACATATTTGACACTGCTTACACTCTTATAAAGCTTCTGTGTTTGACAAAGAGTGCAGTAGGAATGACTTAAACACTTGTCTTTTTACTCCCATAGAGCAAGTTGTGTCGCTAGATGCACAAAACATTGTTGCAGTGTCATGTGGCGAGTCTCATACCCTTGCATTAAATGACAAAGGACAAATATTTGCATGGGGCTCGGGATCGGATGGACAACTGGGCCTTAACAACTTTGAGGAATGTGTCCGTGTGCCTAGGTAAGTTTAAAAACATTTGCATATATGCGAGATGGTGAGAGCACAACATGTATCAGCATGACAGACATTTTTTCTTCTTCTACCACTCTAATTGAAGCAGAAAAATAACTTCCCTTTGTTTTCTTACTTTGTCCTATAACATCAGAAACATCAAGAGTTTATCAGATGTACAAATTGCTCAGGTAGCTTGTGGATATAGACACTCCCATGCTTTGTCCAGAGGTAAGGAAGATAAATATGATGAATGCCTTTTTCATCAGTTCCTTCATGTTCCCAAAAATATTTTATTGCCAACTAAAAAATGTTTCTTTGCTCAGGCGGTCAAATTTACTCTTGGGGACAAAATCGATTTGGACAACTAGGACTGGGAATGGATGGTCAAGGCATTTCCAGTCCCCAAATCATCCAGTCTTTACAGGGAATTCCATTTGCTCAGATATCAGCAGGGGGTGCTCACAGCTTTGCCCTTACTCTCTCAGGAGCTGTTTTTGGTTGGGGTCGTAACAAGTTTGGTCAACTTGGTCTCAATGATAACAACGGTAAGGCAGACTAAGTAACAACCCATACGTCACCATTTATTCATCATCATTTCATAATTTCTTGAATGCCTTTGTGGTGCTGAATGTAATTGATTTACCACAGGGCCCAAAACTTTCTAACTACCAAAATGTGCTAAAACTGTCAGAAAGTAATCAACTACAGACACAGTATTTAGAGGAAACTGTCCCTTTAAGGACATACATTTATTTTAAAACTGTCAATTTTCAGATCGACATTTTCCAGCCCTTCTTAAGTCCCTTAGGTCACAGAGAGTCATTTATATCTGCTGTGGCGAGGACCACACAGCAGCACTAACCAAGGTAACTAAAGGTTTCATGTCGATGATGATGATTTCTGATTCTGCAACTGGCTACCACCATTCATGCTCTGCAACTATTTTAGTAAAGAAAATAAAGTTTCTTTGACATTGTTTGTAGGAAGGAGGCGTGTTTACATTTGGAGCAGGCGGGTATGGCCAGCTGGGACACAACACTACAAATCATGAGATCAACCCCAGGAAGGTGTTTGAGCTCATGGGAAATGTAGTCACACAGATAGCCTGTGGAAGGTAATTTCTTTATTTGTTTTAGGAACGTTTATTCAATTATATAAACTTGAGTAATGTTTATTTTTTGTATCCCTCTAAGGCAGCACACATTGGCTTTCATCCCTTCGTCTGGAAAGATAGATTCGTTTGGCCTTGGAGGAAATGGGCAGCTGGGTACACGTTCCTCATGCAATAGAAAGAGCCCTGCCACGGTAAAAGGCCCATGGGTGACCTACAATAGCCCAACACCTTCCGACACAGGTTTGATTTAGCATAGATTACCACAACATATTTCATTTACATCTACAATGTATATGAATGTGGTTATAAAGCATTAAGTAAAATGAACCCAACCCTTGTGTTGCAGACATTGAGCAGGATTGTTATGTGGTAAGGATCTATGCAGGAGGGGACCAGAGCTTTGCCCACTATAGCACTCTGAATGTAAGGATCACACCATGTGGTACACATAAAATCAGTATCTTTGTCAGCTCAGACCCACTACCAGGTGTTAGAATATTAATGTTGATATACAATAGATGCATGGTGCTATATAGAAAACTGTGTTGGGGTTCATAAAAAAACAACAACATGTTTGAGGACAACATTTAATTTTTATTGTAATTATTTGTAGGGCCCTAATAATGTAAAGACAGAGGACCCTCGCAGGCACATCTACACCTTGACTCCAGATCTCATCCAGAAGTGGCTGAGCCACACACAAGGAAGACTCCAACCAGAGATCTCCAAGTAGAGTTCTCCTTACATTAAATATGTTTATATTTGCATAAGAAGAAATTAAAGATTCTAATGTTGTCTATCTAACATTTCTTGCAGTGAAATCGACCTTGTTTTCTCCTCAGCAAGTTGCTTCAACGGGAGCTTCTTGGCTACAAGGTTAGGATCTTGTGTCAGTTGAAGGTTGATTATAAATAGTTTTAATGTCAAACTTCCAGTGTTTGGTGAGGAAAAGTAGTTTGCTGAGGAGTGCTTTGTACCAGTATTTCAGTATTTATTTTGTTCTCAAAGTTTTTAGCTTGATAAAATTATCCATTTGCATAACCATAATGAATGTGTGTTCTGTACAGCCATCCAGATCACTACTGCACAAACGGTAAATGTTCAGGGGTGGACATGAACTTGGCACGCCTCCTATTTCACAGAGTTGTTCAACATGATTACCCAGAAATAACTCAGCAGGTTAGTGTTTAAGACCATACAATACCAGCCTAACACATTACCTTTAACCTTTTACATTGTAATGGTTATGTCTCCCCTTGTCAGATTGCAGCCAGCCTGGAGAAAAATCTGATTCCCAAACTGAGTAACTGTCCTCCAGACATAGAAGCTCTGAGGCTCTACCTGACACTGCCAGAATGTCCTCTCTTCAGTGACCTTAACACATATGTGACCCTCGCAATCCCTTTTGCCAAAGCCCTCATCAGTCTTAAAGAGGCTCCTTTAAAGGTGCTAGGTGAGGTTAGACTCTAAATTCTTTCTATTGTCATTGGTGATAAATATAACATGAGATTACACATTAAAGAAGAAAATATATCCCTTTAAAGTTTTGTTGGCAAAGAATAAAATCATAAACAAAAGACTCAAACTCAAAATCTGGATTTTCTAAACAAACAGACCATTAGCTGCACCTGTGGCCAATTTGGACACCTCAAAATTTTTTGTTGACTAATGATAACTAAAACCAGTGACTAAGTGACTAAAGAATCCTAACAACTGTACAGTCATGGCCATAAGTTTTGGCAATGACAAATGTTGTGTTTTGCAAAGTTTGCTACTTCAGTATTTGAGGAAAATGTTTTCACATGTTTCTATAGAATACTGGAATACAATATTCAATATATGCAAATAGTCCCCTCTTTTACAGCAGGCTATCTCCTCTTAAAATCCAATCAGAATGATAGTGATTTCACCTGGCTAGAACCAGTTCACACTTCCCCCGTGCTGATGATATGACTTACCGAAATTATATTAGCAGTCATTTTATTCCAACCCAGCAACCTTTGCAAACACAAAATGTATATATGTATGTATGTGCACCCAATACTTTTGGCCACGGCTGTATAAAATAGCTTGCAGTTTAGACATTACACATAATGAGACATTATTCATTGTACAAAAAATATCAAAATTCTCATTTATTTTGAATTATTTCTTTTTTGCTGCCTTTTATATATGTCTGTTCTGGTCCAGGTAATTGGTGGTCCAAGTTTGAGTCTCCAGACTTCCAGAGGCTAGTGGAACTGTACAAAGATGTGGTGGTGTACCTTCTCAGAATGCACAAGGTTGGGATCCCACACTCAGAGCAGAGGGTCCTCACCTGCTTTCTGGACACATCCCTCAAACTCCTAGAGGTCCTTCATGCTGTGAGTATCTAGACCAATCAAATGTCTCCAGTGCTCCTGAATACATTATGTATTGTGTCAGCTATCATCAGAAAATATTTTTGTACAGATATTTTTGTATTTTCTACTCTAGCAGAACCTATGTACAGATTTAAGCAGTTTTTCATTTGTATTGTAGGTAAATGAGAAGGCTGGCCATATCATACAATATGACAAGTTCTACATTCATGAGTTGGATGACCTTATAGACATCAGAAACGACTACATCACATGGGTGCAGCAGCATATGTATTCTGTGGTGAGCGGTCTTGCATAGTTGGTTGTAAATTCTTTGGAATGCAAGCGATAATGATCCACAGGAAGGGTAAAGGTTCTACAATCTTTCCATACAGACCTTTTTTAATCATTAAATTAAATGTTGTTTTGGTGTATACATTGATAATGCTATGACATCTAAATGATTCTGTCTACTAAATGTTTGCTTCCCCGTCTTCAGGCTCAGGATAGTGCTGTCACCCTGTGCAGGTACCCGTTTGTGTTTGATGCCCAGGCAAAGACCACCCTGCTTCAGACTGACGCTGTTATACAAATGCAGGTAAAGACTATGAATAAAAAGTAGAATCCATGCGTATTTAAAAGTCACTTATGTATCATCTGTTTCTTTCTATTCTTTTGGTGTGTTACTAGATGGCAGTAGACCAGGCTCAGCGACAGAACTTCAGCTCCATGTTTCTGCCGGTGGTGGAATCTGTCAACCCGTGCCTCATCCTTATCGTACGCCGGGAGAACATTGTTGGAGACACTATGGAGGTCCTGAGGAAGTCCAAAAATGTTGACTACAAGAAACCCCTTAAGGTTTGCTAGTTTTGCTTTTGTCGTCACATCCCAAAACTAAACAATCATAAGAGAGCTCTCAGTTGAAGCTAAAGAATGGTATTTTGTGCTTTTCTTAGGTGATCTTTGTTGGAGAGGAGGCAGTTGATGCTGGTGGTGTGCGGAAAGAGTTCTTCCTTATGATCATGAGGGAGCTTCTGGACCCCAAGTACGGAATGTTCAGATACTATGAGGAGTCCCGTTTGATTTGGTTCGCAAACAAGGTATGTACATATTCACTTTTGTCCAATGTTGACAGGATTCCAAGTATAGTGAAAGCATGATTGAAAGTATTTATTGTGTGCTTAATTGAAAGGGTGTTTCTAATTCTCATCCATGCACTGATGATGCTTTCAGACCTTTGAGGACATTGACTTGTTCCACCTCATCGGTGTCATCTGTGGGTTGGCCATATACAACCTCACAATTGTGGAGCTCCACTTTCCAGTGGCCCTTTATAAGAAGCTCTTAAAGAGGAACCCAACTTTGGATGATCTTAAAGAGCTAATGCCAGATGTAGGAAGGTTAGCCCCAACGTCAATATGTAGTTTTGCTCCACAACTAAGTGAACCCACCACAAATAAGAGTGATCATACAGTAGAGTGCATTGTTTACTTTCTAAATATGATGCCTTCTCTCCTGGAAATTAGGAGTCTACAACAGTTGCTGGACTACTCAGAGGATGATGTGGAAGACACATTCTGCTTGAATTTCACTGTGAGTGTATCATTAACGAAGAATCACTTTAGTAGAAATGAGGTGTTGGGATTTGTTGATGGTACACCTTTGTTTGTAACTTGATTCAGGTTACTGAGGAAAACTTTGGTGCCACTGAGGTGTTGGAACTCATTCCAAATGGCATAGATATCTGTGTGAACAACACAAACAGGTATGTTTACACCTCTTAATACATGTGTATTTTTTATACATCTATGCAGATATGAATGGGGGCTGTAATGACTTACCATAAATAAATAGATGGACAAGACCATAGATATATTGAAATACCCCCCCCAGGCTACTTATTTGTCATGGTCCCTTTCTCGTGACTGTGTTCATATTAAAGAAATGTTTCTCCTCAGGCCGGAGTTTGTGAATGCATACGTGGACTACATCTTTAACCGGTCTGTGGCTTCACTTTTCGAGTCATTCTTTGCGGGGTTCCACAAAGTGTGTGGAGGGAAGGTTCTAGAGTTGTTCCAGCCTAATGAACTGCAGGCCATGGTCATTGGTAACACCAACTACGACTGGAAAGAACTTGAAAAGGTGTCAACAAATATTGTGAATATTACTCTGAATTTATCTTAAGTTTTACAGCCTTTTGTAAGATGGCATGCTAACAAAGACTACAAACCCGAGTTAGGGTTTGTATTAATACGGATTCATGTCTCCCTTGTTCTGTAGAGCACAGAGTATAAGGGAGAGTACTGGGCTGAGCACCCTACCATCAAGTTCTTCTGGGAGGTGTTCCATGACCTTCCTTTGGAAAAGAAAAAGCAGTTTCTCTGTAAGTACTGTAGTACAGTACCTTCATGTGGACGCTATTAGTTATTTTAAGATCTGACTTAATTGTAACTCATTTGAATTGTCTTCAGTGTTTCTCACAGGAAGTGATCGCATCCCAATCCTTGGCATGAAAAGTTTGAAGCTTGTGATTCAGCCCACGGGAGGAGGGGAGCAATACCTGCCAGTGGCACACACCTGCTTCAACCTGCTAGACCTTCCCAAGTACAGCCGACGGGAGACACTATCTGAAAAGCTTCTCCAGGCTATAGATCACAATCAAGGTTTCAACCTCGCCTAATGGCACAAAGAAAATGCCTGTAGCTCTTCCCACTGACTTATTGTGGTGATCACATGCACATTTGTCGTTGCTGACTGATCTTAAACCGTTTTGAGACAGTAGCAGTCCCAAGAGGTGTGTAAAGGAACAAACCTACAGTAACAGTGCTGTACTGATGCAGATTTTCATTTGAAGACGTCTTGGGTTTGATATCCAAGTTCTTTTCACACCATCACAGTATTTAACAGAGCTTGTCCCAAGATCAACCAACAACAATCACATTATTTTATATTTATACTTGTATTCATGTTTGAATATAAACTAGTGTAAATAAGCCAAAGCACTGGTTGATACTTTAAACCTCTGAGCTCAGATGATGAAAGCTAGTGTTCTTCATGATCAACATCAGTCTGTATTTCTTAATGAAAATACAATATGAATATGTATGAGAGTTGACTTAGATGTTGAGTGATTTTACTTGGCTGTAAGCCTTAAACTAGCCACAAATAAACCTTAATTACAGCTATGCACTATTGTGCCATAGTGTAGTGGTAACATTTATTTTCATAGCAGACTTAATTTGTATGTGTTCTCATGACTAACAATTGCCAGACCACTCAGGTAAATAGTGTTTTAATTACATAATGTTCATCAATGAACACACAATCTTTGGGGTGTAGTACATGAAGCAGTTTTGCCTGGTCCAGTGACAGCCAGCTTGGTCTCAGTGGGGCAACTCGTGGTGAATCAGCTGGTAGTGGGACCCACAGGAGGGACAGCGCTGGGCATTGCCTTCGTGAAGCCAGAACCACACTATAGCGGTGTTGTCTTCTTCACCTGTTGATCAAGAGGTAATCATTTATGTAATCTTACTGTCAGACTTATTGTGAAATATCTACTTTGATATGGAATCCTTTCTCAAACTTGGTGTTTAAATGTCTGAGAACTATAGTATAATTCTATACTAATATCCATAGACATGTCAAGTCTAAAACGGTAAATGCTATATAATGCTACTTGTCAGTGACACTTACATAAGCAGCCAACCATCCTTTTGTTGCCAATGCTTGGAACAATATGAGGGTCTTCTTTAGTTCCAGCATACACTTTAGGTTTTAGGATGCTGTATGGATCCTGCGTTTTGACACATTTTGGAATTAAGTTGCAAAGCCTTTCTATTAATTGGGAAAAGCAAACAACTCAACATACATTTTGTAAAAACTTGTTACTACAGCATAAACACAGTACTATATAAATCCATTACATTATCAAACTACATTATTTGTTTAGCATGATTCGTTTTATTACATTTCCTTTTTTTAGTGCCTGTAAGGCACGTCTCTCCAGACCAGTAGCCTGCTCCTCATCGGTTGGAATCCCTGAAAAGACATGACACTGTGATTTTACAAATCTTCTTGGTAATTACGCATTTCAAACCATATTATGCACTTTACATTGTGTCTTGGCAAAACTCCCGAGTCAAGTACAGTGTTGTTATGACAAGCTGCACGTATACTCATGCCCTCTGTTGAGAACCTTTGGCACAAGCGAACATGCGAAGTGCCAAAAGAGGTGGGTCTATTGAACGGGCCTTCAACGAATTAAAATCCAAATGACCTTGATTAGGCGTATTTAACTACAAATATATATATATATATATTATTTAACTAGGCTACTAACAGAGCAGTTGTTGGGGACCGCGACAATAGACTACTTTGTCGCAAAATGTACAATTACAGATATTCTCAGTGTTGTGTGTAAGTTAGTGACAGATTTAAGATAGCCTAACAAAATGTTCCCAATCAACTTTTAATACCCACTCACCTTTCAGAGTGCCCATGGTGCGTGGCAGTGATCTGGCCACAACATTGTATCTTGTTAGTTGCAATGTTGCGGTACGAAGAAATAATCGGCCTGCCATTATGAATTCACTTTCGCCTACTGCTTGTGTCCTGATACAACCTGCTGGCCTTAAATTACCCAGTCTATATTTTGTTTGCGAACTGACTGACGTATCAAATGGTCCACTCGCTACTTACAAGACGGATATATTGACCAATGAAATGGCAGTGGCGAAAGATTTGTCCGCACTTTACGTCGCATCTGGAATTAAAACAAAAATAAATTCGAGGATGCCTTACTAAGGAAATAGAAAGCACTATCAAGAGCATATCATATTACATTTATAACATTATTGACAAAACATTCAAAGCAATATGCACACACCGAATACAAAATACTGAACAAATAATACAGCATGGCACATATTCATGAAAACCACATTATATCCCTGGGTCAAATATATTTCAGTTTTAGATAATACTTATTTTCTTTATAAACATAGCTACAACAACCAATTAGCCTATTGTGTAATTAAAAGGCCATAGTACTGAACATAGTTACACAGTATACAGATTTAAAACCATGATATTATGTGATGATAACCCTATTTACCATACAAAAATAAATACAGTGCAGTCTGTCCAGGCTATGCACTTCCATGGTCAGCATCTGTATCTAGGACACCACAAATCAAGAATTGAATAGACACAATTACATTTAATCTTCAACTCTGGCTATGAGAGTGTAACATTTGTTGTCATTGTTAGATTTCATAATTTCTGAACTTCTGTAGAAGACTGGAAGGTGAATCAGCAGCCCAGCGGAAACGGCGATGGCAGCAATCACCTAAATATTAGAGATATTTGTGTTACAGGTACAATAACTGTTCTATACATTTCCAGAATAATTCAAAAGTAAATTTATTTTCACTATTTTGTCTATACTCACTTTGGGATGGCAAGGCACCAGGTGAGGGTATATCTGATGATACAAAGTGTGTGTCTGCCTCTTCAGAAGAAACAGGGAATGTTGACTTAGAGTCCTCTAACATTGGTTCCTTTTTGGACCTAACAGCCCAATGCATTGACTGAAAACAGTTATCAAAAACATACTATTAATCAATAAAGTATTTTTAGAGCATCACTGAATTTATTTTTAAATTCACCATATTTCTTTGTAAGGGGCCTCTGTATGCAGTTTCCTACCGTTTTTACAGAGTCTTTCAGAGATTGCCAGTCATGGAACGATATAGTAACTCCACTTCTGCTCCACAAGTCATACATTTTTCTGCTGCTCTCATTACACAAAATCTCTTTGGCTTCCCTCAGCTTCTGAAAATCTTCAACTAAAATGAAGTGACACCAAGTTGTTTATTAATGCTTGAAGAACTGTATTTACGTTGACACACAAAAATACAGGTCATACTAGCAGGATCTAGTAATAACGGATTATCCACAAACTCACTCAAAATGGCACAGACAGGACAAGATCAAACAAAACCATACACACAAATTATTAGTTAGGCCTGCCTACCTGCTCTTGGGTTATCAGGGTGCTTGTCTGGATGACATGTCAAGGCTCTGACCCTGTATTCATTGACTATCTGTTCCATCTGAAAGACAAAACATTTTTTATTTAAAAGTGTCAGCCATGCTAAGGACCGACTATAGCTGCATAACTAGCTATCAGTTCGTCTAGTTTACAGTGCCAGCAATTTTCGCTAGCTAGCCAAACAGATCAACAGGTCTGCTAGCTAAAAGCAAACAGGCAAGCAATTCTTACCGACGATAATTCATCACACCCTAATAACCCGTAATAATCCTCTAGGTTATCGGGCTTGCTATTCAAAATGTTATCCATTTCAGAAATATGGGTCCAAATGAATCCGTCTAGATTCACAAAGTACGTAGCTGGAAACTCGGCTGGTCTTTCTGATTGGGCTGTATTTTCATCTTTTGACCAATTGAATAGAAAAAATGGAAAAGCTCCGCCTTTTTCCTCCCAGCAGAATCTATAATTGAGATATCGACTATATCTACTCGTTTATGTGTAAAGCTGTCACAATTCACATTTTAGAATGCTAGTTGTGCCTGCAATACACATACTCAAGAGTTTTGCAAAAAAATACACAAAATGAGAATTTTCACCACATGACATTATATTGTTATGGTTGACGTCATCTGCGTACATGAGCGAGACTCGGGCAGTGAGCACAAGTCGAAAAAGACAAGTGAATTCCCGGGGTGCCCCGCGGTGCACTTGGTTGCCATTGCATTTCAGGAGTTAGGACAGGTTGGTGTCCGCTTTTGTTTAGTTACTGATTAGAAGTATGGACGGGTAGGCTAACATCAGCAAGTTAATACCTTTAATTCTTTAGTATCAGAGATTTCCACTTCAAATGATAAGTAGCCTATTTTATTGCAATCATTATTGAAAGTCCGTGGCCATATATATTAACAGTAATTAGTATAATGCTACCTGAAGTGATGTTATTTGTTACTTGGATTCAATCTTCCCATGGGATCAATTACAATGTACCACCAACACACATGTATCTCTGATTTTACTTAGCCGCCCACACGTGCCGGTTTTGTCAAGCATGTGATTAACTCGAGCCCTTTTGATACAAAACGAATGACTTTACTCATGGCGAGCGAATCACATGCGCCATTTAAATCACCCAGCTGTCGACCACGGAAGAATTTTTCACCACGGTCCACAGCGGCTTTATGAGCTGAAGATGGCGGACGGGGAGAATATTCTTGTTGGAGCCTGTTCTAGCACTCCTGATATGGACGAACCAGTCTCTAAAAGACAGAAAATAAGCATGGCAATTGAATGTGGGCTGAAAATCGTTCAGACGGAACAAGTGATTTGCGGAGCAGAGGCTGGTGAGCGTTGGGCGGAGGTGGCTCTTGCGCGGCCAGAGGAGAGGGGGGTTGAGCCGGTGATGGCGGTAGAGCAGGCCCCAGCAGCATTACTAGGCGCAGACAATGGGCAAATGGTACTGGAGCCTCGCGGAAGAGTCGTAAAAGTGGACAAAACAACTGTAGATGGACTAGCTGAGGAGCAAGCAGGCAAGTCCAGGTTTTTGACTTACTTATTTGTGCAAGTTACGTTAGCATTAATTGAGCTAGCATGTAGCACTAACTAAATTGATGTAATGTTAGTTAAGGTGTGTTAGTTAAACGCATGTATGTTGACTGAAGTTAGAGAAACTGGAATTTGGCTAAAGTTTCATCTTAAACCAGTTTCCCCTTCTTCTCTCCTGCACTCATTTAACGGCATATTTTCCGGTTACGTTATTGCCGGTGTACTAATAGCTTGTCTAGATGTAGGCTAGCAAACAAGCTTCCTGGGACAGAACATCTTGCCACATTTTCTACTTTAAGCACACATTGAACTAGTTAGACGGATATGATCTATTTTACGCCTATCCACCATTGCATTTGTCACTGTTTCAATAACGAATATCTTTATTCGGGGAGCAGAATCTCTTGGTCGAGACGGGGCTCTTTCTCCCAACGGGCTTGCCACCTCCGACTGTGCCAACGAGGATGATGACAGGTCCTCCCATGCAAGCTCCAGTGATTGGACCCCGCAACCTCAAATAGGTAGACGTCTGTTAAGTAGACTACCAAATATGACTTGAAACATTAATTTCCTTGCAGTAAATGGTTCATATCAAGCTCATGGATAATTATGGTTTGAGTGAAAAATGTGTATGTGATGGTGTTTTCATCAGGGTCCTACAGTTTTATTCAGCAACACATCATGAGAGAGACTGATCCAAGAACTATTCTCAAAGACCTGCTTCCTGAGACCGTGCTTCCTCCCGACTTGGATGACATGACTCTATGGCAAATCATCATCAACATCTCAGAACCTCCTAAAAGAAAGAAGCGCAAAGATATTAACACACTGGAGGACGTGGTCAGGTTACTTCATGAAAGCAAAAAGATCCTAGTGCTTACTGGAGCTGGGGTAGGTAGTCTAATCTTGTCTCATGTTTTTTTGGTGTATGCTATGATGTTGAGGTTTATTATTTGTTTTGTTTTGTCTCAGGTGTCTGTTTCATGTGGTATACCAGACTTCCGGTCGAGGGATGGTATCTATGCAAGACTTGCCGTGGACTTCCCTGATCTTCCAGACCCTCAAGCAATGTTTGATATAGAGTACTTCAGAAGAGACCCAAGACCTTTCTTTAAGTTTGCCAAGGTTTGCGGACTTGACGTCGACACATTAAATGTGTAACCAGTAAAGAATACATTTACTTCTATACTGGTTAATTTGAGATTATTAAAATTTGGGTTGGAATACTGTGTTTTGCAGGAGATCTACCCTGGACAGTTCCAGCCATCACCCTGTCACAAGTTTATATCTATGCTGGATAAGCAGGGGAAGCTTCTACGAAACTATACTCAGAACATTGACACCCTGGAACAAGTGGCTGGCGTTCAAAGAATTATTCAGTGTCATGGTTAGTTATGTGGCCTTAAATTGTTTTACTTTAGTAATGTTCTATGGACCATCTTTTTGACCCCCCCCCAACTGTTTTCAGGGTCTTTTGCAACAGCATCCTGTCTAGTTTGTAAACACAAAGTTGATTGTGAGGCTGTAAGAGAAGACATCTTTAATCAGGTACTGGCCCAATAAATATTTCTGAAGAAATGCATATATTCTGTGTGGTGGTATTCATCACACTAAATCATCATTGATTGTTGAAATCTGTCTTCCAGGTTGTCCCTCACTGTCCACGGTGTCCTGACATCCCTCTGGCAATCATGAAACCTGATATTGTCTTCTTTGGAGAGAATCTTCCAGAGTTCTTTCACAGAGCAATGAAGCAAGACAAAGATGAAGTAGACCTCCTTATTGTGATAGGGTCCTCACTTAAAGTGCGACCAGTTGCACTCATCCCAAGTAAGTATTATTATTATTATTATTATTAACCTTATTTAGTAAGGTTTGGAGAAATTATTTTGATTTTATTTGTGGCAATTAAATTCATGAAAGAAGTTAATGTAGAACATTTTAATCAAACAAACTGAAACTTAACATCAACCAAGAAATAAGAAATACATATTTCTCTTACCTTTTAGTGCTCTTTATCTATCTTTTGGTGCTCAAAGGGCCCAAATATACAGTTGACAATATAGCTGTCTCTTTCCAGAAAGCATGACTTGGTTACTCAAGATGATCCACAACCTTGTTGTGAGCAGTTTCATGTAGGAAGTTGGGTAGAAAGAAATGTGTTCCTACATGAAACAGTTTTTGATGTGAACTGTACATCTAAGGATTTATTAAAGTCTGAGTTTAAAAAGTTTATTTTCCTGTATTTAAAACCATGCACTCCTTGTTTCTGTCTCCATTCAGACTCTATTCCTCATGAAGTGCCTCAAATCCTGATCAATAGGGAGCAGCTGCCTCACCTCAACTTCGATGTGGAGCTTCTTGGCGACTGTGATGTCATCATCAATGAGCTCTGTCACCGACTAGCAGGAGACTTTGAACAACTGTGCTACAACACCTTAAGACTCAATGAGATTACAGAGAAACCCCCTCGATTACCCACCTCCACAGAGCAACCACTTTGTGAGGCCTTGCCTTCTACACACAGTGAGCAGATAGAGGAACAGAAGCAACAAAATACAGAAGTCAAGTCCTCAGAAGACAGTGGAACACAGAGTGGCAAAGATGTTCTTGAACTATCACCAGGAGTATCACCAGGACCCTGTCCGAAAGCCCAGAGTCTTAAGGATGACACGCTAGGCAGGTCAGAGTCACAGACAGTAGATCCACAACCAGAAGAAGTGGAACAACAAGAGGGACTAAATGACCAAAACCTTAATCGTGAAATTCACAGACGATGCTGGATGAGTCGAGTCAGTCGCAGTCCAATCAGCAAGCGCCTTGAGAGTAAGATTTTCTTAGTAATATTAAAAACTTGTAACCTTTAGCAATGTTGTTTTAAAACTGAAAGATAAAATATAAGGCTGTTATAGTTACCATCTTGTTCCCATTAGACTTAATACATCTTCAGTACATTTTCATTCTCCTTTTAATCAAATAAAATATAGAAAATTTGAGAAAGAAATTTAAGCCAAATTGTTAATTGATGTTCAACCCCAAATTATTGTCTTTTTCCTTTCAGAAAGTCAATATTTATTTCAAGCACCAAATCACTACATCTTCCACGGGGCTGAAGTGTGCTCAGACTCTGAAGATGAGACATCTAGTTCCTGTGGAAGTGATAGTGAGGATTCCTGCTGCAGTGCTGATGGGATGGAGGATGAGGATGAGGAGGATGAGGAAGAGGATGAGGACAGTGAGGCTGAGGAGCCAAGTATGCCAGCAGTGGAGGGAGAGGGCTGCCACAGAGACACACAGCCACACAAGCAAGCCAATAAGGACACTTTAAGTGTGCAGACAAACAGTACAGCTGAAAACATTAAGAGCACCACAAACCTTTAAAATGGAAATACCATGTCCACAAAGCACTAATTGTCTTTTTATATGTTTTGTATGCTTTTTGAACCCCCATCCCTCCTTTTCATTTTTCATAAAGATGAAATTGAGTGACAACACTCCCCATGGGCAGAAAGTAATTGCTTGGATAAATTCCGTTCTTGTTGTCTCCTGATGGTTTGATTGGTGAAGGTCCTTGTTTTACCAGGAAATGAGCTCAAGTTCAACTCAATGAGCCTGGCCAATTCATGTTAAGAACGGCAACCAAAACCAAAGAACACCATCGATACAGAAAGAACATTATTCTCTTAAATAATCTGACTGTCTTTCAGTCACTTAAACACATAATTGTAAAGAATATATTTAACCGTGGCATTGTTTTCTTTATGACATTGGCAGCTACTTTTTACAGTAATGTCTTGTTTTTTTATACTTTGTAACCTGTGGGACATATTCACTGAGGAGTAAGTGAGGGTTTTCTAAATCAAAATAAGCCTTAGAACTATACTGATGAATTTATTGTTTAAGAAATGGCACTTTTTTCTTTTCACACCCCTAGACTGCATGGCAGAGTTTTAGTTGTCTTTAACTTTCAAGCGAGCTGGGTGTGACTGATCTAAGATTATTTACCATCCACCATATTGAGAGGAGCTTTCAGGCCCTAGTATCTTAAGCGTAAAAAATTTAGAACTCATCTCTGTGTTTTAGGGTGAGATAAACTTAGTGTTTTAATCATTTACATCAGAACACATTTAAATTACATTTAATTGAAATATTATAAGTGATCTTTGTCTGTGTTGTAATGGAATTAGAGACGACTACTTTCTGGTGTGTGTGTGTGTCTCAAAGTCTATTTGTAAGTAAAATTAAGTAATTGCAACACCAGTGGTTTGCATTTCATTATTTTAAGATATTAAGTTGGACAAAATTTCAGATTCTCTTGAAGAATATCATTTTTTAGGTAGGAGAGAGAATTTTTTTTTTAAAGATCAAAACACCGATTTTTGTTTGAAATACCGGTCCGCCATTTGGGCAGCACCGGAATACAAAACGACTGATGTTTCCCTGCACTTCTTTCAAACGTAAAGCAGTGTTGAGAAGTGTCGCACAAACTTGAGAGAAAACCACAATACTACGGACCTGACAAGCGGGTGAGAATACTCTTAAATTCGTCGCTTTCCCCACCATTTATAGCCATCTCTATGTGGATTTTCTGTGTATATCCTGTAAGTCTACAGCATGGAGGATATGGAAGAAGACAGCTTTGACCTACTTGATGACCACAACCATAACTACTGTGAGAACGGAACCCACTTGTATCTCAGGACCAAAATGTCAGATGCTCCCCAGCCACAACCTGTCTCACCGGTGCCTCTCATGCTAAGGGACCATGAAAAGGTCTGTTCCAGCAGCACCAGTAATTCAAAGTTAATGGACTTAGATTCAAGCAGCGAGAGCAGCAGTGAGATCAGCGACATTGATAGCCACGCTTCGTCAGCTCTTGCCGGAGCACTGACTCTGAACTCAGCCTCAAAGTTTCGTAAGTTTGTAGCTAGCACAGACGACGGAATTGCATCCAAAACCACGTCTTTTCCAATATGAGTAGGAAAGACTGCTAAGACCTGCCGCTATGGCTCATACACTTTGACCCAGTAACCATGGTGTTAACATTGCTAATACCACTGCAGGCCCACCTTGGACCCTGGTCTTGGAATGATAGGTTGTTTGTCTGATAATCTATTTTGTCATTGTGTGGTTCAGTAATGAATGCTATGACGGAGGAGGATTATAGAAGCACATACTGGCCAAACCTGGAGAAAGCCATTGACCACCTACTCATCCAAAACCCCTCGGACCACATCTCTATTTCATATGAGCAAATATACAGGTGGGCAATTTTTTTGCAAAAAATAAATCCATTCTAGGGGTGCCCTGGTGGCTCACCAGTCAAGTGCATGTACCACGTAGGTTAATATATTATTATTATTATTATTATTAATAATTAATAATGAGACTTTATATAGCACATTTCATACATAAAATCAATAAAAACAATAATACAAGTAATAATAAAACCCATCAGAGATAAAAATTAGTCAAATGCTTTGGTGAAAAGATAGGTTTTAAGCTGTCTTTTGAAAATGTATGTTAAGGGCTTACTGCAGGGCCCTGGGTTCCAATCCAGCTTGGGCAATTGCCTGCATGTCCTCCAATCTATCTCACCCTTCCATTTCTTGTATCTCTTCACTGTATCTGTCCCATTAAAGCAGAAATACCCTCAAAAAAAGAAAGAAAAGCTGTTCTATGTTTGATGAAACCATGTTATAGGCTAAGGGTGACTGTGTCCCTTTAACTTTTTCAGTTATGTGTACAAGTGTGTATGTCAGCAACACTCAGAGTTGCTGTACAAAGACTTGATGTCGAAGATTACTATCCACCTTCAGCAAGTATCTTCAGACTTACAGGTAAGAAACAAGGGTGTGGTTCTTGAAGTAATGTTTGTTTTGGATTCTTGAATTACCTCTATATTGTTGGGTGACGAACAAAGAATATAACTTATTTATTCTCTGTCTTTAGATTTGTCCACCAGAGAATTTTATTGAAAGTTTCAACCTTGCTCTAACTCAATACACAGCTGCTCTTCAATGCATAGTTCCTGTATTCATATACATGGTAAATATCAAAATATTTAACATTTTATTGCATGTTCCTTTGTTAAAATGTGATGGTCTTTTAAAAATCAATAAGCTATTTTGCTTCTGCCACAGTTCTTGGCAGCTCTTGAGGGCAAGACCAGTGTTGATGGCATACTCTTTCTCCAAAGCTGTTGGTTGCCGTCTGACAGCTTACACTCCATCTTCCTTAAATTTGCCCTTTCAGAATAAGTTCTACATTGAAACAAAGCTAAATAGAGACTTGAAAGAAGATCTTATGAAGCTGTTCACTGATCATGTTGCAGAAAAACATGTGAACACATTGATTCGTGAGTACTTTGCTCTACTTTTATAACACCTTGTAGTATTAACCACATAAACATGACTGTGCTGCGTATTCCTTGCGGTTACAATATGTTGTCTGCTTTCTTAGCACTTCTGATCAAAGCCCATTCCATGCCCTTTCAAGTCAGACCATCAACTATGGCTAGTGTGGTTAAAGGATTGTATTGTCTCAAACCAGGTCAGCCATTTATTTAGTAAAATATGGTTTTGAGATGGTATTTAAATGTACCGGATGTTGTCGTGTTATAATGACTGCTGAGTCTTACTGTTTCAGAGTGGGCCCAGTCAGCTCCTGCCCTGTTCTCTGGATTCATCCCTCAGATCAACCCTCCTGCAGTGGAGTCTCAGCTCTCTGACTATGCAGCTCATGACCAGAAATTGCAGATGGAGCTCTCTCTTAAGGGCTTTTCCAGGTCAGTGTTTCAAGATCGACTTTAGTACTGCACATAATGGTCATGACCACAGTATATGGTGGCTAGATCATGTTTGAATCCCAGCACATTCATTAATTATGTATGCTATGAAGGCACTGGATGTCTTCTGAATGACTTTTTGAGTGTGCTTTTTGCCCTGTTCCAGAGGTGACCAGTCTCGCAAGAGGACCAGTGAGGATTCGCCGTAGAGTAAGGCTAAGGCGTACTCAGCTCGTCATACACAGAAAAACAATATCCAGTCCCTTTGCTGCTTCTTTTACTTATACATGTACATGAATTGGCTGAATGATGAGTAAAATAGCAATGCATTGTTTTACTATGGCTCTGTCATCACATGGGGTGGCCTGGCTCAACCCAAACATGAAACACTGTGACTAGGAATTCATTAGCTGATTGGATGAGCTATTTGGGTGAGCCCAAGGTCTGTTGAGCCATAGTTGTGTGGTGGACAGTTCTTTTTGCCTCCTCTAAAAAGCACAGTGATTTCACAATGGTGCTTTTATCCATCTGTTGATAGATACATGCACCACGATCATTAGTGAGGTGCTAGTTTAGATGGGTCTGTGTATGTGCCTTCAGCTCTCCTCTGTTGGGTTTTTCGAGTGGCCTGCGTGACAACATGAACATGGATGAGAACTATCCTGAGATATAATTCCTGATTTCTAACCAGGACTCTCCTGATGTCTAGTCAGTTGTGGTGTCATCAAGACTTTTCATTGCTGCTAAATAGTTTCTCACATCTTTATATATGTACAGATCTGGATTTCACTTTCTGAGTAAGGAGACAGACACATTGATTGAAATTCAGTTGTATTGATCATTCAATTGATTTGCAAGATGTTGCCATGATGGCATAAGATGAATCTTACTTGTGCTAGCTAAGTCTTAATGGCCAGAAATCTAACATGCCCAGATAACTGGTTATTATTTACCTGACTTTTCCAACCTGATTTTCATACATGCTGGTCCAGTGCTAAAGATAGTGAATGCAAAGAGTTTTGGGTATCTCCCTGTGCTGGCTTAAGTTATGGCCATAACAACAAGTGTTTTTGCTTGAAACTGAAACATTGTGGGAGAAAAACGGGTTGAATGTGGATATTCCAAAATTGGCACGATCTAATCCTGCCCAATCCTATACTAAATTGTATAAGCCTGTTTTCTTGATCTGAAAATGCTGTATAAATTGTTTTTCTTTACTATTTCATTAAACTAGGTTGTACATTCAAAGCATGCCAAAGATTATTCACAGTGCTTTTGTTTACTTAATGCATTGGGATGATTGGTAATATATTTTTTAATATCAAATTCCCTTTGTTGCTGCTCTATCTATTGTAGTCACTGAGCCAATTAATGATCCATATTGATGAAAATTTTTGGTACATCTTGAGTTTGAGCAAAATTGTGTGTAAGCTTGTACAGTTGGTTGATGTAAATGGTTCTTGTCATAGCAGTATAATCATACAGTAGGCTAGCTACTGTAACTGAACAATCATTGTTACATGTTTAACTTGAATGAAATGTTTGATACAGCTTTTTGCACTGTTTTAAATGTAATCTGATGCTCAGACTTGATTGTCGTTATTGATTGCCTCTGGCGATTTATTGATGGCTCACTGCATTGTCTTATTTATGTACATATTGACTCATTTCAATAAACAATCTTGGAAATCCCTGTAAGTTCATTATTTTGTGCACACACCATCTTCTGGAGTGCTTTGTCATTCTTGGTTGCTAGCTCATTATGTACTGCAACTAATGATAGCTTTTTGCTGGGAAGCTACTCATTGTAGTGGTCAAGTACTATACACAACCATATTTGCACCCAGGGGTGTGTGAATGTCCTGGTAAACTGTGAGCAAGGACTCACCCTGAAGTTTATCTGCCGCAGACATTTGCTGTGTTAACATTAGTGTGCAGGAGGCTCAACGAAAGGCTTCTAATTCTAGAGTGGTGGGTTTTGACAGACGACCGTAGGTGTTCCTCCGCTGGAGGAGGAATCCCTTTACAGAACGCCCCCCATGGCCAATGAGATGGGCCAGGCAACCTAAAAATAACCTGCGACCAGTGCGCTGACAAATGTTACTACTTTTACGGGTGACAGGTTGCCCTAGCTGCTTCACTGTATTTCTCTGTAAAATCCAAGGTTAACTAGAAACTAGGAAGCCTGGGCAGCTGCCTGTGTCCAGATTATCCCAGGTGGCCACCACCGGAAGACCGTAATCTCCCTCTTTGAACACAGGTGTGCTCCGAGGATTGACAGATCCGGACGGGGCCAGCTGGGTTTATTTGAAGGTAAAGCAACCGCCTGTTACCTGGTTTTATTTGTGTTTTACTGGCTCGTATTAGACACAGAAACTGCCCACTGCAGCCCAGTCTCACAATGATCCATGTTGAGTGGTTCATTATGTGCAAATATATCCTCACTTTTTCAACTAAAGTTACAATAATTCATTCTTGTTGGGAGGCATTGACTTTTATCAGGGATTGCCTATTTCTAATCTGGAAGGGGCATTACTTAGTGTTATCTCAGTGTCAGTGTCTGCCCCAAAAAACATCAAAATATGATAAAATATGAAACTCTTGTTGAGAACTCGGAAGGATGAGTGGGGACTACTTTTTCTTGGTTTTCTTCATGTAAACTGACTCCTTGCTAATATTAGATATGACTTGGGGGGGGGGGGGGGGGGGGGGCAGAGAGGCTGTTTGCAAAGGATTAATGTACACAACAGCTGCAGCTGCAGGTCTGTGAGAAGGGCATTGCTGCCTCTCTTAATTGCGCTGAATTGAGTGTCGGTAGCATCTGGGTGCCCTATCCCATTTCTGGATTCAATAACTACCAAAACCTATCGTCAAAAAGCTGAATTCAAGCTGTGTGTTCTGGAATAAATACACGTCATACATGATAAAATATATGTCTTGGGTTGCATTAAAGCTGTCAAAATAGAAAATAGACAGCTATAATAAGACATGTTGATGGTCATGTAACTTAAATTGAGCTTTTTGTTATTAAAATGTGTGAGTATTTATTATGAGATCATAGGCTAATAAAAAAAAATAATCACCTTAAAGTAATTTTAATTCAACAGGCTTTTCTGAATGTACAAAAGACTATGTTATATGTATCAATAAAGTAATTACAGAATTACAGATTACTGTTTTCCCCCCACAGCATGACTGAGAACAAAGTGGACCAGCCAACTTCAGTATCTCAGCTCTTAAGAGAGAGCTACCTGGCAGAAGCACGAGCACACCAAAGACACAGCGAGATGAGTCGCTCGGACTCCTCCTCCTCGCGGCACCTCGTCTATGGGCCTCTCAAAGGCAAGGCTGAGGATTCAGTGGGGCACGAAGACCCCCAGCTCCCAGACCTCTCAGCCTTCCTGAGTCAGGAGGAGCTGGATAAAAGTGTCAACCTGGCTCGCCAGGCCATCGGACATGAGTCCTATCAGGAGAAGGCAGAGGTCAAGTCCCTCACCGCCTCTGCCACCAACTCCTCCACCTGCTCTGCCACTTCCTCTGCCACCTCCCCTTTAACCGCTCCCCCCTCCACTCCTCTTGCTGCCCACTCCACCCCCTTTGCTGCCCCTTCTTCCATCCCCTTTACTATCCCCTCAGTCTTGCCAACCACACAGTTATCCCCAGAAAGAAAAGAGCATCCACTGACACACTCCACATTGTCAGCAGAGAGACAGACACAACAGCCCCCAATGCAGGACAGTATGATGAGGAATAACAAGGCCCCCAAGGAGGGCTTTCAAGACTTCAACGTGTCAGCCAGGAACACACCTTACGGCCCGGAGACACAGTCCAAAAAGGAGTTCCTCAACAAGGCTGCAGACTTCATTGAAGAGCTCTCGTCTCTCTTCAAGGCCAACAGCTCCAAGAGGATACGGCCGAGAACGTGCAAGGCCCACAGGAGCAGGCATCAGAACAAGAGCCATTCGGAAGGGGCTGTGTTCGCCCTCAACACAGAGGACAGGGAGAGACCTATTCTACCTCAAGAGATGGAGAGGCCTGCTCCTGCCTTTGGCTGCCAGCCTGAGAACCAGATGGACCCAGCTGAGTTTGATCATGCATCGCCCGGGGAGCTCTCCATGCAGGACTGCAGGACTACAGAGGATCAGTATGAGTCTGGGGGGACGGAGGTGGAGGAGACCGAGAGCCCTGTCCTTGCAGAGAACACCTACAGAGCAGAGCCTGTCTGCGAGCCTCCTTGCTTCATCCAAAAACTGAAAAGCAGGGAAGTTGCAGAAGGCATCAAGGTCCAGTTGGACTGCATCGTAAGGGGACTTCCCATGCCTGAAGTCCGGTAAGGCAAAGCAACATTTTTTGGGGGGGCAAAACCACAAACTACTTGTTATAGCCAAACTATTTGGATTAAAAATGTTACATTGTACCTTCTACACCAGGGTAGCTATAATTATTCACGATAGTTTGAAATGTTACAGCTTCTCTTAGATTTGTTAGTTTTGTAAAAGAGCTCAGGACACTCAGTGGTATAAAATGTGCTTGGTTAGAACTTCACTAAGGTTTCTGGATATCAAGATGAGCCATGTCTGTGTTGTTATCATCAACCAAGATTAACTTAGATGTTGGTTTTCATTTCAATATGGCAAATATAGCTCCAAACATCCCTGATGCTTAACAGAATACTTTCTGCGTACCGAACATCCTTAACATTAATAGGAAATAGAGTTAAACGACATAAGAGAACTTCTTGAACTTCTAAAAAGGCAATTTTTGTTTAGTCAGATACATTAAGTTGTGAAAAGTTATGAGGTATTATTTCTGTTCAGGCAAATGTTGCTTTTTTCGGAGTCACCGAGAGCGCAGTCTGACAGGTGACACCAACAAACAGCTGACACTGAATCCTGTGTATGTGTGTTCTAGGTTATGCCTGGAACATTAGATCATCCCTGTGTTTTGTCAAAGTCCTGCAGCGTCAAAATTAATTTGGATAAGAGATTCTTCAAACTGTCAACTACTACTTGAGGTGTAACTACACTTCTTCATAACCCCTAATGTGACCTATTTGCTCAAAACATCAGAGGAATGTGAAAGGTTGAACAGTTGTCTGGGTTGAGAATGAATTCTTGCTTGAATAGAAAGACAAACAGTTGTATGAGCAGAGTGGTCAGTGTGAGGCTGCTAGTCCCACTGGTAACGATTCACCTACTGACTGTTCTTGTCACTGAAAATTTAGCGCCCTGCCATTTTTAGATGGCACTGGCACTGAGCACATCACTTGGGTTTGATAATGGAATTGACGACATTGTTGACGGAAACATGGACAAGTAATTCGGTAAAACCACTGATATGACGGTAAGTGTGTATTTGTGTTCAGTTTTAACTTATTTTTTACTGAACTTTAAGGTAGGACACTCATGTTCACTACAAATTGAATAGTCCTGTAATGTTTTTAGTCATATGAAACATGGTATGTAATGTGGTACTGAATGTAGTTCTGGAGTCATTTGAGTTGCTGTGATGTGAATTTGTGCCATCAGCCTGCTTGATATCGTATCTTAGTATCACAGGGTCTAGTGTCTGTGGTGTCAGGAGATAGTATTGTACATATTCTTAGTCTATGTTTAGTTTTGTGCGTATGTTGTTGGGACACCCAGTCACAGTGGTAGGCACCACAAGGCTCTGCTGGGGGGGCTTTCCTCAGTTGTGTTGGAGTCCAGAGACAAAATAGGCCTGACAGGTGCAGAGGACATCTCGTCTGCGGATACAAGCCAATTCCTCTGCTACTCATACTTTCAAATTAGAGCCTTACTCATTAGAAATGACACGCATTGCCAGATGGAACATGGGCAGTACATTCCAGTAATGTCGCCTACATTGCACCCAAGGATCAAACTCAGACCTGCAGAGTGGCACAGCATAGGGCCTGGTTGGGTTGAGGTCATTTTGAAAACTAGATCAGAAGACTTGGAATGAGCCCAGATATCCTGACCTATGAATATCTCACTGAAATCACAGACAGTATCTGGTGTACCATGGATTCAATTTGCTCACTCATTTCAAGGTCAAATACAATTAAAAAAATGTTACTTTAGCTGACATGATACAGTATGTGTTGCTGAGAGGGAAACATATAAACTCCTATCCACATGTTTGCAGGGGATATCTTTGACAGCATGATAACCTCACCCACCCAGAATAGAGTCATAGATCCAGAGAGGCTGGGAATACATGAGAGCGAAAGCTTAACTGTTGGTTCAGTAGTAACCATTGAGTGCTTCTTATCAAACAAGTGTTCCCATTCACATAAATTATTCTCACCATGGTGCGTGATTAGTGGCAATTTACTGTCACTAAAGACTGGTGTGGCTTCTTTTACAAAGAAAGGCATAGCTGTTCCCCTGAACTGGGTATAGTTTTACTTACTGGCAGTCAGCCAGGGAAACAGTGAGCATACGGCAAGACGCTCATCACCCAATAGAGGAAAGTGCAGTGTGAGGTGGAATTGTCAAGTATATTTGTATTGTGTTGCGCAGATGGTTTTGTGAGGGGAAGGAGCTGGAGAACAGCCCGGACATTCAGATCATCAACAACGGCGAGCTACACTCTCTGATCATTGCAGAGGCGTTTGAGGAAGACACTGGGCGTTACTCCTGCTTCGCCTCAAACTTCTACGGCACAGACTCCACCTCAGCAGAGATATACATAGAAGGTGACCGCTGTTTTGACCTTCAAGACATCTAATTTCAAAAGTTCTGTCTTCTGTTTAGTAACATGAGCTTTTGTTGATATTGCAGGAGCCTCCTCCACAGACTCTGAAGGGGAACAACGTTTTGAACACGCAGCACAGTGAATACCTTTTCTCACTATAAAATATTATTGAAAGATAAAATTATACTGACACATTTAGAATACTATTATAATGAAGATGTGTTTTTTTCCTCTGTAAACCTGAAGACTGAAGAGCAAAACAGCCCAACTGGCCCCATTTGTACCTGTGGTGGCCAATACAGGGGTGTCTGTTGATGTGGAAGACCACACCTCAGAGAACCCTGAGGAGTATCAACAGGAAGTCCCCTCAAAGCCATCTGGTCTCATGACCACATCCTCTCTACCTCTTCAGACAACAACCACTGTGATTCCTGTTCTGGAGGTCCCACCTGCAATACCTGATCAGGAGGGCTTTGCACTGGCAGACGCCCCGGAAGTGACAGCACCTGTCCAGGAGGTTCCGACACTGTCATCTGTAGATACAGAATCTACACTCGCACAGGACAAGCCGAGACCTTTAGCTGCTTTGGCAACGTCCATACTGCTACCTGTGCTTACTGCTACAACTCTACCACTGACCCAGGTGGTCTCTTCTGCACTGCCCATCCAAGTGGCTCCCACACAAACAACTCCCCCTGAGGTAATTTCTGCTCAGGGTTTTTATGAAGTTCATATAGTATTTGACCAAACACATTTAAAAAGATGTCTGTTATTATGTATTAGTGTAACCTATTTGTTTTAATCCTGCATCCAGAGTCAGAATTCCAACGAGATTCACCTTCAAGAATTAAACGTGAGACCTATCATGGCTGCTCCTGTATTCACAAAGGTAAACCTCCACCAATAATGTCCAGATTGTTTACATAGATATAATACAATAGATCATATCTGAGGAGTTACAATTATATAAAATGTAATCACAAAATCGATCTGAAAGGGAGGTTTAACCAAAAGTTTTACTCTGTACTCCCAGTCTCTGCAGGACCTGTTATCGTTGGAGGGCCAGCTGGTGGTGCTAGAGTGCCGTGTAAAGGGGGTGCCCTCCCCCAAAGTCAGCTGGTACAGAGATGGAATTGCTCTAGAAGACTCCCCTGACTTCAGAATCTTACAAAAGAGTAAGTTTGCGATGTGTTTAGGTGCCTATGAGACACTACTACCTTATTTCCATATTTTTTCCCTTCCATTTGTGGTGGAATAAACTATAGTTAATACATGTGAATAATTATACATGGTACTTAATCAATATCTAAATGCTTAAATTGCTGACACTTAGTAATTCTTGTGGATATCTAATATTTTCCTTGTTTGACTTGTGCTACCTTAAAAAAATATGTTATTGCTTATTAATACCCATGAAAGTTATATCCTGGTTTCTTATTTTCAGAGCCTAGATCTATGGCAGAATCAGGTAAATATTGCATGAATTATTTCAGCATCTCTTGAACATTATTTGTGCACCTCTCAGAAAGAGCAGCTAATTTGCAGTACATGTGAAAGTGCACTTTACAACAGTGCACACCCTCACTCTCCTGAGATGTTTATAGAGTCTGGTGTGGTCTGTCTCTTTTCTAACCCCCTTAAACATACACCAGAGTTGTTTGTCCTGACTTTGGACCATATAAGGCAGCTTGTCAAACGGGGTCTTAGCTAACGGCAAGATCTTGTGATTGGAAAGAACTGCTCTGTAGCGGCTCTGACTTGTAATGTTTAACTTCCTCTGAGTGTTGATATTCTACTGCTTATTACATTTTTTTAAACGTAATAAAGTTTTTTTTTCACGTCCTTTAAAGGCCAGTATCAAATGTTATCTAAAATGTCTCTCTGCTAATTGTATGATGTCAAATTTGTATATCTGGGAGTCAGATGGCTGAGCGGTGAGGGAGTCGGGCTAGTAATCTGAAGGTTGCCAGTTCGATTCCCAGCCGTGCCAAATTATGTTGTGTCCTTGGGCACCCTACTTGCCTCGGGGGAATGTCCCTGTACTTACTGTAAGTCGCTCTGGATAAGAGCGTTTGCTAAATGACTAAATGTAATGTAATGTAATATCTAATTTGCATTCATTCTAGAGGAGATATGCACTTTGGTCATTTCTGAAGTTTTCCCTGAAGATTCTGGAACATTTACTTGTACTGCAAGCAACAAGTATGGAACTGTATCCAGTATTGCTTCACTGAGGGTAAAAGGTAATGTATTTAATATACACTGAACATTATAGTATTTGTTAGACAATATCTCTCAGTATTTGTTGCAGATTATTTATATATCTGCCTGCACTTCACTAGGCAATGGCAATAACAGCAATCATGTGCAAGCCAGTCAACTCGCAGAGCCTTCACTATCTGAACTCCCCAAACCTCAGTCTGAGAGCTCTATGAGCATCAAGCCACACTCCAGCACCATCCGCTTGGACCCTCTCAGCTCCAGTAGCCTACGCCTGGACCCTCTGAGCACCAGTACCCTGCGTCTAGACCCTCACGGCTCCAGCGTGCTGCGCCAGGACCCTCTCAGCACCAGTCTCCCCAGCCTGGACCCCCTTAACCTCAGCACCCTCCACCAAGACCTGCCAGGCTCCACGATGGTGCGTCCAGACGCCCAAAAGACTCATGAGGGGGCCTCGTTTTACAAACCCTTCACAAGCCCACTGACGACCGAGTCCCAAAGCACTAGCTTTAAAAATGGTCAGGAAGATTCTAGACCTAAGGCAGCCATTGTTGGGTCATCTAAAGGGGAGGGGACAGTCAACCACCAGAATGTGAACCCCACTGTTGTGCCGCTGCCGGACCCCCCAACCTCATCCTGCCTGAAGTCTGGGGTCCTGGTAAACCACAAAGAGCCTCGGTCCGGCTCCAGGGTGGGACTACGTGTTCACTTTAAACTGCCAGAGGATGAGGAGGATGAGGATAGTGACGCATCCAACAGCCTATCAAATGAGGATATGGATCAGGCATCAGCCAACAAAGAACCACCACCAGTACTGGCCAAACCAAAGCTGTGAGTGTGACCAAAGTGTAGAATTTGATGAAGTGAGCGAACAGACATCAAACTATTTGCTCTTATACTGTTTATGTCTGTGTGAGCATGGGTTGTCTTGGTCTTGTGGCTCTTATTTTGAAATATGGTAGGTAGGGTTTGGTGGGTTGTTTTTAGAAAAGTAAACACTGAATGTGGGAGGAAACTTCTTGAGAATTTTGTTAGAACAGCTATACTCTGTATCACTGGTGGAGCAGCTATAGTTTGAGTACTGAACACATCTCGGCTTGACTATGTGGAGTTTTCAACTGCATAAAAGAATAGATGGGACATATTATATGTAAGTGCAGTGTTACAATTTTGTGTAGATATTTCAATATCTACACAACTTTCAATATTTTAAAGTTTGGTGCAACTGTTACTATTGGACGTTTTGCATGGCATGCAAGTTGAAAGCTAATGTAATTCAAACTAGATTTGCAGCATGTTTATCAGTATGGTACAGTTGTGGAGAGACAAATCAAATAATGTTGCGTTTTAGTGTTGTCTACTGGTATCCCATAAATGGGCAGGAAATTGTTGTGTGCTTTTCAACTGTGTGAATATCACACTGAATATAAAACTTTGTGTTCAGCCTGCAATGCTCATTTACATATCTGATACCTTTGTTTTGCATCCTTATTTTTACCATTACTCAGGGACCCAGTCCAGCTCCAGCTCCTCCACAACCAGGTCCTGATGGAGCAGCAACAGGAGGGTGAACCCTCGAACCAGAAGGAGGCCTCGAAGGCACACCACCACCACCACCCCCACCCACAATCAAAGTCCCAGGTTCAGCCTCTGCCCCAAGCAGAACCCCAGTCTCAGATCCAGGTCAAATTGACAACCCAGCCCCAGCCTCAGCCCCATGTCCAACCTCAGCCCCTTGTCCAGCACCAGCCCCAGCCCCAGTTCCAGCCTCAACCTCAGCCCCAGTTCCAGCCCCAGCCCCAGCCGCAGCCCCAGTTCCAGGCCCAATTCCAGCCCCAGTTCCAGCCTCAGTCTCAGCCCCAGCCTCAGCCCACAACACAGCTCCAGCCCCAACCCCAGTTCCAGCCTCCGTCTCCATTTCAGCCTAAATCCCAGTCGGAACCAAGCCTACATCCCCCACCCATCCCCACATTCATTCAAACATCTAATGCACCTTTATTTACCACAGCCCCCACATCTTCACTGACCTCCATTCCTGTGACCAGACTACACACCACCGCTGCACCGCTAGTGAGCACTATGCCTGCACCACTTCAAAGCATCACATTTGCACCTCACTTGAACTCCGCCCCTGCTCCACCTAAGAGCACCCTGCCATCCCCACCCCTTCTGAAAACAGCTCCTCTCGTGACGTCCCCTCCCCCTGCCCCTCAACTGACAACAACTCCTGCACACTACATGAACACAACACACACACACCCCTTCAGTGTGGCAGCTGTTACCCAGATGACCACAATTCACGCATCTCATCTGAATCTAGCCCCTTCGTCCCTGCCTAGGACCCTACCCACCACCCCCCAGTTTAGCTCCCCCTCCACCCCACATCTGAGCACAGCCCCCGCAGCATCACTCAGCTCCATCCCTGCTTCTCTTAACAAAGTCCCCACCTCCCTTCAGGATACCTCCCCCTATCCCATGCTGAGAAGCACCCATGCTTCCCTAATGAACTTGGCCCCCACATCCCAGAGCTTCAACTATGCTAGGCCCAAGGAGTTCATCGCTGCCCAGAGCCTCTCTCCAGTCAGGAGTCCCCCTCCGACAGAGTCCCCTGTTCCCCTGCTCCATGAGCTTGCCGCTGAGCTCCTATCTTCCACAGCCAAGTCCCCCACCTCCACTCCCTTCTCCCCCCCGCCCAGGGTCTTCCCCATCAGGGTGCTGAAGTCCCCCACCAGCCCCACCAGCCCCCTCAGCTTCATGTCCTCTCCCACCCTGGTACCCGCAGCCTTCCTCAACTCTGTATTTGCTCTACGGTCACAGTCGCCCCCCCAGGCCTCTTCCCCCACCTCCAGCAGCTCCACCCCCAGCCCCATTCAGAACCCTGTAGCCTTCCTCAGCTCCGTCTTGCCCTCCCTGCACACTTCACAACCCACCAACTCCATGGGCCTGCCCAGAAGCGCTCCAGCAGGGTAAGTCATCTTACCTTTTTGCTAACCTCATCAACTGAGTATTTCCTAAAATGTCACAATGTCATAGTGTTTGATTGTATTCACAAACTTGTTGTCCACAGGCCTTCTCAAGGCATACTGAAGAAGGTGCCCAGGACTCGTTTATTGTCAGACGATGAAATTCGAGACAGCAGAGAGTCCCTCTTTCAAGATATAGAGAAAAAGCTTCGGTTCAAAGATGAAGCCACGCGTTTTGTACAACAGGTAGTGAAGACCTCTGCAACAGTACAGTTACTCAAGCACATCGTATCTCTAGAATGGTTGTGATCTCGCAATATGCATCTAGGTATTGCATACATTGCGGATGTGGCTTGGAGTGTAACCAATGAATGAACAAAACAAGTGTTTGAATTGTACAAGGCGTTAAGGAGAAACAGCATGATGCATTCTCTGTTTTATTATTTAGTTTTCTTAAACAAGGACTTTTTTCAGTTTGATTCAGAAATCTCAGTGAAACTGAGAAAATCGTGAGGAAATATCTGGATTAGCTAACCTAAACCCAACAATAGCAGAGTGTAGGCAATCACTCCTCTCCAGATCATTCATTTCCCATAATCATTCATCACCTGTGTGTCCCTGTAACTTCATGCATTTCAATCACACATCACTCATTAGTGGTACCTAGTCACTAATAAGTGATCATGTGTGAGTGTGATCTGTATGCATCACAGTGTTCATCTGCGCGTGCGTGTATGTGTGTCTACGTTGGTGTTCATCATTCATCCCTATCCTCTCATAGAAGCCGACTAATGAGGGGAAAACAGCAAGCAGACCCTTTGGACCAAACATTCCCGCTACTGTCTTTAACTATGATGAGGTACAATGAACTACTCTCCCTCACTAGCATTGCTTTGCTTAACAAGCAGTCATAAAGTATAGATACTCGACTTTCAGTTGATATATGGTTAATCATTCTAATCGCACATTTAACCTTTTGTCAATAAATCACATGCATGAGTAGTAAATATAGAGTAAGTATATTGTTAGTATCAGAAACAAATCTTACATTTAATTATTATATACATCAAAGACATTTCAGCAGATTATTTCATTTTAAGTAATGTCCAGTTTACCAGACTACCTGCTGATTTCAGTTTACTGCATTAGAAGCCAATCATACTTCCTGTTCATTTCATTTCTCATAATGCTCCTACATTTAGAAACACCTCAACATCTTCATGTATTTCTGTACTTAAATTGAAATCAACCAAGGGGTTAAGAACAATAGTACTTCTTATTTGGAGTCTTCACTGTAAATAGGAACCTGTAATGTGTAAATGTCCCAGACAATTTTCTATAGTTTGGTGTTTCCTTGCGTTATAAAAAACTGGCCAATGCTCACACAATTGGGTTTGAGTTTCTAAGTCTCTAGTTCTATGGAATCCAATTCTGGCAAATATTTGTATTTTCATTTTTTTATGTCCTCTCTGTTAACTGTTCCATCCCTCCAAGAAGGATAGTAGGAATGCTGCTGCATGGCTATTGTGAAGGTTTAAAGCCACAATCTGTAATAATGTCCAGTCGGCATCGACCAATTGGGCTATTACAGAACCTACAGGCTTTGGCTTTAACATTATTGGGTGTGTTCCTATACTAATAATGACTATCCCTACAGTCTGACAAACACTATATGAGTATTTGGTTCTAATGTCAGTTCAGTGAAAACCATCCCAATAAGTTATTTTTACGGCGTCCTGGTGATTCTTGTTCAGACCTCATTATAAATTGGATTGTTATTTTTTGACTCAGTGAATGTAAGATTTCACAGCGTTACAAAGTTTTTGTCAAATTAAATCTCTGCCATTATTGATTGGGGATCCTTTAAACCAAATCTGAAATCATTCATGTGATTTCCATTCATGCATGTATCTCTTAGTTATCTCAACTAACAATATCAGCATGACCATGAATATTATGTTGATAGCATGGACTTCCTCGTTCTAGGAGTACAAAGTGTCCAACTTTGAGCATAGACTGATGAGTGAGATAGAGTTCCGTCTGGAGCGTACGCCAGTGGAGGAGTCAGACGACGAGGTGCAACACGATGAGATCCCCACAGGGAAGTGCATCGCCCCCATATTTGACAAGAAGCTGAAGAACTTTAGGGCCATGGAGGGTGTCCCAGTCACGTTCTCATGTAAAGTCGTTGGCATCCCCGTACCTAAGGTGAGGGAGTGATACATCACAGAGTAGCACTGCATATAGTAGGCAGTATTTTATATATATTTTACAAATGACAGCCATTAATGTTAAACACAATTTCGTCTTGTTCCTCATCTGTCTGTTCAAGGTTTATTGGTTCAAGGACGGAAAGCAGATCCTGAGTAAAAATGATCACTTTAAGAAGATCAGAGAGGGGGATGGAACCTGTGCCCTCCACATAGAGACCACCATCAATGATGACGACGGCAACTACACTGTCATGGCAGCTAACCCCCAGGTATAGCACATGTACGACTCATGCTCAGCAAGCCACCTGTTTCACTTGGACCCCCAAGTTTATTCTGGCATGCTGTTTAAAACCCGCCAGGGACGAATCAGCTGTTCCGGTCACTTGATCGTCCAAACGGGTCCCGTACGAAACCGTCTGACACCCATGATTCACTCTCAGAGGTGAGCAGGACTGAGTGTGCAGTGTGATCAGCAGAGGTAAGAATGATCCCTCTACACCATGAAGAGCCAGCATGTCTGCAGCTCATACTGTTTGTTACTAATACTGGCTGCACCAACAACAGGATTTATTTGTAATGAGCTATACATAACCTAAAATAGAAACGTGAACTAATACATTTTGCCTTACTCATGAGAGAACCACACCAGCGATTACACCTACTGTAGCTTGTGTGCTTGTACGGAACAAGGGAGTCAGGTGGCTGAGCGGTGAGGGAATCGTGCTAGTAATCCGAAGGTTGCCAGTTCGATTCCCGGTCATGCCAACCGATGTTGTGTCCTTGGGCAAGGCACTTCACCCTACTTGCCTCGGGGGAATGTCCCTGTACTTACTGTAAGTCGCTCTGGATAAGAGCGTCTGCTAAATGACTAAATGTAAATGTAAACAATAACATGCGTAACATGTTCTTCTTGTTCTTCTCTCATGGCTACAGAGTACGGGCCCGTGTACAGGAAGTGGAGGAGGGTGAGCAAACCCAGGAACGCTTTTTCCGACCTCACTTCCTCCAGGCTCCAGGAGATATGCTGGCCCATGAGGGCAAGCTGTGTAGGTTAGACTGTAAGGTAGGTAACATAACAGACATTAGTAATTGAAAGAAGATGACCAGGAAATGCTGTTGAAATCCTATATTTATTTATTTTTATTGTTCCAGGTGAGTGGTCTTCCAAACCCAGAGCTGATGTGGTTGATTAACGGAAGGCCCATCTATCCAGACTTCTACCACCGTATGCTGGTGAGGGAGAACGGTGTTCATTCACTGGTCATGGACCCCCTGACACAGAACGACGCAGGGACCTACACCTGCATCGCCAGCAACAAAGCGGGACAGAGCTCCTTCTGTCTGGAGCTAAAGGTTGTTGGTATGTTCTCCATATAAAGGGTTAGGAGGTTGTTTTGATTATATTTCATAATGAAGACCTTTCAAAAATGGAATGCAAATCACACAGTAGTTTGGTCTGAAGTGCTGTTGTTTATTTTTTCCTTCAGAAAAAGAAATGAAGCAACCACCCCAGTTTGTTGAGAAGCTCCAGAACACTGGTATCCCCGAGGGAACCCCAGTCAGACTGGAGTGCAGGGTGGTGGGCCTGCCCCCTCCTGTCATCTTCTGGAAGAAGGACAATGACAGCATCCCTAGCACAAAGGACAGAGTCAAGTCAGTTACTTACTGCTACTATACCCAGTATAGTCACTATAGGACAAATGATGACTTTGGTGTTCTGACATTGTTATGTCTCATTTCAGCATGCACCAGGATGCCACTGGTTATGTTTGCCTTTTAATTCAACCAACCAGGAAAGAGGATGCTGGTTGGTACACGGTGTCAGCTAAAAACGAGGCTGGTATCGTATCATGCACAGCTAGGCTAGACATCTATGGTAAGTTTTATGTACGTATCCCCTCCCTCATCCCATGTTCTTGCTGCAAAGTATTGAAATGACAGAACTTCTAAACACGTTCACTCAAATTGCTTTTTCAAATCTGTAGCCCAGTGGCACCAGCAGGTCCCAGTGCTCATGAAGAAGTCTCAACGCCCTGGAAGCCGCTATGCTGTTCTGACAGGTCAAGGCCTGGACATCAGGTCTGCCTTCCCCACCACAGACAACAGCCCTATCCTGTTCTCCAGCTCCCCTGTGGAGGCCACACTGGAGAGTGAGGAGCTGTAATCAGGACAGGAGAGACATCCATATACCCAAAGACACCACACACACTATCCCCACCAGCACTGGCTCTGTAAATGTAAACCACAATCATCTGTAGCCTTCTCACCCGGTGTGTACTGTAGCATGAGCTGTTATCTTTTAAATCTAGACTTATGGAATTATACATCATATCTGGGGAGGTGAGAGGGAATACACAGAGGATTACCATATGAGAAGAATGTCCCGTGATTTGTGTGGTTGTCAGATGTGATATATTGACATTAGAATAACAGAGAATTTTTGTTTCACCGAATCAAGAATCGTATTTGTCAAACTGTCAACCTAATGGTGTGGCCATTCCTACTGAACTGCACCATTTGTACTGTCTTATTCACACTGTCCCACAAAGCAAGATCAATGTGCAAAGTCTTAGTTCATGAGCCACCTCTGGGGTCCTCTAAAAGTTTTGAATAATAGATAGTTCACGTTTTCTACTTCCTTGTAGCATCATCGTGAGATTATAGATTAACCATGAGTACACACTTTCATTAAGCACTTCAACCTGTTTTTATGGCATAGTTTTAAATACATAGTTTTACTATTTATATGGGTTTCACACCACTTATTCTTACTGTAAACTTAGAGCATATTAAATTACAGTGTATTGAAGTTAGTATTATATAGTAGTATGAATAATTTGTTGGCTGATTCACCAATTTTATGTTTGCTAAAGAAACAGTAGATTGTGAAAACATATTTACAGTTATTTGAATTTAACTATACTTTGACTATACTATAACTAGATTCCCTTTTATATTCAATTCAAGAAACATTATTTTTAAAACATCACACACCTTTACACCCCATTGTTTATGCATGCTTAAGTAAAAGAAAACAAGCTCACTGAAGATAGGCTCTGTTACTTCTCACTGTCATACAAGCACATAGTTCTGGTCATAGTAGTTCATACTGCACATCTAGAGCCTCATTCAAGTTTTTGCATTTTAAACATTCAAACAGTAACATAATGTTTACTTTACAGAGTTGAGTTTTTAAAGTGAGGAACTTTGGCTGCTCTGTTATGTCTTTACAGCAATATAGTTTTTATTTTGAAAGATAAACTTATGTGTTACAATTTGTCTACTGATTTGGTATTTTTTGTTAGGCTAACAACTGACAAATAATAAGTTACATGTTTAAAAGCTTCTGTTCAAATAAGATAAAGTTGCACCATGTAAAATAGTTATTATATGTAAAATATATATAAAATGAGAATAAAGTTGTATTTATTAAAACAATTCAGCTTTGCAGAATTACAGTGTTACTTTGCCCTTTGAAATTGTACATGGATTATTATTTATTCAGTCTTTTCAAGATACATGAAAATTACAAAATGTTGACTGTCCAATTAAGCACTGCAAAGTTCAAACAGGCATGAAATCACATTCACCTTACTTGACCTATTTACACTGCTAACGCTCATTTCACCAGCTGCTACTTGTTGTTAGATGAACGTGTTGCAGACTGATAGATTTTTATTTGATTGTATTTGATTGACATATTTGAACATTTGAGAAACATATTTAATCATAGTATCATAATGAAGTTCCAGAGTTTATGTTTATAAGAGTAGTAGGTTATGTGGGAGGCCCAGTGTTATTCTCTTGGAGGTCTTTATGACTTAGACCCTTAGGTCGCTGCCTCATTTTCTGCGACACCATGATGCATGAAGTGTAATTAGCCAGAAGTGATCGGTTTCCATTTAGTGTAGGTGACAAAACTGTCTCTACAAGGTGAATGTAATGTAATATTTGAGCCCCAATCTTGACAGTCAAAGATCATAATTTGAAAATGCACCCCACTGAAAGGTTAGAATGACATTCACTCAAACCTAGACAAATGATCCAAACAGTACGTTTTACACTTTCCCCTTTTGTATACCATACGCTTCATTCCTAATCTCTAAACAGATCTATCATCCATCAGGACATTGTATGATATTTGACACCGTCAGAGCAGAAGGGTCACTGCTTTAGCGTGACATATGGCTTTTAGCAGAGAGGGTTGCCTCTCCACCAGACAAGCCAATCATTTGTGTCAGTGGAAAAGCAAGGCTGGAGGATGTGGTAGGGCCAGGACCGGGGCACTGTCTGAGACACGGCCCACAGACACCACAAGCAGCAGCTGGCCAACTACGCCAATCTGTAATCAATGGACCAAACTGGTAGATGGGATTATATGCCTAATTGCACAGCAAATCAGTCCATCTCAAAATGACCAGACAGCTCCAGCTTGTGTCCATGACCCAATATTGAGGCCAGGCATTATCTTGAGCATCTAGTAGTGATGAATGATTTATGTGCTGTAGGCTATTATTTGATGTCTTAATACTTTACGATGACATTTGTGGAATAAAATTCACAAAATCGCTACATAGATTTACATCATATTACTCCAGGAATTAAATGCTGTAATGAGACCCATAACTAATACAAGTCAATAAAGTGTTGTAGAATGTGATAATATTGTTAACACAAAACTACAAATATCCTTTTAAAACATCGGGAGAGAGCTATTAGATGAGTGCATTGGAAGATGTTTACATGTTAGTTGCATGTCAGGGTCTATGTGAAGTTGTGGATCTTTTGGAGAGGGGAGAGAGGGGGCGATAAAACTGGGTGGAAGGAGGGGGGAGGGGTTATTGACCTGCTCTGATTTGGCCCCCCTGATTACTGAATTCACTGGTACCAGATGGAAAGGACAGACAGTCAAACAAATTATTCTGTCTGTCTCATTTCCTCGGACCACTAGACAGATCAATTATTTATTTCACATGTGGTCACCAGTATGTTTGGTACATTAATGTGTACCACATACTGTGCAACCAGGACAGATAAACTGCTGTGAAGAAAATAGAGCCACCTATTGTATCCTAATATCTATCATAATTTTGACGGATCTAATCCTTTTTTTTAATAAAATTGAGAATTGTGTCGACCCCATGTTTTGCATGAGATTATAAAATATTCCATGTGTCTACCATATTGAGCTCAACATCTCAGATTAAAAAAAAACAATAATCCAAGCTAATGAAAGGAGTACCCAGCAGGCTGATGTTCTCTTCAAGTCCCTGGGGTTATGAGCCGCACTTACACTTATGTTCCCTCAGGCTAATCTCAGATTATCATAATTAGCAGATGAGAAGATAATAAAAGAGCCAGTGGATTATGGTAAAACTTTCCATCACAATTGTGTGGCTGAGGACCTACTTGGCATGTGCCTACTTAGGTCCACAATCCACAACTTTTTCCATAACCTGCTGTCCAAACACAAGATCATTAGTCATTAAAACACGGAATTAAGCAATGGAGTTTGTGATAAGGAACTGTCATTATATCAAATTAATAACTCATAAAGTATTATATTACTTATGCTATTTAAAACATAGTGTTTTTAAATATTGTGTTAAATAGAGTGTGATTCAGCAATTTCATCTTGTTTAGTTCTTTGAGTTTCAAGCATCATCATCATCATCAACAAAATGCCTTAGACAGATGGTACAATTTCTGTGTTTGCAACACATGGTTCTCAGTGAAGCCGGGGCTAGATAGACCAGCCAAAGTTAATTGGAATTTCATTAAGGGTTGTTTGCATGTGTGTGTGTATAGAGGGAGAGTATGTGTGTATGTTTGTGTGTCAGCATGGGTGTGTTCTCCAGCAAGCAACATTGAAGAGGGGGGTATGGGGGAGGGTGTGGACTCCACCTGCCACCACCTGTTCATCTCCTTGTTCCTATAAAAGACGACTCCTCAGTCTCTCCAGGAGCAGAGACACTGAAGCCTCTCCATCTAAACGGAACAATTACACCTGGATTTACCAACAATTTGTTTATTAAAATTCCGCTCCCAGGACAAGGAGTTTGAAGAACAGAAAGGAGGTTTTGGTAAATTCGGAAAAAATCGCATAGCTCGATTGAAGCTTATATACTTTGAAAGAAAACAACTGTGAAAAGAAAACATTGGAATTGTGACTCAAAAGCATGATGTCCTGTCAGCAAAGTTGTTCTGACTCTGGATCTGGATCTGAGTCTGATGTCAAGAGCCCAGAAAAGTATGAGAGCACCACAAGGAGAAGGATGGCAGCCAACGCCCGTGAGAGAAAGAGGATGCAGGGCTTGAACACAGCCTTTGATCGGCTCCGTAAAGTGGTCCCTCAATGGGGTGAGGACAAGAAACTATCCAAGTATGAGACGCTGCAGATGGCCCTCAGCTATATCATGGCCCTCAATCGGATCCTGACGGATGCAAGCAGGCACACTGCCCCCCACAGGCAGTGGCTGGATCTCCAGTTTGACTGTGTCCAGCCTGAGAACTATCCTTGCCTTATGAGGTACAGCTCTCCAGATGAAAATGAATATATGCACTCTTCATTTCCCTACCAGTGTGATGGCCTCCAAGTGCCATCCTGAACTGGGTGGATAAATTGGAGAAAAAAAAATCTGTCAAGCTCTTTGAGGTGAATTACCATGTATGCTTGTTAATGATACAGGCTTTGCTCCAATATTGGGGTTAGTAAATACATCTGTATTGATTTTATTTATAGATTTATTTTCTGTCAACTTTTAGTTGTTTTTTACTTTTTGAAAAAACAGTTGGATTTTGTCTTACTTTTTAAACTTTTAAAGTTTGTGTCAACTTGTATACATCATTTTAACTTTTCTTGTGCCCATTATTGAAACTTTGTATATATATCCCATATTTGTATGAACCTTTCCAATCAGGCCTTGAAAAGATCCGGTGCAATTTTCGATTGATGGCAAGTCATTGTTTTCACAATGGATTTGAAAAATAGTTAGATTGTTGTTATTTTTTAATCTATTGTTCAGCCAGAAAAAACATATTTTCAATGAGTATTTAACATTCATTTGTATAGTTTGAAATACCTAAGCATGAAAATAAGAATTTGTGTACAGTGAACTCAATAAAACTCTATTTTGTTCAATATAGTTTTAGAACTGAAATAAACATAATTTTTAAATGAAAAAACAAAAAACGTTTGTGCTTGTTTATCAACTCCAACATCTCACACATACTGCAAGTGTGGATAACATCATAAATTGTATGAGGACATCCTTCAATAATCCTCCAAAGGGTAATCGTCAATTATTCAAGTTTTCTATTCAATAAATGGGCTCCTAGAAAAAACAGTAACTATGGGCTTCATTGTCACCCGAAGTGTGATCTAGGAAAACTAGAGGTGTACTGCTTGTCTTTTGTTTTGATGTATCATATTCTTAGTGAGCGTGATGCCAGGTCAAATCTGTTGCTCTGTCTTGTCCTGCACCCTGATGGGTGTGCTTCCCTTTTGTCCTAAGCTCCTGTGTTCTGAGATAAGAAGGAATTACGTCAATTGTGGACCAAAATATATGGACCCAAATGGTGCACTAGATGAGAAAGCTGCTAGTGCTAGTCTATGGAACACAGGAGGTGAATTGGACACAGAAAACTCTTCCTCAACGTAATGTTATATCATTTTGATATTATCACTACTACAACTACTATCTGACCACACTTAAATTTGGGCTGTATGATACTTTTGATGTCATGTAACCCTGAATTAGGTCATTAAACAATCTGACAGTGCATTACAGCAACAACAAGAAGCTATACTGCCACTTCAACATCGAGTACTGATGTGTGGACAAGTGTTGGTTGCAAATTAGAAAAGGTTGCCATTGTGGCACAGGCTGCAGTTAATTAAAAAAAAGTATTTGTTCCAGACCCTGCCAATGCTTCAGTGAAGGAGGAGGAATTACACTCTATTGTTGGGCAGGGGGCGTACATAATATCTCTGTTCAGAGGAACTGAAGCGTGAATTTCCATAGCTGGACAAGATGCATCTAGGATAAGACATCTCCATCAAAGCGGCAATCTACGACAAACCTCCTCGCTACTCTACCTTTTGCACTTAATATTTTGTGTTTTAGTAAGGCACATGTTTTGTATAGTATAGTCAGTATAGTCCCCAAAATGGGTTGTTTCACAAGTTTTCCCTAACAGCCAATAATGAGGTGTGCTAAATCTGCTACATTATATATCCTACAGATGGCCATGTGTAGTTATATGCTGTGTTGATTGTTTGCATACTTAATGTATGCTTTTTGACAATTGGCTCATCATCAATGTATGCAAAGCTGGGTCAGAGTTAGTCAAAATGTGTATACTAATGAGATGGGGCCTATTATATTGGTCTTTGGGAAGGACATCAGAGACACTTAAGCTTCCCTCTGGTTTGGCCACTACAGTCACGTGCAGTCAACAGTTGTATGTAATTGAAATGTAGTTAATTAATCTTCTCTGCAGGAGAATGTTTAATTGAATGAGTGGTTATACACTGTAACAATGCTTGTAGACTCTACTTTATTCAGAAGACATACAATTTTCCTGAATTTATTGTTGACAAGACATTTCAATCTAGTTGCAATTTTTGCTAGCTCGTGTATTTTATGATTGCATATGTCAACATAAACAGCCAAACACGGTTTACAAAAACAAACTGACGCGACAAAAATGGACAAAACTTTAAATATCTTTTAGCACCTATGGTTAGAAAGTGTAATGACAAAGTTCAGGCTGTTCTCTGAAAATGCTGTGAGTGAAGATCGACAGATTATGTTAGCTGGCTAAGCATACCTGTTGAAGGGGAAATTGCCACAATGCTTAGTTTAGACCTTACAATTAAACCTACCTAACGCAATGTTTCGTTTTGAGACAATGCCTGTGATAACTTTGTTGCATGTTGTGTATATGGGTCAATTTAAGGATATATTTACCAGAGACAAAGGAAATGTGTCGTCATAAAGAACATATTTCTTTGAGCCTCTTCTCAAAGAAGATATTTTAATTACATTTTAGGATGTGGCACAGTAACATATGTCGACTTCATAATAATAAATAATATAATCTAGCTGCAAAATATAACACAATACACAACGGCCATATAACTGTACCAAAAATGTTTTGAATGATATAGGCCATTTTTCTGCCCTTTTATTGAGACCCACATCACACATTCATTTTTATTACACATTGCATCAACATGCAGATGGTGCTCAATTGATGGTGCTCAATAGAAAATAGACAGCTCCTCCCTCTTCACTGTTTATGTCCTCCTCCCTTTTTGTCACCATCCCTTTAAAGCCATCTCGCCAACAGGTGATGTTCAAATCTGTGTCTGCTGCACTGGGATCTTTATTAGTGTATCAACATTCCCTTTCCCTGATTTCAAGTTAATTCCCAGCATGAAGCGACTAAATAACCGGGCAGAGAGCCACCTGAGTGGCCAGGCGGAGTGTGAACTGGATAGTCTAGGGAAAGGTTCCTGGGTAAACCAGGGCTACTGTGGCTCTCCTCCACCCCTGCCTCGTGTCATCAGCACTGTCTACAATCCTCAACCCCACTTCCAGGGCTCCTTCAACAGCATGAGCAAGCTGAACACCCCAGACTCTTTCCCAGTCAAGCCTGATCCGCTGGACTTGGGGGTGGATAAGACAAGGCCTGGCTGCTGTTCTTTCTTCAAAGGTAAGAACTGGTTCAATGGTTGTTTTTGTTTGCTTTAGTTAAATCCTTGTTTAGTGTTATGTTATAGGGATCAGGTTTGTAATGGGATGTCACACCTCACACCTGACATCATCACATCACATCATTTAACTTAAAAAGGGACAATTATCAATATGCAAACTGAAGAACTTACTCCAATATGTCTATAAAGGGGTAATTACCAAGACTTCAGTTATTGCTTCCACCCTGGTCAACTTCAATCACTTCTCAGACTTTGATACAGCCTCTTGTTTATCTTGATTCCTATATTTTGTTTTACCACTGTTCTCTTTGATGTAGGATTGTGGGGTACAGCTCTGACTGAGAACACTTCAGGCAACAGAGAGCTGTTTATTAGGACAACCCTAAGGGAGTTACTGGTCTATGTGTTTTTTCTTGTGGATATGTGTCTCTGTAAGTATATCAGCAATGTGTTTTAACCAGGTTGGGAAATGTATTTGTACACAATTATTGTCCTGTTATGTTTAGTTTGGATAATGTATAGCTTGGGTACAATAACAAGGCAGTGTAATGTGAGATGAAAATTTTGAAACACATCCAGTATATTTAGGAAATCTATGATTTAAATTCATTTAGTTATAATTCACAGATCGGGTAACATTTCCTCCTTAATGTAGACTATTAGTAAATACATGAGAAATATACATCAGCATGACCTTTTCGTGTTTTCTCAAACTGTTGCTGTCGTGCAAAGTGCTGATTGATCATGATCGGTTTATGCTTTAGTGCTCATTATAAAATGCCAACAACATCCTTGCTGGCTGAAAGCCATTGTCCTGCTAAACATTTTCTCTGAAAGGAACACACGCACTGCCCCTGCCTTTCACTGATAAGAGCATCGGCTCAAGCCATTGTTTCTTTGTCTGTGTTAGATTTACATTGTTTGATGAGGGTATTTGTGTCAGCCAGTGTGCTCTCTCTTCAAACAAATTACCAGGTAAATCTGGCCTCTTTGACTCCTGTGATGTGAACAAGGCTAAAGGACAAGTGCTGAATGAGGAGCGTGTCTCATTCTTCCTTGCCTTATCTTGAACATTTGAATGGACAACATTTTAGCCAGAGCCTGTGCAAAGGTTGATATGAATCACAGGCTGATAATAACAATGTGGTTGTCTTGTCTTTCAGTGACATATGGGATGACCAGCTCCAGTACCTACTACTATACTAAAGTCATGACAGGCCTGTTTGTGAATACACCCAGCGACAGTGGGGTTCAGTTTCAATCCATTAGCAGCATGGCTGACTTTTGGACTGTGAGTAGTAATTCTCGTTGCTTATACATTATGTGACTAAAATAACTGGGTTTCATAATCGATCAATTATCAGTTAATCAATCAATGTCTGCATAAAATGTAATATATCATTGTTATTTTTCAAGAGAACTATAAAGCACAACACTGTAAGTCCATTTCTATCATAAGAGTTTACTTTTTTATAATCAGTTTCACAGCTTCAGTTTTTCCATACCTCTTTGAATACAACAGTATGCTCAGGGCCCTTTACTGGATGGACTCTACTGGACCAAGTGGTACAACAACCAGTCACTAGAGAATGGAAACCAGTCCTTTATCTACTATGAGAACCTGTTGCTAGGGGTGCCCAGGATGAGACAAATCAAGGTAAAGAACAACTCCTGCAAAGTCCACAGTGACTTCCAGAACGAAATCACAGGATGCTTTGATGTCTACAATGAGAAGAAAGAGGACAACCTGGACTTTGGCCTGATGAATGGCACAGCGTGAGTTTAACATTTTAATCGTTTTTTGTTTTGTTTATTGTTTTGAATGTTTGGTGGGAATTTTATCTTTATCAGAAGCCATGTCTAGTATTGCATTACTGGTTTTGCAGCTGGCAGTATCACACAGAAAAAGAGATTAAGGGGTCGGCTCACTGGGGCCTGCTGACCACCTACAGTGGGGCGGGCTACCACCAGGACCTTGGCAGAACCAAGGAGGACACGGCTGCAGTCCTGGCAGAGATGACGAGCAACCTGTGGTTGGACCATGGGACTCGGGCAGTGTTCATCGACTTTTCCACATACAACGCTAATATTAACTTGTTCTGTGTCATCAGGTAAATGGAAGAATGAACAGTGACATCATTTCAGATGTTTTCTTAATTGTTCAGAATGGTCCAAACCGTGTTTTCATTT